>NC_133118.1:11353470-11665541 GCF_022965805.1 Primulina eburnea | reverse complement strand
TTAAGAGCGCGGGTGCACTCAAGCCACGGCCAAGCACTATTCCCATGCAACTAGAATCGATCCGAAACTCTGAAACGAACAACCAACATCAACTAACACCTCAAGACAATAAAACTAACAATACTATAGCCCAAAAATACAACTCTGAACATCTAATCAAATATCCCAAATAACAAACGAAACTTAAATCGTACCGTACACCGGGCTCGGCTATTACAATCTCCCCCCCTTAAGGGAATTTCGTCCGCGAAATTGACGTCACGGCACGAACAACTCAGGATACTTCTCTCTCATCTCATCCTCTGGTTCCCACGTAGCCTCCTCTAACAAATGGTTCCTCCAAAGAACTTTAACGATGCCGATCTCTTTGTTCCTCAGAACTCTAACTGTGCGATCCAAAATCTGAATCGGAATCTCTTGATACGTCAAATTCGGCGTCAAGTCCAATGGCTCATGGCGTAGAACATGGGAAGGATCTGCAACATACTTCCTGAGCATCGAAACGTGAAACACATTATGAACTCTGTCAAGATCTGGAGGTAGGGCTAATCTGTAGGCTCTGTCACCAACTCTGTCCAAAATCTCGAATGGACCAATAAATCTAGGACTCAACTTGCCCTTCTTGCCAAATCTCATCACACCCTTGAGAGGTGCTATCTTCAGAAACACGTGGTCGCCAATCTCGAACCGCAAAGGTCTGCGACGAACATCTGCATAGCTCTTCTGTCTGGACTGGGCAGTCTTCATCCTTTCTCTGATAACAGCAACAACATCAGCAGTCTGCTGGACCAACTCTGGTCCCAACATCTTCCTCTCACCAACCTCGTCCCAATACAAGGGAGACCTGCACTTCCTGCCATAAAGTGCCTCATACGGTGCCATGCCAATCGTCGCCTGGTAGCTATTATTATAAGTGAACTCAGCCAAAGGCAACAAAGAATCCCAGCTACCTGGAAAGTCAATAGTACACGCTCTGAGCATATCCTCAAGAATCTGAATGACTCTCTCTGACTGACCATCACTCTGAGGATGATAGGCTGTACTGAATGCTAACCGCGAACCCATAGCTCTGTGCAAACTCTTCCAAAACTCTGAAGTAAATCTGGGGTCACGATCAGACACGATCGACACAGGAACACCATGAAGTCTTACAATCTCTGCTATGTAGTCCTCGGCATACTGGTTCATCGAATACGTCGTCTTGACTGGAAGAAAGTGCGCTGACTTAGTCAATCTATCAACGATAACCCAAATAGAATTGAAACCTCTCCGCACTCTGGGAAGACCAGTCACGAAATCCATCGTAATATGCTCCCACTTCCACTGAGGAATCGGCAACGACAACAATGTCCCAGCAGGTCTCTGGTGCTCAATCTTCACCTGCTGACAAGTAAGGCACTGAGAAATGAACACGGCAACATCCTTCTTCATACCTGGCCACCAGTAGAGTCGACGAAGATCCTGATACATCTTCGTACTGCCTGGATGAATCGAATACGGCGCGGTATGAGCCTCTGTCAGAATATCTCTACGAATATCGTCGCCAGAAGGAACACAAATACGACCTCTGAAAGTCACCAAACCATCACCATTCAAGGCAAACTCTGAATTACCTCTAATCTCTGCTCTATCTCTCAACTCTGTCAACTGAACATCAGTCGACTGCTCTCTACGGATCCTGTCCGTCAATGAAGATCGAATAACTAACGCTGAAAGACGAGCAATGGTGCCTGGAATCACCAGATCAATCTCCTCTCTCTGCAAATCCATCAGCAACGGTCTCTGAATCAAAGAACTCAATGAAACACTCGACTTGCGGCTTAAAGCATCAGCCACAACATTCGCCTTCCCTGGGTGATAACTGATAGTTACATCGTAATCCTTGACAAGCTCTAACCACCTCCTCTGCCGCATATTGAGCTCTTTCTGCGAGAACAGATACTTCAAACTCTTGTGGTCTGTGAAGATCTCACACTTTTCGCCATACAGATAATGTCTCCAAATCTTAAGGGCGAAAACCACAGCTGCTAGCTCCAAATCGTGCGTCGGATAATTCTTCTCATAATCCTTCAACTGGCGAGAAGCATAGGCAATGACCTTACCTCTCTGCATCAACACTGCACCGAGACCCTTCTTCGACGCATCGGTAAAGACCACAAAATCCTCTGAACCACTGGGCAATGCGAGAATAGGAGCTGACGTCAATCTATCCTTCAACTCCTGAAATGCGCTCTGGCAATCTATAGACCACTCGAACTTCACAGTCTTCCTTGTCAGATTGGACAATGGCAGGGCAATCTTGGAAAAATCCGAAATAAAACGACGATAATAACCCGCCAAACCAAGGAAACTGCGTACCTCTGAAACAGTCGTAGGAATAGGCCACTTCTGAATCGCCTCTATCTTCATCGGATCAACAGCAATGCCATCCCTCGAAACGACATGGCCTAGAAAAGAAATCTGATCCAGCCAAAACTCACACTTCTTCAACTTAGCAAACAACCTCCGCTCTCTCAACAACTGGAGAACAACTCTGAGATGCTCTGAATGAAGCTCTCTGGTCTTGGAATAGATCAATATATCGTCGATAAAGACAATGACGAAGCTATCCAAATACGGCTTGAACACACGGTTCATCAGGTCCATGAAAACAGAAGGGGCATTGGTCAAACCAAAAGACATCACGAGAAACTCATAGTGACCATACCTGGTCCTGAAAGCCGTCTTAGGGATATCAGACTCCCTAACCTTCAACTGATAGTAGCCAGACCGAAGATCAATCTTCGAGAAAACAGTGGCACCCTGGAGTTGGTCAAATAGATCGTCAATCCGTGGCAACGGATACTTGTTCTTGATCGTCACTTTGTTGAGCTCTCTGTAATCGATACACAGACGCAAAGACCCGTCCTTCTTCTTAACAAATAGAACCGGAGCTCCCCAAGGCGAAGAACTCGGACGAATGAAACCCTTATCTAGAAGATCCTGCAACTGCGTCTTCAACTCTTTCATCTCGGTAGGAGCCATCCTATACGGAGCCTTAGAAATAGGAACCGTACCTGGAGCAAGATCAATAACAAACTCTACATCTCTATCCGGCGGCAAACCCGGAACATCATCCTCAAACACATCCGCAAACTCCCTCACCACATCAATATCATCAATATTCAACTTAATCAGTCTATCCATATCCACAACAGATGCTAGAAAAACATCACAACCTCTACACAAAAGCCTCTCAGCATCAAGACACGAAATAAAAGGAAGGACCAGCGAAGTACCTGAGCTGGCGAGAACTCCTCCCTGGCCATCATCTGCAAAAGTCACCGTCTTAGCAACGCAATCAATAACAGCACGATAGGTCGACAGCCAATCCATGCCAAGAATAACATCAAAGGCAACCATCGGGATCACAATCAAATCAGCAAAGACCTCTCGATCAACAAAACGAACGGGGCACGCATACACTATGGAAGTCGGGCACAAAACATCTCCCGAAGGCAAAACAACACTAAGCTGAAGGGGAATAACAGAAGGAACTATACCCAAAGATCTCAAAAACAATTCAGACATAAAAGAATGAGTAGCACCAGTATCAATCAAAGTAGTAGCTACTCTGCCTGAAATTAAAATGGAACTAGAGATTACAGAAGAATTACGATTAATACCTTCCTTAGTCATCGAAAAGATACGACCCTGCACCTTCTCCTGGCTAGCTCCCCTAGGACAATCTCTGGAAATATGGCCTGGCATGCCACAACGATAACAAGAACGAGAGCCAAATCTACACTCTCCACGATGGGGTCTGCTACACTTGGGACACAAAGATCTCTCAGAATCAGACGGAGCAACTGGCGCTGACGGTGGCCTAGGACTCTGATCCACCTTGCCCTTCCCCTTGAATCGATCTCTGCCACGCTGACCTGAACTCTGGCCTCTTTGAACACTAGCCTGGTGCCTCGCCTGCCTCTCCCTGGCGATATCCTTCTCGTCTTGCTCTGCTAGCAACGCCTTGGACACAATCTCCTTGAAAGTCACAGCCTTGGACATATTGATATCACGCCTGATCTCCGCTCTAAGGCCTCGAATGAAGTGAGCACCTTTATCTTTATCACTGGTAGCAATGTACGGAGCAAAAAGGCAACCCTCCTCGAACCTGAGAATATACTCATCCACATTCAAGCTCCCCTGACGAAGCTCCAAGAACTCTGTGACCTTCCTCGCTCGCAGTGCATCAGGAAAGTACTTGTCGTAGAAAAGCTCAGTAAACTCAGACCACTTCAAAGTAGAAACATCAATGCCAACCTTGGTCGCATTCCACCACAAACGTGCAGCTTTAACCAGCATAAAAACAGCACAACTGATACGGTCTCTGTCCTCATAGTGGAGATGATCAAAAATCGCCTCCAAAGCCTTGACCCACTCTACTGCAGCTAAAGGATCGGAGCTGCCTGGAAACTCGGGTGGATCCATCCTCTTAAACGCAGAAAAGATAGCATCAGAACCAACTGCTACTGGAGCAACCTGCCCCCTACCTTGGTCTCTGCCCTGGCCTGCTCCTTGCAGTCTAAGCAGCTGCTGGATCTGCTCACTGTGAACCTTAGCCTGCTCCTTCAGTAACTTGCCGAACTCGTCGACAACTCTCGAAGACGAACTATCCTCCCCCTCTGACGCCTTACGCTTAGGAGGCATCCTCTACTCTACAATGCTCACAAGATACCAATCAATACATAACAATAGATAGATGCAAAGAAAACATACCCGGACAGTTGAAAGTAGACGAAGTCATATGCATTGGTCCGAAGAACACCGCTCTGATACCACTAAATGTGACACCCCGATCCTCTATTAAAATAAATACGCAGCGGAAATAAAATTTTCTCTTTAAAATATACGGAAGGAGTTTCAAAATACATTTCATCAAATATCTTTACAAAATAAATACATGATCATTTAAATGACATAACAAAAACAAAATATCATTCCTATGATCATGCCAAAATCCTCCTTCCAACGGTGTATGCATATGACCCCCGATCTACAGTCAACGTCCCGAGGCACCACTCTGATCTGCATCACATGAAAATAACTGAAATGAGAATAAATCTCAGCAAGTGGAACTCTTATATAACAATAAACAATAACTCTGTAAAACATCTCTTTGAAATCATAAATACCATCAACTCTGAACTGTAAACTCTGAATATCAATAACATAGCAATAGCATAAAATATGATGGTATTTCTCTTTTGCTCTGGGGATTGATATCAATAGTATCTCTGCTCTGGGGTTGCTCGTATCCCAAATCGATATAAATACCGATAACTCTGAGGGATATAAGCCTCTGGGCGATGATCATCTAATATTGCATGCAATCTCTGACTATGTATTTATCAATCCGAAAACATTTAAACTCTTCTCTGGTTTTAACAATCACTTTGAACTCTATATATCTCTTTGTATTCCCTTTAATCAATAATGAGACATACAATGCCTCCAATACATATAACAATACATACTATGGATCAAATGAAAGGGAATAACACAATAAACTCTTTGAAACACATACATATAAAATCATGTGAGCAAAAGGAATGAATTTCCACTTACAAACCACAACAAACACCTCAACTTAGCTCTTGATCACCACCTACAACAAATAATCCACAAATAACACCAATATCAACTAAATATCCAAGATTACAAGCTAAATAATCCATAAATCCACATAAACAACCAACCTAAACAACTCTTAATTTACAACCTTAACAGAATCGCACCAAAAACTTACCCAAGCTTCCTAGCACCAAGGAGAACGTCGAACTCAAGTCGAAATTCCAAACAAACGCCTGAATCGAAGATAGGAATGGAAAGAAATGACTAAAAACCCTAGAAATGGAGAGAAAAGTCGAGAATGGAGGAGAAAAGAAAGGGAAAGTATGGCCAACCACTCCAAAAAGTAGCTTAAAAACTCGCCCATACCTTCACCGCGGGTGCGCTCCTCTAAGCACCGCGGGTGCGCAATGGTTACGGCATTCTCAAAAATTCTGGAACACGAACAGCGCGGGTGCGGCGACGCAAGCAGCGCGGGTGCGGTCTCTACCGCAGGGGCGGTCTCTACATCACCGCGGGTGCGGTGTGCTCACGGCATTCCAACTCCAAAACAGCACAGTACACCGCGGGGGCACTCCAGTTAAGAGCGCGGGTGCACTCAAGCCACGGCCAAGCACTATTCCCATGCAACTAGAATCGATCCGAAACTCTGAAACGAACAACCAACATCAACTAACACCTCAAGACAATAAAACTAACAATACTATAGCCCAAAAATACAACTCTGAACATCTAATCAAATATCCCAAATAACAAACGAAACTTAAATCGTACCGTACACCGGGCTCGGCTATTACACTCTCAATTTTGATTCTCTCACTTTCAGAATGAAGCAATATATGTATATATATTACATGCAAACATCAATACGTGTCAGCTTGAGAATTCACGCCCAGCCTCTCGCGCATATGCGCGCTTGGTTTCCGCGCATATGCGCGAGACTAATGTCTTGGCGCGTGCTGCCCACATCGCCTCGCGCATATGCACGCATCTATCGGCGCATGTGCGCGAGGTGAATTGCATTTCGGGGGTGGCTACTGTCTCCTTCGCGCATATGCGCGCAGTCACTTCGCGCATATGCGCGAAGCCTACTGCATGTTCCGCGCAGGTGCGCGCATTGGTCCGCGCATGTGCTTGAGTCCTTCGCACAAATACACACACTTTTCACACGTACTTGTATTCCATGTCCCGATTAATCCTTTCATAATCATATCAAATTATATTTCAATAATTACAGATTATTAGGATTAAATTTCCGGGCATTACAATGGCGTTGAGGGATTCGTGGGATCTCGCTTGGGGACACTGCTACACATACTAACATGAGTTCGAATACCTATCTTGAAAAACTTAGACGTATAGTCACGCTCACACCCAAAAATGACAAATTTCCTTATGACATTCTAAATCTCTCGGGACTGGACCTCGTTTAATCATCGTACTAAATCATGACATCAAACCCCAAAACAATCCCTAAAATTTAATTTAATTTTTTTTAGGAGTACACGAACCCTGTGTAAGGGTCTGGATACGAGTCCAGGTAGATGCTGAAATTTCTCATTTCGAAGGAAACAAGGGCACAGACCCCGTGTAAGGGTCTGGCTTCGGGTCCATGTACCTACTGGAATTGTGAACCAACGGAATTCCCTACACTTGTGACTTAATCCTACTCACTCGATCATACGGACCGTGAACCAACACCTCAAGACCCATCCTAGGATGCTATGGCACTGATTCAAACTCAAACAAACGCCCCAAAAGAACTACGCATCACAAACAAGTAACACAACCCGTGAATGCGATAATTTAACACCAAAGCTTTTCCTATGAATTCTAATGCACCCAAGGACGATCGACACGAAACAAAGTATCAAAACTCATCTCAACATCATACTCACAATACTTAAATGCAGCAGCGATCACCCAACGGTTCTCAAAGAAGCCTGCAACAATTAAACTTCAAAAACACGTCAAGAACATATTTTCAGAAAATTACAGTTTGAGCAGTCCCACGAAAACGATCATAACTCACTCGTTTCTTATCCAAATATTTCAAATTTACTGTCAAATTGAAAGTATCAAAAAGTATTACGTTTTATATGTTGAAAGTATTTTCAGAAAATCGACCAAAAAGTCGCAATATTTTAAAAGACAGCAAATTTCGAGTTTTTAGATCCAAAAGCGTTTCAAAATCGATCCAACAAATTTTTTGCTCAAACTTTGCACAACATATATGAATTTTTTTACACATAATAAAAATAATAACATATAATATAAGAAGATCGATGCAGAAACAAAAGATTATACATGCCTTTTGATATTTAAACTCACGATACGGCGATACCGAAGCGAAAATGGTGCGAGGGTTTATCCGGGACGATCGTGGAACGATTTTCTTGAAGAAAACCCAACGAAAATCTACTGGAAAACTGAAGAGGGAGGGGTGGCTGCTCCTTTGTTCAAAGAACCCTACTTTTCTTTTAAAATAATGAAATGAAAGTGCAATGAAATTGTGTGTGGGTGTATACCATCTAATTATGTGTGTGTTTAGATTTAATTGTGGGTAATAAAATGCTCAATTTAAAATAAAAGTGTTAATTAAAAAGTTAATCCTCCCTACTTCTACAAAATCCCCTAATTAACAAAATAAAACACAAAAATGCTAACTTTAAAAGTTTTAAATTTCTAAAAATCACCTTGTAAATTAAATTAAGCTTTAAAATGCCAAAAACTTAGTAAATCATTTAAAATGCCCCAGTCCTAATTTAAAATAAAATATCACATTTTAAAAATGCCAAAAGAGTCGCCGGTCTCTTTTTCACGATCCCGCATCGAATAATCGCCTGAAACATGAAACTCAAGAAATTTTTTTAACTTGCATCACATAAACATAAATAATTTAAAATAATGCGATTAAATAAGTCATGCATCACTAAAAATTCAATTTAAACTTAAATAAACAATTTGAAAATTTAATAAATGTATGGCTTTTACATGTGTTGATTTTTGGACTCTATAGAACCAGTTCAAGATCAGTTCAACTGACCAGTTCAGAGCATTAGTTAGGAATAAATCAGTTTGCAGGATACGAAAATCTTATTCAATGGAATCCAGCCATGTGCACTGAGGAAAAGCTTTTGTCCAGTCAAAGGAAAAAAATAGACGTTAATGCAGTACTTAAAGCCAAAACGTTCCAGAATGGGTGTCGGAAAGTACAGACACATTTTGAGGAACGAATTCAAACTACAACGTTCATATTTGATGAGTCTTTGTGTACGGTCACATTGCCTCTATAAATACCAGACCAAGATCATCAATATATAAGTGTGTGAAGATCAAAATTAGATAAAAATAGGGCATACCAACTACTTATTCTAGAAGCAAAATTATCAGTGTGTGAGACACCTTTGTGTTGTATTCATAGATCAGTTCTCATACACGCACACACTTTCATTCACATATAACAATGAGTAGAGCTTCAAATATCAGTTGAGTGAGTCTTGCACAAAAATGTAAAACTTGTGAGGTAGTCTTTAACACAAACACATAGACGTTAAACAAATGTTGGCTGGAAGGTGCTACCTTCAGTCTAGGCTAGGAGTTCAGTTAGGCAGCAGTATAAGTCCTAAGCTGAGTGGGTTTATACAAGGTTTTGAATAAATCAATGTTTTCAAGCACGCTGAAAAAACTCGTCTTGGTACAGTAGGGTCAGTCGTCGAATCTGGGACATTACACCCTGTGACCTGCCCCTTACTGGAATGTGAACTCTGCTGGGCCTGATGCGTCTTACACTGCATCTTCACATCAATATCTCTCAGTTCTTGCTCCGCCTGATAATTACAGCCAGTGTTCTCCTCATAATCTTTAGGCCTCATCGGCATCACATCTCTCCTAATGTTGGGTCTGAGGCTATCCACAAAGTGCCTCAACTTCTCTGCTGAATCCCTCACAATAAGAGACACAAAGTGACAGCCCCGATCGTACTTTCTGATAAATTCAGCAACAGTCATACGCCCTTTGACATCTGCAGGGAAGTACTTATTGTAGAAAAGATCCTTGAACTGGGTCGAGGTGAGAATAGCCAGATTCACCCTGTTTGTTGCTCCCTCCCAACATAGAGAAGCGTCATCTCTCAGCATATAAATAGCACAGCTTATCCGGTCTACATCTCTCATGTCTAGGTACTGGAAGTGCATCTCTAGTGATCGAATCCAACCCTCGGCCACAAACGGGTCAGTGGAGCCACAATATTCCTTGGGATTGAGCATCTTGAACTGCTCATATACGTCCACCTGGGGTCTGGGAGCATATGGAGCCTGCTCCATCAGTCTTGCAATCCCTTCCAAAACCCTGGTGGCAGGGTCTCCTGCTGGTGGTGGAAAAACTCGGTCACCCCAACAGTGCCATCCTACCTGTCTATACTAGGAGCTCTTCTGGCAGGCATAATATCTTAATACAATCCAAATTCTAATGTAAGCAACATGAAATTCAATATAGTTTTTAAAACTTTTAACCTCAAAAAATGTAAACAGATCAATATGTACGGTAAAAAATATATCATGAGGCTTGATATTAAAACATTCAAAACACTTAAAGCATGTAATATGACAGACTTGAGGCTTGACGACTGAGCTTCTAAAGCAGGAGGTGGCACAACCCTCTATAAGAAACCTTGCTTTGTGACCAACTGTAACGTTTACTATTAAACTAATACTGAATTTTTTATTTTTTTTGAAAGCTATGGCCTGAAACTGTGGGGACCCGGACGCTAATCAAGTTCTTAATCATAATTGGGACTAATTAATCAATTAAAACAGGGTCTAAATTTTTTTTTTAAAATGCGGAACGTAGTGAAATCAAACCATATATACATATCAGTATATATATATAAAATACAAATCCTGTATCACAAACATTTATTCAAACTAGGGTTTAAACTAAAGTCAAGTGTTTAACCCTACTTCTAGTCCAAGTCCGGTGCCACCACTCTAATCACGATCTAGCTCTTCATCTCCTCGACCCTGAACCTGTCCCACCTGTTGTCAAGTACACATACAGACAAGACAACAGCCGGATATACCGGTGAGAATATAATCCCCAGTATAAATCAATGAAACATGCAATCATATAAACAATATAAAGCATGTAATCAGGTAACATGAATATGTATCATACTCCGAAACATAAACAAGAATCTACAATACTCGTAGCTACATCATTTAAGACTAGACTCAATCCTAGTCTAGGGATCCCGGTTTCCGGATGTGGTATTCCTATATCGAATTCCGTAAAGAAGGGAACCATAATCTCTATTACTCGATATAACTAGTGCCCCGGTATTCCTATATCGAATTCCGTAATAGAAGAATTCCAACCCCTTTACTCGATATAACCAAATATGGTGTTCCTATATCGAATTCCGTAATGGATTCCATTACTCGATATAACCATACATCCAGTGTCCTGACCTAACCGTCATGGACTGTAGCTCTATCGCTAGCGTCCTATCTTGTGACATCGTGCAATGTGCCGTGGCGATACCACCACTATCCGGCACGGTGTGTCACAAGACAGTTCGACTAATACCTGTTGTCTAAATATCAAGAGAACAAGTATATTAATCAAATAAATGCAAATATCAATGCACTAAAGTAAAGTATGTGATTTAGGGAAACCCAAGTCCAAACCGACTCAAGTCCATCTCCCAATACCACATTGACTTATACCTTTCGTTGCAGTCTCGGTTTCCTGCTCAGTCGAAGTCCTGGATTCACAATTTGTCTGGTAATGACAATATGAATAATCTTATGTCAATATACCACTCGAATCAATAACAATCTGCTAATTCTTGATTTAATTCAAAATCAACGGCATAACGGTACAATCTCCATACTCCGTCAATACCCAATCACCAGATAACAGTTACAATCCATAACCTATATCCAGTACAATCCCTACTCAATCCATAATCCAAATCTGTCCGGTATCAACTGATTATAATCAGAAATTCATAACAATTCCATAATCAGTCTATTTCTTAATCTGACTTCGATTCTACAATGTCTACTATGTCAAGAACAACATATATGAGTTCCATTCAATTCTGACAATAGCATAATTTCAAAGCATGTCAAAACGTAGCAAAACTTACGTCCAGTTGTAGCCTACGTTGCTAGGAACTCGGTACCGAAGTCAGAATCAAAATCAGACGGACGGATTGATCACACGATTGAATTTGAAATCGAATTCCAAACTTCCTCTCAATTTCCCTTTTCCGTTTCTGAAGAAATGTTTGCATGTATATATATATATATATACCATCTCGCACTTGCTTAAGCCAAGTGACTTATTTTTCGCAGCGCACGTCTCTCGCTCGGGCGGACATAAGTTTCCGCCCGGGCGAGTAACTCTCGGCCCTCGCAATTCAAGCAGTCTCGCTCGGGCGAGCACAAACTTCCGCCCGAGCGAGTAACTCTCGGCCCTCTTCCACTAGGCACTCGCGCTCGGGCGGTTAAAAACTTCCGCCCGGGCGCGCCATCTTCGTCCAACAATTCCGTCTTCTCCAATTAATCTCAAAATGGTCCGGGTTATAATCGTGTCCACTAATAATCAATAATCTCAGATTAACATGATACAAAATCTTGGGCATTACATTTCTCCCCCCCTAAGATACGATTTCGTCCTCGAAATCACAAACTGTCAATCGTATTAATAAGGAGTATATACAAAACTGTATACGAAATTACATCAGTGAAATAATGCTGGGAATTCCTGTCTCATATCAGATTCAGTCTCCCACGTGGCTTCTTCAACACCATGACGAGTCCATTGAACTTTCACCAATGGAATCATTTTCGTTCTGAGCTGTTTTTCTTTACGATCGATAATCCGGATCGGCTTCTCGACATAACTCAGATTTTCATCCAGTTCTGCCTCGTCTGGTTGAATCACGTGTGAATCATCAGGGAGATATTTCCGCAGCATTGATACATGAAAGACATCATGTATTCCAGATAATGAAGGCGGTAAGGCAAGTCGATAGGCACGATCTCCTATTTTCTCAAGGATCTCATAAGGACCTACATATCTTGGAGACAATTTTCCTTTCTTGCCAAATCTGACAACTCCTCTGAAAGGCGAAATTTTCATGAATACTCGGTCTCCTGCCTCAAATACCAACGGTCGTCGTCTGATGTTGGCATACTTGGCTTGTCTGTCCTGAGCTGCCTTCATTTTCTTCTGAATCAATTTCACTTTCTCGGTCATATCTCTGATCATCTCAGGTCCAGTCTCAGGAACTTCAGAGATATCATCCCAATAAAGAGGGGATCGACATTTCTTTCCGTACAACGCTTCGAATGGAGCCATCTCAATACTCATCTGATAGCTGTTGTTGTACGAAAATTCACAAAGTGGCAATGCATCTTGCCATCCAGTGCTAAAATCCAGCACTACAGCTCTCAGTATATCCTCCAGGGTCTGGATAGTTCGCTCTGACTGTCCGTCGGTCTTTGGATGATATGCGGTACTCAAATGTAACTTCGTACCTAGAGCCTGCTGCAAACTCTGCCAGAAGTGCGAAGTGAATCGAGGATCACGATCTGACACAATCGACTTCGGCACTCCATGCAATCTAACCACTTCCTTGACATAAATATCGGCCATCTGATCATATCTATATGTCATCTTGTATGGAATAAAACATGCGGATTTGGTCAATCGATCAATCACGACCCAAATCGCATCACAACCTCGATAGGATCTCGGCAACTGTGTCACAAAATCCATGGAAATGTGATCCCATTTCCATTCAGGAATGGACAAACTCTGTAACAATCCTCCTGGTTTCTTTCTTTCAGCCTTCACCTGTTGGCAATTCAGACACTTGGCTACAAATTCCGTCACATCAGATTTCATTTGTTTCCACCAATACTGTGTCTTTAAATCATTATACATTTTCCTACCACCAGGATGAATGCTAAAACGACTGTTGTGCGCTTCTGTCAGTATTCGTTGTCTCAATTCTGAAACATTTGGCACAACAATGCGATTATTTACATACAAGACATTGTCACGAACCTGATATTCTGATTGATGTCCAGTTCTGACCATCGCAATCGAATTCTGTACATTCTGATCAACTTTCTGAGCTTCTTTAATTTCCAAAATCAGTTCAGGTTCAGCTCTAACAGCACACAATCTCAGAGGCTGACGATCTGTCTCAAATATTAATCCAGACAAACAGCAGTCTTCAATCAAATTTGATACCCCAATCGTCGATAAAGATAGTGCACATACCTTTCGACTCAATGCATCTGCTGCTGCATTGGACTTCCCTGGATAATACTTGATTTTACAATCAAAGTCTTTCAATAAATTTAGCCATCTCCGCTGTCTCATATTCAACTCTGATTGCGAAAACAGATATTTCAAGCTTTTATGATCAGAATATATTTCGAATTTCTCACCGTACAGGTAATGTCGCCATATCTTCAGTGCAAAGACTATGGCTGCCAATTCAAGATCATGAATTGGATATCGAGATTCATGGGGTTTCAGCTGTCTCGAGGCATAAGCAATCACATGCCCCCGCTGCATCAAAACACAACCCAATCCTCGGTGAGATGCATCACAATAAATTACAAATCCACCAGTGCCTGAAGGAATCGTCAACACAGGCGCACTGGTCAGTCTCTTTTTCAACTCAAGAAAACTGGTCTCACATTCCTCAGACCAATTAAACGGAGCATTCTTTTGGGTTAACTGCGTAATCGGTTTGGCAATACTCGAGAAATCTTGAATAAATCGGCGATAATATCCTGCCAAACCCATAAAACTGCGAATTTCTAGCACAGAAGTAGGTCTCGGCCAAGAAATCACGGCTTCAACCTTACTGGGATCAACTGATATACCGTCTCCCGATATAATGTGACCCAAAAACACAACCTGTTTCAGCCAAAACTCGCATTTCGACAATTTAGCATACAGTTTCTCTGCCCTCAAAATTCTCAACACCGTCCTCAGATGATTAGCATGTTCAATCATATTCTTTGAATAAATCAATATATCATCAATGAATATGATCACAAAATCATCTAAGTATTTCTGAAACACGCGGTTCATCAATCCCATAAATACCGCCGGTGCATTCGTCAAACCAAAAGGCATGACAATAAATTCATAGTGTCCATACCTGGTTCTAAATGCTGTATTTGAGATATCAGAATCCCTGACTCTCAGTTGATGGCACCCAGATCTCAAGTCGATCTTGGAATACACAGATGAACCCTGCAACTGATCAAACAGATCATCAATACGAGGCAATGGATATTTATTCTTTACCGTTGCCTTGTTCAGTTGCCTATAGTCGATACAAAGTCTCATCGACCCGTCCTTCTTTCTCACGAACAGTACTGGAACACCCCAAGGAGATACACTCGGTCTGATATATCCCTTGGCCAGTAAATCCTCCAATTGTTCTTTCAACTCTTTCAACTCGATTGGTGCCATCCTGTAAGGAGCTCTCGAAATCGGAACTGTTCCTGGCATCAACTCAATGCTGAAGTCTATCTCTCGAATCAGAGGCAATCCAGGAATCTCATCTGGAAAGACATCAGCAAACTCACACACCACTGGCAAATCCGCCAATGATGGGCTCTTCTTCAGTAAATCAACTGAATATACCAGGAATCCATCCGCTCCTTTCTGCAATAATCGTGTCATATTCATTGCAGATATCAAAGGAATTCGAGCTCGAGAACCCTTACCATAAAATTTCCACTCCTCAGCCCTCTCAGGTCTGAATCGAACAATCTTGTGGAAACAATCGACTGTAGCTCGGTACTTGGTCAACATGTCGATACCGACAATACAATCAAAGTCAGATAAACCAAGCACAATACAGTCTAGTTCAATCGTATGTCCATCGTACTGCAGTATACAAGGTTTCACAGATTTCACTGATATCAAACCTGTTCCTAACGGGGAAGAAATCGACACTACCGCAGACAATGACTCAATTGGTAATGCACGACTCAGTGCAAACCTCTCAGAAATAAAAGTATGTGATGCACCAGTATTAATCAATACATAAGCAGGATAACCAGAAATAAAACAGTTACCTGCAACTACATCATCAGGTGCATCCTGTGCCTGCTCCTCAGTCAAAGCAAACAATCGGGCCTGCTGTCTAGGAGGCTGGCTCGCGGTCTGGCCCCCTCCTGGCCTCTGCTGTGACAGAGTAGACGGTACTGGCTGAAAAGTATGCACGGCAGACGGTCGTCTACCTGCCTGAGCCACTGATCCAGATGACTCAGCTGCCTGCGATCCCTGGGCACCTCGCTGTGGACACACTCGGGCAAAGTGTCCTTGCTGTCTACAGATACGACAGCTGCCAACTACTCCTCGGCACTGATCTGTGGAATGCCTCCCTCCACAAGTACCACAGTACGGTCCTGCATAACTCTGGCTCTGACCGGTCTGTCTAGAGCCACTCGAACTGGACGAGGTAGTCCCTGATTTCTTGAATTTCTTTCCTCTAACCTTCAAGAAATCCTTCTTCCCGGTACTACTGCTGCTGCCACCTTCAAATCGAGGAGGTGGTTGTTGTCCCGGTGCTGGAAGCACAAACGAAGCCTCTTTCTGCCTCATCAGGCCTGCCTCGGCTCCCTTGGCTCTATTCAGGGCATCGGTGAAGTTGTTGGGCCGCCC
Organism: Primulina eburnea; assembly: GCF_022965805.1. Lineage (NCBI taxonomy): Eukaryota > Viridiplantae > Streptophyta > Magnoliopsida > Lamiales > Gesneriaceae > Primulina > Primulina eburnea. The sequence continues at coordinate 11,649,221 of NC_133118.1, read as the reverse complement.
AGTATTCACCAGAGTAAAAATCTCAGGATTTAGGCCATTTATGAACTGGTCCGCAACGGCCTCATCATGTTCAGCTACGTGGGGAGCGAATCGGAGCAACGTAGAAAACTTAGCCACATAATCCTCAATGTTTAACTGGCCTTGTTTCAGGTTCGCAAATTCGGCTCCCTTGTCTTTCCTATAAGATACTGGAAAGAACCGTAGATAAAATTCAGATTTGAACACATTCCAGGTAATGGCCGTACCTCGCTGTTCCAATGCCCTTTTTGTCGTGATCCACCAGTGTTTAGCAACGTCATGCAACTGGTGTATTATCAATTTCGTCCTCTTTTCCTCCGTATACTCCAAAGAGTCAAACAGTGATTCAATGTCGTCCAACCGACTTTCACAATCCACAGAGTTCTCCGTTCCTTTCAAAGTCGGTGGATGAAAGGACTGAAACCTTTTCAGCAATTTCTCCATCGCTGTAGGTGTCACATCCATGGGAGGATTCGAGGTACTCCCTTGTTCTGGCATTCTCCTCGGAGGCATATCTGATAACCAAAAGGGTTAGCAGTTCCAACAATAATCCTTGTTTCAAGCCTCCCTGGATCATCTTACAGCTGATCCACTCCAATAATACACAATACCATATCAATAGCAGATAAGTCAGGTAACATGTATTAAAGCAGTAAACATGCTAGCAATCAAAAGCAAGGAAAGAAAATCTCATTCTACCCCGCTCACTAGCTCCTATCTCAATCTCAAGGATCTATCGCTCTGATACCACCTGTTGTGGGGACCCGGACGCTAATCAAGTTCTTAATCATAATTGGGACTAATTAATCAATTAAAACAGGGTCTAATTTTTTTTTTTAAAATGCGGAACGTAGTGAAATCAAACCATATATACATATCAGTATATATATATATAAAATACAAATCCTGTATCACAAACATTTATTCAAACTAGGGTTTAAACTAAAGTCAAGTGTTTAACCCTACTTCTAGTCCAAGTCCGGTGCCACCACTCTAATCACGATCTAGCTCTTCATCTCCTCGACCCTGAACCTGTCCCACCTGTTGTCAAGTACACATACAGACAAGACAACAGCCGGATATACCGGTGAGAATATAATCCCCAGTATAAATCAATGAAACATGCAATCATATAAACAATATAAAGCATGTAATCAGGTAACATGAATATGTATCATACTCCGAAACATAAACAAGAATCTACAATACTCGTAGCTACATCATTTAAGACTAGACTCAATCCTAGTCTAGGGATCCCGGTTTCCGGATGTGGTATTCCTATATCGAATTCCGTAAAGAAGGGAACCATAATCTCTATTACTCGATATAACCAGTGCCCCGGTATTCCTATATCGAATTCCGTAATAGAAGAATTCCAACCCCTTTACTCGATATAACCAAATATGGTGTTCCTATATCGAATTCCGTAATGGATTCCATTACTCGATATAACCATACATCCAGTGTCCTGACCTAACCGTCATGGACTGTAGCTCTATCGCTAGCGTCCTATCTTGTGACATCGTGCAATGTGCCGTGGCGATACCACCACTATCCGGCACGGTGTGTCACAAGACAGTTCGACTAATACCTGTTGTCTAAATATCAAGAGAACAAGTATATTAATCAAATAAATGCAAATATCAATGCACTAAAGTAAAGTATGTGATTTAGGGAAACCCAAGTCCAAACCGACTCAAGTCCATCTCCCAATACCACATTGACTTATACCTTTCGTTGCAGTCTCGGTTTCCTGCTCAGTCGAAGTCCTGGATTCACAATTTGTCTGGTAATGACAATATGAATAATCTTATGTCAATATACCACTCGAATCAATAACAATCTGCTAATTCTTGATTTAATTCAAAATCAACGGCATAACGGTACAATCTCCATACTCCGTCAATACCCAATCACCAGATAACAGTTACAATCCATAACCTATATCCAGTACAATCCCTACTCAATCCATAATCCAAATCTGTCCGGTATCAACTGATTATAATCAGAAATTCATAACAATTCCATAATCAGTCTATTTCTTAATCTGACTTCGATTCTACAATGTCTACTATGTCAAGAACAACATATATGAGTTCCATTCAATTCTGACAATAGCATAATTTCAAAGCATGTCAAAACGTAGCAAAACTTACGTCCAGTTGTAGCCTACGTTGCTAGGAACTCGGTACCGAAGTCAGAATCAAAATCAGACGGACGGATTGATCACACGATTGAATTTGAAATCGAATTCCAAACTTCCTCTCAATTTCCCTTTTCCGTTTCTGAAGAAATGTTTGCATGTATATATATATATATATACCATCTCGCACTTGCTTAAGCCAAGTGACTTATTTTTCGCAGCGCACGTCTCTCGCTCGGGCGGACATAAGTTTCCGCCCGGGCGAGTAACTCTCGGCCCTCGCAATTCAAGCAGTCTCGCTCGGGCGAGCACAAACTTCCGCCCGAGCGAGTAACTCTCGGCCCTCTTCCACTAGGCACTCGCGCTCGGGCGGTTAAAAACTTCCGCCCGGGCGCGCCATCTTCGTCCAACAATTCCGTCTTCTCCAATTAATCTCAAAATGGTCCGGGTTATAATCGTGTCCACTAATAATCAATAATCTCAGATTAACATGATACAAAATCTTGGGCATTACATTTCTCCCCCCCTAAGATACGATTTCGTCCTCGAAATCACAAACTGTCAATCGTATTAATAAGGAGTATATACAAAACTGTATACGAAATTACATCAGTGAAATAATGCTGGGAATTCCTGTCTCATATCAGATTCAGTCTCCCACGTGGCTTCTTCAACACCATGACGAGTCCATTGAACTTTCACCAATGGAATCATTTTCGTTCTGAGCTGTTTTTCTTTACGATCGATAATCCGGATCGGCTTCTCGACATAACTCAGATTTTCATCCAGTTCTGCCTCGTCTGGTTGAATCACGTGTGAATCATCAGGGAGATATTTCCGCAGCATTGATACATGAAAGACATCATGTATTCCAGATAATGAAGGCGGTAAGGCAAGTCGATAGGCACGATCTCCTATTTTCTCAAGGATCTCATAAGGACCTACATATCTTGGAGACAATTTTCCTTTCTTGCCAAATCTGACAACTCCTCTGAAAGGCGAAATTTTCATGAATACTCGGTCTCCTGCCTCAAATACCAACGGTCGTCGTCTGATGTTGGCATACTTGGCTTGTCTGTCCTGAGCTGCCTTCATTTTCTTCTGAATCAATTTCACTTTCTCGGTCATATCTCTGATCATCTCAGGTCCAGTCTCAGGAACTTCAGAGATATCATCCCAATAAAGAGGGGATCGACATTTCTTTCCGTACAACGCTTCGAATGGAGCCATCTCAATACTCATCTGATAGCTGTTGTTGTACGAAAATTCACAATGTGGCAATGCATCTTGCCATCCAGTGCTAAAATCCAGCACTACAGCTCTCAGTATATCCTCCAGGGTCTGGATAGTTCGCTCTGACTGTCCGTCGGTCTTTGGATGATATGCGGTACTCAAATGTAACTTCGTACCTAGAGCCTGCTGCAAACTCTGCCAGAAGTGCGAAGTGAATCGAGGATCACGATCTGACACAATCGACTTCGGCACTCCATGCAATCTAACCACTTCCTTGACATAAATATCGGCCATCTGATCATATCTATATGTCATCTTGTATGGAATAAAACATGCGGATTTGGTCAATCGATCAATCACGACCCAAATCGCATCACAACCTCGATAGGATCTCGGCAACTGTGTCACAAAATCCATGGAAATGTGATCCCATTTCCATTCAGGAATGGACAAACTCTGTAACAATCCTCCTGGTTTCTTTCTTTCAGCCTTCACCTGTTGGCAATTCAGACACTTGGCTACAAATTCCGTCACATCAGATTTCATTTGTTTCCACCAATACTGTGTCTTTAAATCATTATACATTTTCCTACCACCAGGATGAATGCTAAAACGACTGTTGTGCGCTTCTGTCAGTATTCGTTGTCTCAATTCTGAAACATTTGGCACAACAATACGATTATTTACATACAAGACATTGTCACGAACCTGATATTCTGATTGATGTCCAGTTCTGACCATCGCAATCGAATTCTGTACATTCTGATCAACTTTCTGAGCTTCTTTAATTTCCAAAATCAGTTCAGGTTCAGCTCTAACAGCACACAATCTCAGAGGCTGACGATCTGTCTCAAATATTAATCCAGACAAACAGCAGTCTTCAATCAAATTTGATACCCCAATCGTCGATAAAGATAGTGCACATACCTTTCGACTCAATGCATCTGCTGCTGCATTGGACTTCCCTGGATAATACTTGATTTTACAATCAAAGTCTTTCAATAAATTTAGCCATCTCCGCTGTCTCATATTCAACTCTGATTGCGAAAACAGATATTTCAAGCTTTTATGATCAGAATATATTTCGAATTTCTCACCGTACAGATAATGTCGCCATATCTTCAGTGCAAAGACTATGGCTGCCAATTCAAGATCATGAATTGGATATCGAGATTCATGGGGTTTCAGCTGTCTCGAGGCATAAGCAATCACATGCCCCCGCTGCATCAAAACACAACCCAATCCTCGGTGAGATGCATCACAATAAACTACAAATCCACCAGTGCCTGAAGGAATCGTCAACACAGGCGCACTGGTCAGTCTCTTTTTCAACTCAAGAAAACTGGTCTCACATTCCTCAGACCAATTAAACGGAGCATTCTTTTGGGTTAACTGCGTAATCGGTTTGGCAATACTCGAGAAATCTTGAATAAATCGGCGATAATATCCTGCCAAACCCATAAAACTGCGAATTTCTAGCACAGAAGTAGGTCTCGGCCAAGAAATCACGGCTTCAACCTTACTGGGATCAACTGATATACCGTCTCCCGATATAATGTGACCCAAAAACACAACCTGTTTCAGCCAAAACTCGCATTTCGACAATTTAGCATACAGTTTCTCTGCCCTCAAAATTCTCAACACCGTCCTCAGATGATTAGCATGTTCAATCATATTCTTTGAATAAATCAATATATCATCAATGAATATGATCACAAAATCATCTAAGTATTTCTGAAACACGCGGTTCATCAATCCCATAAATACCGCCGGTGCATTCGTCAAACCAAAAGGCATGACAATAAATTCATAGTGTCCATACCTGGTTCTAAATGCTGTATTTGAGATATCAGAATCCCTGACTCTCAGTTGATGGCACCCAGATCTCAAGTCGATCTTGGAATACACAGATGAACCCTGCAACTGATCAAACAGATCATCAATACGAGGCAATGGATATTTATTCTTTACCGTTGCCTTGTTCAGTTGCCTATAGTCGATACAAAGTCTCATCGACCCGTCCTTCTTTCTCACGAACAGTACTGGAACACCCCAAGGAGATACACTCGGTCTGATATATCCCTTGGCCAGTAAATCCTCCAATTGTTCTTTCAACTCTTTCAACTCGATTGGTGCCATCCTGTAAGGAGCTCTCGAAATCGGAACTGTTCCTGGCATCAACTCAATGCTGAAGTCTATCTCTCGAATCAGAGGCAATCCAGGAATCTCATCTGGAAAGACATCAGCAAACTCACACACCACTGGCAAATCCGCCAATGATGGGCTCTTCTTCAGTAAATCAACTGAATATACCAGGAATCCATCCGCTCCTTTCTGCAATAATCGTGTCATATTCATTGCAGATATCAAAGGAATTCGAGCTCGAGAACCCTTACCATAAAATTTCCACTCCTCAGCCCTCTCAGGTCTGAATCGAACAATCTTGTGGAAACAATCGACTGTAGCTCGGTACTTGGTCAACATGTCGATACCGACAATACAATCAAAGTCAGATAAACCAAGCACAATACAGTCTAGTTCAATCGTATGTCCATCGTACTGCAGTATACAAGGTTTCACAGATTTCACTGATATCAAACCTGTTCCTAACGGGGAAGAAATCGACACTACCGCAGACAATGACTCAATTGGTAATGCACGACTCAGTGCAAACCTCTCAGAAATAAAAGTATGTGATGCACCAGTATTAATCAATACATAAGCAGGATAACCAGAAATAAAACAGTTACCTGCAACTACATCATCAGGTGCATCCTGTGCCTGCTCCTCAGTCAAAGCAAACAATCGGGCCTGCTGTCTAGGAGGCTGGCTCGCGGTCTGGCCCCCTCCTGGCCTCTGCTGTGACAGAGTAGACGGTACTGGCTGAAAAGTATGCACGGCAGACGGTCGTCTACCTGCCTGAGCCACTGATCCAGATGACTCAGCTGCCTGCGATCCCTGGGCACCTCGCTGTGGACACACTCGGGCAAAGTGTCCTTGCTGTCTACAGATACGACAGCTGCCAACTACTCCTCGGCACTGATCTGTGGAATGCCTCCCTCCACAAGTACCACAGTACGGTCCTGCATAACTCTGGCTCTGACCGGTCTGTCTAGAGCCACTCGAACTGGACGAGGTAGTCCCTGATTTCTTGAATTGCTTTCCTCTAACCTTCAAGAAATCCTTCTTCCCGGTACTACTGCTGCTGCCACCTTCAAATCGAGGAGGTGGTTGTTGTCCCGGTGCTGGAAGCACAAACGAAGCCTCTTTCTGCCTCATCAGGCCTGCCTCGGCTCCCTTGGCTCTATTCAGGGCATCGGTGAAGTTGTTGGGCCGCCCAGTATTCACCAGAGTAAAAATCTCAGGATTTAGGCCATTTATGAACTGGTCCGCAACGGCCTCATCATGTTCAGCTACGTGGGGAGCGAATCGGAGCAACGTAGAAAACTTAGCCACATAATCCTCAATGTTTAACTGGCCTTGTTTCAGGTTCGCAAATTCGGCTCCCTTGTCTTTCCTATAAGATACTGGAAAGAACCGTAGATAAAATTCAGATTTGAACACATTCCAGGTAATGGCCGTACCTCGCTGTTCCAATGCCCTTTTTGTCGTGATCCACCAGTGTTTAGCAACGTCATGCAACTGGTGTATTATCAATTTCGTCCTCTTTTCCTCCGTATACTCCAAAGAGTCAAACAGTGATTCAATGTCGTCCAACCGACTTTCACAATCCACAGAGTTCTCCGTTCCTTTCAAAGTCGGTGGATGAAAGGACTGAAACCTTTTCAGCAATTTCTCCATCGCTGTAGGTGTCACATCCATGGGAGGATTCGAGGTACTCCCTTGTTCTGGCATTCTCCTCGGAGGCATATCTGATAACCAAAAGGGTTAGCAGTTCCAACAATAATCCTTGTTTCAAGCCTCCCTGGATCATCTTACAGCTGATCCACTCCAATAATACACAATACCATATCAATAGCAGATAAGTCAGGTAACATGTATTAAAGCAGTAAACATGCTAGCAATCAAAAGCAAGGAAAGAAAATCTCATTCTACCCCGCTCACTAGCTCCTATCTCAATCTCAAGGATCTATCGCTCTGATACCACCTGTTGTGGGGACCCGGACGCTAATCAAGTTCTTAATCATAATTGGGACTAATTAATCAATTAAAACAGGGTCTAATTTTTTTTTTTAAAATGCGGAACGTAGTGAAATCAAACCATATATACATATCAGTATATATATATATAAAATACAAATCCTGTATCACAAACATTTATTCAAACTAGGGTTTAAACTAAAGTCAAGTGTTTAACCCTACTTCTAGTCCAAGTCCGGTGCCACCACTCTAATCACGATCTAGCTCTTCATCTCCTCGACCCTGAACCTGTCCCACCTGTTGTCAAGTACACATACAGACAAGACAACAGCCGGATATACCGGTGAGAATATAATCCCCAGTATAAATCAATGAAACATGCAATCATATAAACAATATAAAGCATGTAATCAGGTAACATGAATATGTATCATACTCCGAAACATAAACAAGAATCTACAATACTCGTAGCTACATCATTTAAGACTAGACTCAATCCTAGTCTAGGGATCCCGGTTTCCGGATGTGGTATTCCTATATCGAATTCCGTAAAGAAGGGAACCATAATCTCTATTACTCGATATAACCAGTGCCCCGGTATTCCTATATCGAATTCCGTAATAGAAGAATTCCAACCCCTTTACTCGATATAACCAAATATGGTGTTCCTATATCGAATTCCGTAATGGATTCCATTACTCGATATAACCATACATCCAGTGTCCTGACCTAACCGTCATGGACTGTAGCTCTATCGCTAGCGTCCTATCTTGTGACATCGTGCAATGTGCCGTGGCGATACCACCACTATCCGGCACGGTGTGTCACAAGACAGTTCGACTAATACCTGTTGTCTAAATATCAAGAGAACAAGTATATTAATCAAATAAATGCAAATATCAATGCACTAAAGTAAAGTATGTGATTTAGGGAAACCCAAGTCCAAACCGACTCAAGTCCATCTCCCAATACCACATTGACTTATACCTTTCGTTGCAGTCTCGGTTTCCTGCTCAGTCGAAGTCCTGGATTCACAATTTGTCTGGTAATGACAATATGAATAATCTTATGTCAATATACCACTCGAATCAATAACAATCTGCTAATTCTTGATTTAATTCTAAATCAACGGCATAACGGTACAATCTCCATACTCCGTCAATACCCAATCACCAGATAACAGTTACAATCCATAACCTATATCCAGTACAATCCCTACTCAATCCATAATCCAAATCTGTCCGGTATCAACTGATTATAATCAGAAATTCATAACAATTCCATAATCAGTCTATTTCTTAATCTGACTTCGATTCTACAATGTCTACTATGTCAAGAACAACATATATGAGTTCCATTCAATTCTGACAATAGCATAATTTCAAAGCATGTCAAAACGTAGCAAAACTTACGTCCAGTTGTAGCCTACGTTGCTAGGAACTCGGTACCGAAGTCAGAATCAAAATCAGACGGACGGATTGATCGCACGATTGAATTTGAAATCGAATTCCAAACTTCCTCTCAATTTCCCTTTTCCGTTTCTGAAGAAATGTTTGCATGTATATATATATATATACCATCTCGCACTTGCTTAAGCCAAGTGGCTTATTTTTCGCAGCGCACATCTCTCGCTCGGGCGGACATAAGTTTCCGCCCGGGCGAGTAACTCTCGGCCCTCGCAATTCAAGCAGTCTCGCTCGGGCGAGCACAAACTTCCGCCCGAGCGAGTAACTCTCGGCCCTCTTCCACTAGGCACTCGCGCTCGGGCGGTTAAAAACTTCCGCCCGGGCGCGCCATCTTCGTCCAACAATTCCGTCTTCTCCAATTAATCTCAAAATGGTCCGGGTTATAATCGTGTCCACTAATAATCAATAATCTCAGATTAACATGATACAAAATCTTGGGCATTACAGAAACCATCTATACACTTATATCCATGCAACATTTCGAAACAATTTAATACCATACAACCACTGAAAAAATAACTGTAGTTAAAAATCTAAAACATGGCTTCACTTATAGGTTACTGCTTAAAAATAATCACCTATCTACTGCTAGAAAACTTTCAACCACCAAAGCATAAAAATCGTGAACATTTTGAAATACTGTTTTAACCATCTCTCAAAAATAATAACGTGCAGAAGAAATGAAAGGTCCTCGGTTTTTCAAGTGCATCCCCAGCTCAGCCTACTCAGTCTTCAGCGCCTCCAGTCTCCTCATCCACATGATCACCTACATCAATCACACCTAGTGAGGCTAAAGACTCAACACACTTGAACTGTTATAACAAGTACATATACATATCGTGCAACAATGAAAAGTACTCTTCAAAAGTATGAACATAAACATAACATATTCATATCAAATCATGTCACATTGTATCATCATATACATATTCATTTTTCATTCATTGAATTCATATCAATAGTTATGACTTTTGTATCATCTCTAGATCGATTGATCCATCTACGTATAATCATGGTACCCGGCGGTCGAGACACTAGCGACAATCTCTCTCATCAACTGAGCATTGGCCTTACATGATCATGTTTGTATTAGTCAAAACCAACTCACCTATTTCAAAAACATGTCATCATATTCATCAATTGTACAATTCATTCATATACAAACATTTCCTTAAAACCAAGCATGCAACGTGTTTTCTAGCGTTATCATAAAAATTCATATTCATAATTCCATAAACATTTTTGTAATACCCAAGATTTTATATCGTGTTAAATTACGATTATTAAATTTTAATGGAGACGATTATGAAAGGGCTAACCGAAACACGAAATGAGATCGCGTGTTAAAATTGATGTGCGAGGACAGTAGCATCGGCGTACATGCGCGATTATATGCCCGCACATGCGCGAGAGGTCCAGAAAGGTTGGCGTACATGCGCGACTTGGATTTGCGCACATGCGCGAGACAACCCGAGAGTTGGCAATTTTGAGCAAAGGCCTCGCGCATATGCGCCAAGATGTGTCGCGCATATGCGCGAGCCACCGTGAGACAGACGCGCCGAGACTTAGGGTCTCGCGCATATGCGCCAGTTGGTGTCGCGCATATGCACGAGACGTGTGCTACAAAGATTGAGCCACTCGTCCAATTGCATGTTACATGTATATATATTTATATATATACACATAATCCTTTAACAATTCAGAAGAAAAGAAACGAAGCTCCGAGGAAGGAAATTGCTTTTGATTTCAGAATTTTATTTACGATCAATCCGTCCGTCCAAACTTGAATCCGAGTACGACACCGTGTTCCTAGCAACGACAGCTACTACAGGACGTAAGTTTTGTTACGTTTTGTTAAGATTTGAAATTATGTCCAGAATCAGATACGATTCATATATAGCGTTCTTGACATGTTAGACAGCGTAGAATCGAAGTCAGATTAAGAAACAGACTGAATATAGAATTGTTATGATTTTCAGAATAAATTGACTAGAATTGATGTCAGATTTGTACGGTAGCTGATTGATACAGTATATTGATATTATCATTACCAGATTGAACAGTGACAGACTCTGAATCAAGACTTTGATTGTATCAGAGCGACAGCAAGAAAGGTATAAATAAATGTTGATTCAGGATTGCACAACTCGAGTTAGGTTTGACTCGAGTTTCCCAAAATCACATACTTTATTTTATTGCATTGATATTTGCAGATTATCAAATTTGTATGTTTAATCTATTGACTTATAGCAGAGCCAGAGTCCGAGTCTAGGGCAGATCAGCCTAGCTAGGGCAGAACCGCCGAGTCTTTGTCAGAACCGCTGAGACTCTAAACTTACGGTTTATCGTTGAGTTTAGATGTAGATCAACGTCTATTGTAGACATTCGATACAGCATACCAAAGTCTAAATTAGATTGGGATCCCTAGATTAGAAATGAATCCTAGATTTAGGTACAGATTTGTATCGATTCATGTAGTCAGATTGGATGCATGTTTTTATGATTGTTTATGCTTTTATATATGTTTTATATGATTGCATTGGACACATTGTTTATACTGGGATATTTGTATCTCACCGGAGTTATCCGGCTGTTGTCTTGTCTGTATGTGTGCATGGCAACAGGTGGGACAGGTTCATGGTCACAGAGGTGAAGAAAGATCGAGTAGAGTGGAGACTGCGGACTTGGACTAGAATTAGAGTTTAAACACTTGATAGTTAGTTGTTGAACCTGAGATGTGTATGATTGTATATTGTATCAGATTTATACTTTTATACTGATATGTATAGGAGTTTGATTCCATTACCTTCCGGATTTTAAAAAAAAATTTAGACCATGTTTATTTAATTGATTAAATTATTCCCAATAACGATTTAGAAGATGATTAGTGTTCGGGTCCCCACAACAGGTCCCAATGACGATTAAGAAGATGATTAGCGTCCGGGTCCCCACAACAGGTGGTATCAGAGCGATAGATCCTTTAGATTGAGATAGAAGATGCTAGTGAGCAGGGCAGATTGAGGTTTTCTTTCCTGCTTTTGATTGCTAGCATGTCTTACTGCTTTAATACATGTTACTTCTTTATCTGATTTGATATAGTAATATGTTTTATTGAGATTGGATCAGTACTGATTCTATATCAGAAGTGTGGGGACCCGGACGGTAATCATCTTCTTAATCATCTTTGGGATTTAATTGTTAATTAAGATTAAACATGGTCTAAAAATTTTTCTTTTAAACATGCAAGTGCGGAAGGTAATGACATCTATCTATTATACAAATCAGTATAATAATTATACAAGTCTTGTACAACATACTTCTAATTCAAACTAGTCTAAGGTTCAACTACTAATTCAAGTAATAAACCAAGTCTACTACAAGTCCGGAATCACCACGCTAACTCGTCTTCTCTCATCATCATCTCGACCCTGATCCAGCCCCACCTGTTGTTATGCACACAAACAAAACAAGACAACAGCCGGATAACTCCGGTGAGAATAAATCCCAGTATAAAACATGGTAATCATGTATATAAACAAACTAATTTATAAAACATGCTATCACGTATAAAAACAATCTATTCCATAATCTATGAAATTAATCAAATAAGCATGCAACTCAAATCAAATAACATGCATATAAACAATCTTAATCATAAAACATGATAACCCAACTGAAAGCAGTAATGATGGGTCCCATGATCTAGGAGCCACATCCAAGTAAGCATGCAGTTCTAATCAAATCATGTCTAGACTTGACTCGATCTATAACTCTAGGGATCCCGGTGTGAATAAGACGTCACTGTCTGTCACCTACTCTACCAATCGAGGTGCTGTACGTCTTATTCCTAGACTTCGGCCTGATCTGTATCCACGTCTACAATAAGGGCGGTGATCTTCCCCTAAGCTGTGATATCGCCGAACATCTAGAAGTCTGGATGATCTCGCAGACTTTCCTATCTTAAGGCATGAATACAAAATCTGTAAACCAAGCATAATAAGATAGAACATAAACAAGAATATAGTATGTGATTTATTGGGCAACTCAAGGATGATCTCGATTGAGTTGTTTCTTCCCGAATATCACATGAATTATACCTTTGTCGTCTCGATCTGACGAAGATGATGATCTGCATTCAACTCTGTCCATATCAATCTGAAAAGACAATATCGAATACGCTGTATCAGTAAATAACTCAATTCACAATTTGTTCTGATCAATACTCAAATCAGTATACAATCTGAAATATTGTCTGAACAAGATACAATCTCAGTCATATCAATAATATCACAATCTAATCGAACTCATATCTGAATCTGATCAATCTAAATCAACTGATGTTTCGACGGCATAACAATACAATCTGAATAACCCCGTCAATCTGAACATCCTATATATAATACTGGAACTCATAATCTGTGTCCACATAATTCATACTCTGAATACTAGCATAAGTCGGCTATAGAATCTCAGTCAATATTTTTCAAAAATCATAACATTTACAGACATAGTCTGTTCTTTAATCTGACTTCAATTCTACAATGTCTACGGTGGTAGAAACGCCATATCTGAATCATATGCAATTCTAGCAACATCATATTTTCAAAACATCCCAAAACGTAACAAAACTTATGTCCTTGTATAGCTCGTGTCGAGAGGAGCACGTTGCTGCGTTCAGATTCGAATTCTGATACACGGATTCTTCGAAATCACCAATCGAAAAGGCGTAAGGATTTTCCTTTCAAACCTTCGACCCTTTTCTGAAATCTGGAGAGAAACCACGTGCAATCCTAATATATATACTGCATGCAAGGCTGGGAAACGTGGCATCATTTCTCATGCAACACGCATGACCGCGGGTGCGGTGAGTGTAAGGAGCGCGGGTGCGCTCAAGCGGTGATTCCTATCCATTCTCTCAAAGCTGAGACCGCGGGTGCGCTGCCTACACGACCGCGGGTGCGGTGTCATCAGCGCGGGTGCGCTCCGTCTAATACCGTGGGTGCGGTGTGGCTACGGGATTTGCACTCCATTTTCTGCACATGCACCGCGGGTGCGGTGATGTCTAACACCGCGGGTGCGGTGCTGCATTTTCAAGAATTTCTTATTTTTCCATCCTGGTAACACTTTATAATCTTGTCTTATCATTTCTCATAATTTCTGGGCATTACATTTCTCCCCCTCTTAGATCTGAGTTCGTCCCTGAACTCATAAGAAATAAATTCAGATATACGAGAAGAAATGCATACTAGAGTTTAAATCGAAACTCAAATCCCTGATCCCTATCTGGAATACGAATTCATGAAGTATAACATCATAATGCCTCTAAACTCAATCTTGTCATATTGGTTATACAACATCTGTATAAATCAGTCACCGTTCAATAAAACAATACTAACAGTCATTGTTCAACCTGTTTATCCCAATCAAGGATATATTCAGTCTTTATCTCCAAATACCAATCGTCATCATCCGACGTTGGTGTCTTAAATCTATTCATGCTGAACTATCTGGATAACTAGTGCTAACATCCAGCACTAAAGTCCTACCAATATCTGCCTAGTACATTCTGACTGTCTGTCAATCTCTCTGACTACCTGCCAATCTGTAATAAATCTGCACAAGAGAGCTTATGATATCGTCTATCACAAGTACAACTCCATCAAAATCACAATCTGATATCATCTTATTCAATATTCTAATCTATTTGATTATTTCTTTGACATCGATCCATGTCATCTAGTTCTGTTTGTACGTAATCTGGTACAAACTTATAGATATAGATTGAGAAATCTGTCAATCATAATCATATCATATCAAAATCTAAAGAAAATGGCTGTAATGTCATTACGAAAACCATAGAAATATACTCTCATTTCTATTCAGAAATATACATATTCTGTAACAAATCTTCTGATTCTTATCTTTCTGTTTCCTTCTGTTAGCAATTCAGACGTATCAGTACAATTTCTGCTAACATTTCTGTACAAGTTCTGCCATCATTGTTCTAATCTGTTTATATCACAACTATCTGTTATCCGAATGAAAACTGAATCCATCACTGTGCATGTCTGACACCATTTGTGATATCTGATTCGAACTATTCGGTATAAACAATCAGTTAATAATATAAAATAAAGAAGAAATACCTACCTGGTATTCGGCTCTGATTATAAATATCGATTCTGTTATACAATTCTGAAACATTCGGATATCCCAAGATAATCAATCTTATACAAACACAATTCACATATCGATTACTCTAATCGAAACTCTGTTCTAATTATCGAAATACAATTCTGAGCATTCTGATCACATTTCTGAACTGTTGCAACTCTCAACTGTTTACAATATTTTGTATCAAACATACATACAAACCACAGTAATATCAATCAGATTCGAGATAAAGACAACCTATACAGATCTAGTGAGTTTAAGAAAACTCATAAAACAACGATTGCTGGCAATACTGATAATTCTGACTACTGATCAATCTTCATAGTGCCCAAATCATCTGCCATATCTCCTCTTCAATTAGAGTATGCTCCCAAACAATATAAGATGTCTCAAATACTGATTTAGAGCAATCACAATACGCAAGCAGATATAACATAATAAGGAAATAAGTGAATAAGAAAATCTGTAAAACTCAGCAATTCTGACTTTCTGACATTTCTGCTAATTCTGATATATCTGTTACCTATGTCGTTTACAGTCACTGATTTCTGTCTCAACGGTGCAAATAAATCGGTATACAAACTGCAGATATCACATATTCTGAATACAATCTGTTTCAATTATGATTCATACCTGACTAATTTCTGTATACAATAATCACGGTTCTCTGAATATTCCATAAATCTTCAAATATTCCGTTAATCACTTAGATGCTGTTAACATATCAAAATCTCATAGATATAACAAGCATAGAATCATCAGAATATCTTTTAGTATACTGAAATATGCCAAAGAGCCACACAAAATCGGATGTAACTCCTTGTCGATATTCTTCTACTGATCTTTCAATTCATTCTGTAACTTTCTGTACACTCAATATCATTCTGTTCTGAATTCTAAACAACAATCAGTATCGGATCTGAATTCAATTCTGAAGTCTATCTTTCTGATATAAAGCAAATCTGAAATCTTATCTAGGCAACCATTTGCCAACTCGTATATCACTGTCAAATCTGCCAATGTTAAGCTCGATTTCAGTACATCTACTGAGTACATAAGGATACCATATGTTCCTTTATGTAACAATCGAGTCATATACGACAATATCAAAGGAATTCTAAATCTAGAATCCTTATCGCAAAATCTCTACTCATTAGCTGTATCTGGTCTAACTCTTATAATCTCCTGAAAGGAATCTATAATGGTTCTGTACTTGTTTAGCATACTATTATCAATAATGCAATCAAATCTGTAACACAAGTACATCCTAATCTAACTCGATCTCATTCTTATCTTACTGTAGTTTATGATATTTCACAGAAATCTCTGATATCTATCTTTCTTTTCCCCAAAATACAGGAATCAAAACTACAGTACAACCAGACTCAACAAGTACAGCATATATCAATGCAATTCTTTCAAAGATACTCATAATGAATGCATTAGTATACATCAATACATATGCAATATAATCATAAAAGAATAGTACCTATTACGTGTTCTGAGTCTGTTCTTCTGTCATTACCACCAATGACTCTGCTCCCTAACCTCTTCGGAAGTCTCTCTGGGGACAAACTTTAGCAAAATGCCCCAGCTGTTTACAGATATTGCATCTACCCAGCACTCCTTTGCATTGCTCTGAGGAATGTCTCCCTCCGCAATTCCTACAATAGTCATCGATATGGCTTGGATTGGAACTACTTGAGCTAGAGGAACCACTTCCCGACTTCTTAAATGACTTCTTTTGAACTTTCAGTAAATCTTGCTTTCCACTCGTACTGCCTCGATCGAATCGAAGAGGGGATTGCTGGGTTTGGGATGGCTTCATGCACAACCTCCCTAGCTGTCTAGTCAGACTCGCCTCAGCTCTCTTTGCTCTACTCAGGATGTCAGCAAAATGGTAAGGTCGTTGCAAATTCATAAATGCAACAACCTCCGAATTCAGTCCTCTGATGAACTGATTCACTACAGCTTCATCATTTCCAGCTATTTGAGGAGCAAAACGCAGTAAAATCGAGAATTTAGCAGCATATTGATCAATATTCAGCTGCCCTTGGCTCAGATTCTCAAACTCTAATTTCTTGTCCTCTCGGTACGATACTGGGAAAAATCTTCGATAAAATTCAGTTCTGAATATTTCCCACGAAATCACTGTACCTCTCTGTTCCCACATTCTTCTACTGGTAATCCACCAACTCCTGGCGGCTTCTTGTAACTGATAAGGCACCATTTTAACCCTCTGTTCATTTGTACAATCAAGTAAATCGAACAAGATTTCTATATCATCAAACCAGTTCTGACAATCTTCAGAGCGATAGATCCTTTAGATTGAGATAGAAGATGCTAGTGAGCAGGGCAGATTGAGGTTTTCTTTCCTGCTTTTGATTGCTAGCATGTCTTACTGCTTTAATACATGTTACTTCTTTATCTGATTTGATATAGTAATATGTTTTATTGAGATTGGATCAGTCTTGATTCTAGATCAGGAGTGTGGGGACCCGGACGCTAATCATCTTCTTAATCATCTTTGGGATTTAATTGTTAATTAAGATTAAACAGGGTCTAAAAATTTTTCTTTTAAACATGCAAGTGCGGAAGGTAATGGCATCTATCTATTATACAAATCAATATAATAATTATACAAGTCTTGTACAACATACTTCTAATTCAAACTAGTCTAAGGTTCAACTACTAAATTCAAGTAATAAACCAAGTCTACTACAAGTCCGGAATCACCACGCTAACTCGTCTTCTCTCATCGTCATCTCGACCCTGATCAAGCCCCACCTGTTGTTATGCACACATACAAAACAAGACAACAGCCGGATAACTCCGGTGAGAATAAATCCCAATATAAAACATGGTAATCATGTATATAAACAAACTAATTTATAAAACATGCTATCGCGTATAAAAACAATCTATTCCATAATCTATAAAATTAATCAAATAAGCATGCAACTCAAATCAGATAACATGCATATAAACAATCTTAATCATAAAACATGATAACCCAACTGAAAGCAGTAATGATGGGTCCCATGATCTAGGAGCCACATCCAAGTAAGCATGCAGTTCTAATCAAATCATGTCTAGACTTGACTCGATCTATAACTCTAGGGATCCCGGTGTGAATAAGACGTCACTGTCTGTCACCTACCCTACCAATCGAGGTGTTGTACGTCTTATTCCTAGACTTCGGCCTGATCTGTATCCACGTCTACAATAGGGGCGGTGATCTTCCCCTAAGCTGTGATATCGCCGAACATCTAGAAGTCTGGATGATCTCGCAGACTTTCCTATCTTAAGGCATGAATACAAAATCTGTAAACAAAGCATAATAAGATAGAACATAAACAAGAATATAGTATGTGATTTATTGGGCAACTCAAGGATGATCTCGATTGAGTTGTTTCTTCCCGAATATCACATGAATACCTTTGTCGTCTCGGTCTGACGAAGATGATGATCTGCATTCAACTCTGTCCATATCAATCTGAAAAGACAATATCGAATACGCTGTATCAGTAAATAACTCAATTCACAATTTGTTCTGATCAATACTCAAATCAGTATACAATCTGATCAATGTCTGAACAAGATACAATCTGAGTCATATCAATAATATCACAATCTAATCGAACTCATATCTGAATCTGATCAATCTAAATCAACTGATGTTTCGACGGCATAACAATACAATCTGAATAACCCCGTCAATCTGAACATCCTATATATAATACTGGAACTCATAATCTGTGTCCACATAATTCATACTCTGAATACTAGCATAAGTCAGCTATAGAATCTCAGTCGATATTTTTCAAAAATCATAACATTTACAGACATAGTCTGTTCTTTAATCTGACTTCAATTCTACAATGTCTACGGTGGTAGAAACGCCATATCTGAATCATATGCAATTCTAGAAACATCATATTTTCAAAACATCCCAAAACGTAACAAAACTTACGTCCTTGTATAGCTCGTGTCGAGAGGAGCACGTTGCTGCGTTCAGATTCGAATTCTGATACACGGATTCTTCGAAATCACCAATCGAAAAGGCGTAAGGATTTTCCTTTCAAACCTTCGACCCTTTTCTGAAATCTGGAGAGAAACCACGTGCAATCCTAATATATATACTGCATGCAAGGCTGGGAAACGTGGCATCATTTCTCATGCAACACGCATGACCGCGGGTGCGGTGAGTGTAAGGAGCGCGGGTGCGCTCAAGCGGTGATTCCTATCCATTCTCTCAAAGCTGAGACCGCGGGTGCGCTGCCTACACGATCGCGGGTGCGGTGTCATCAGCGCGGGTGCGCTCCGTCTAATACCGCGGGTGCGGTGTGGCTACGGGATTTGCACTCCATTTTCTGCACATGAACCGCGGGTGCGGTGATGTCTAACACCGCGGGTGCGGTGCTGCATTTTCAAGAATTTCTTATTTTTCCATCCTGGTAACACTTTATAATCTTGTCTTATCATTTCTCATAATTTCTGGGCATTACAAGGAGTGAGATGATCAGAGGAGGATTGAAACAAAATGGTGGTATTTGTTACTAATCTATTTGATTATCAGATATGCCTCCGAGACGAGTACCAGAACAGGGACGTACATCAAATCCTCCAATGGATGTCACCCCGACTCCAATCGAAACGTTATTGAAATGATTTCAGTCATTTCATCCGCCAACTTTGAAAGGAACAGAGAACGCTGTGGAGTGCGAGAGTTGGCTTGATGATATTCAAATGCTTTTTGACTCACTGGAGTATACAGATGAGAGGCGAGTTCGATTAATTGGACACCAGTTACACGATGTTGCAAAGGTCTGGTGGATTACGAGAAAGAGGGCATTGGAGCATATAGGTATTACCTGGGATATTTTTAGAACTGAATTTTATCAACGATTCTTTCCAGTGTCGTACCGAAAAGACAATGGGGCGGAGATTGCCAATCTAAAGCAGGGACAGATGAACATAGAAGAGAACGTGTCAAAGTTCTCCTCTTTGCTGAAATTTTCTCCACATGTGGCTGACAGCGAGGAAGCCACTGCCGACCAGTTCATCAATGGCTTGAACCCCGATATTTTTACATTGGTGAACAAAGGACGACCGAATAATTTTACTGACGCCCTGAACAGAGCTAAGGGAGCAGAAGCCGGTCTGATGAGACAGAAAGAGGCTTCATTTGTGCCTCCAGCACCGAGACCACAGCAACCACCTCCCAGATTTGAGGGCGGCAGAAGAAGTGGAGGGAAGAAAGAATTTTTGAAAGCCAGGGGAAAGCAATTCAAGAAATCTGGCAGTAGTTCTTCCAGCTCCGGTGGTTCCAGAAAGAGCCAGAGTTACTGTAGTAACCGAGCCCGGTGTACGGTACGGTTTAAGCTTTGCTTGTTATTTGGGTTATGTGATTAGATGTTTAGAGTTGTGTTTTGGGCCATAGTATTATTGGTTATTATTGTCTTGAGGTATTAGTTGTTGTTGGGTGTTCGTTTCAGAGTTTCGGATCGATTTTAGTTGGTTTAGTATTGATTATTGCCATGACCAGAGTGCACCCGTGCTCTTAGAGGAGTGCCCCCGCGGTGTACTATTCTTGATTTTGGAGTTGGGAAGCCGTGGCATCACCGCACCCGCGGTAGAGGTAGCACCGCACCCGCGGTGTCTGCAGCGCCGCACCTGCGGTCCGTGTGTTCCAGAATTTTGTGTTGTGCCGTGAGTTAGGCGCACCCGCGGTGCTTGTGGCAGCGCACCCGTGGTCTAGGTATGGCCGAGTTTTTAAGTTACTTTTTGGGAGTGGTTGGCCATACTTTCCCTTTTCCTTCCTTCTCATTTTCGATTTCCTCTCTATTCCTAGGGTTTTCTTCCATTTTCTTTGCTTCCTATCTTCGATTCAAGCGTTTAGTTTGCGTTTCGACTTGAGATCGTGGTTCTCCTTGGTGCTAGGAAGCTAAGGTAAGTTTTTGGTGCGATTCTTTTAAGGTTTTGAGTTAAGAGTTGACTTGGGTTTGTTGTTCTTATGGATTTATGGATTATTTAGCTTGGATTCTTGGATATAGAGTTGATGTTGGTGTTATTGTTAGAGTAGGTGCCCGTCGAGCCAAGTGTTGGCCGAGTGTGCACAATGGCACATCTTTATCTATATACCCATGCAAGCTGCATAGATAAAGCCCTTGAATATACAAATAGTAGAAAGAATATGAGATGCTCATATGATGAGTATCATGAAACTCATATTTGTAATACTGTATATTCTAAACGGTTCCTAGTCGATTCAGCCGCCACTAAGAAGGATATAGGCCGCTCGAGTTAGACACTAGTATTTGCGATGTGAGTACCATGTTTCATTGGTAGAGGACATTGTGATGTCCGAGCATGCAGATAGGTGCTCCTGGTAGAGTGCACTGAACAACCCTCCATAAAAGGACTTTCCAAGTGGTTCTCACTTATCGAGTGGAAAAGTCCTGGTTTATGGTTGTACACCATTAGTCCTTATGACCCGGGACAACATTGAGACTCTATGTGCTAGCGTTTCACTTTGACTTGTTTACCGACTCTTATGGGGTCATCAGGTGGCAAGGTTGGGTGTTCTGTCGAAACACATAGGAGTCGATGCATTGTAGTCGGGGATTCACCGCTTACCTTCGGGTATGGATATCCTATGTGTTATCATGTGTATGTAGGTTGAAATCTCTGGCCAGAGTATGGTGGTAATTATGAAAAGGGTTTCATAGATTACACCATCGATGCAACTACGACATGACACATAGTATCGATTCATTGACAACTCTCGATAAACCAATGGTTGTCGAATCGATCGGGATATATGAGTTGAAGGGACCGTACTGTACGCTAACCATAATTGAATGGTTCTTGCAGGCACTATCATTTGATACCTAGGGAATCATGTAAGCGATGCTGCTAGGCGTTTAACATGATTGGTTGGGTACTATCAGACTTGAGTTCTGACGTTCTTGTTATCAAGGTGTTGATAAGTAATAATGGGGCAATTGGGGTATGCTCGCATAAGAACATGTTTAGTCCGAATCACATGGAGATGTGAACCCACGGATAGTCGTATCAATGAACCATTGAGGGCCACACAAGTGCTAGCTTTCTAGATCCCGTTGAGAAGTAAAATAGTTCAATGTGTTGAACGGCTTATAAAGGAGTTTATAAGCGTAAAGAAAATTAGAAGTATGACTTTTATAAAGGAGAAAATAGTTCAATGTGTTGAACGACTTATAAATGAGTTTATAAGTGTAAAGAAAAATAGAAGTATGACTTCTATGAGAGAAATGTAAATTTTAATTTAAGGAAGTGTTCCTAAATTAAAATTGGCCAAGTGAATAATGTAATTGAAAATTGTGATTTTCATAAACATTATTATGGACTAAATTAAATTAATTCAAGTGTTGAATTAATTAAACACTAGTGGACCTAGTAGAGTCCAAATAATTAAATTAATTCAAGTGTTGAATTAATTAAATAAAATTGGGTCTTGAAGAGCTCAATTAAAATAATTATTTAACTAGTGGGACTTGGGTAAATTCAAGTAATGTTTAATTAGTCTCAAATATGTTTGAGATAATTAAAATTTAGTCCAAGATTTTAATTTGATTAAAAACCATATAATATGCATGCATGGGAGGTGAAAGGTTGGGAGACTACTTTTTGTGTTTTCAAGGCATGGCATGCAACTTTTTGGAACAACTTTTCCCACAACCAAAAAAATGTCTCTCCTTCTCTCCAAGCATGAATAGTGGCCGAGTTACTATTCACTTTTTTCTCTCCAAGTTTTTCCTCTCTTTTCTTCTTCAATTGTTGAGGAAAGAAATCACTTCTCTTTGAAAAATCTTCTTATTTTTCTAGTGCAAAATAAGAAGGTTCTAGCTAGTTAGTGGTGGGCTTGATTGGAAGAAAGGAGTCCAAAAGAAAGGTGAAGCTTGTAGATTGTCTACCTTCAAGAGCTAAGGTGTTTACACCTTAGTTGGAGCCACAATCAATCTTTGAGATTGATAGGTAAAACTATTTCTAACACCCTATGAATGTCATAATGTGTTTTTATTGTATTTGTTGCACAAGACTAGTAGGTGGCCGAAATTTTCTCTATAAAATTCGTTTTTTAAACTTCCGTTGCGCTTCCGGCCACCGTAACCGATCCCCTTTCAGTTATTTATGGATTATTGTTGTAGGTGGTGTTCAAGAGCTTTGATTGAGGTGTTCTATTGGTTTGTAAGTGTAAATTCATCCCTTTTGCTCACATGATGTTATGTGTATTGTGTTTTAAAGGTTTTAATATGATATTTCCTTCAATTGATTCATTGTTATGTATTGATTCCATTGCTATGTTTATTGGAGACAATTGATGTCTCAACTATTGTTCAAAGGGAATACGAGAGTAAAGATAGAGTTTCAAAGTGTTATTAATGCCAAGTTGCCAGAGATTGTTATCGTTGTCGCACGGCAGATTTGGTACTCATACTTGTTATCGTTGTGGCACGGCAGGCCACGTTGCCAGAGATTGTCCTCGAGGAGCTAGCCAAGAGAAGGTGCAGGGTCGCATCTTTGCGATGACGAAGGAAGGTATTAATCATGATTCTTCTGTGATCTCTAGTGCTATTTTGATTTCAGGCAGAGTAGCTACGACTTTGATTGATACTGGTGCTACTCATTCTTTTATGTCTGAATTGTTTTTGAGATCTTTGGGTATAGTTCCTTCTGTTATTCCCCTCCAGTTCAATATTGTTTTGCCTTCGGGATATGTCTTGTGCCCGACGTCTATTGTGTATGCATGCCCTGTTTGTATTGATGATAGAGAGGTTTTTGCTGATTTGATTGTGATCCCGATGGTTGCCTTTGATGTTATTCTTGGCATGGATTGGCTATCGACTTACCGTGCAGTGATTGATTGCGTTGCTAAGACGATGAATTTTGCAGATGATGGCCTTAGGGAAGGTATGCTCGCCAGTGTAGGTACTTCGCTGGTCCTTCCTTTTATTTCTTGTCTTGAGGCTGAGAGATTGCTATGTAGAGGTTGCGATGGGTTTCTTGCTTCTATTGTGGATGTGGATGGTATGGTTAAGTTGAATATTGATGATATTGATGTTGTGAGGGAGTTTGCCGATGTGTTTGAGGATGATGTTCCGGGTTTGCCGCCGGATAGAGATGTTGAGTTCGTTATTGATTTAGCTCCAGGTACGGTTCTTATTTCGAAGGCTCCGTATAGGATGGCTCCTACTGAGATGAAAGAGTTGAAGTCGCAGTTGCAGGATCTATTGGACAAAGGTTTTATTCGTCCGAGTTCTTCGCCTTGGGGAGCTCCGGTTCTATTTGTTAAGAAGAAAGATGGGTCGTTGCGGCTGTGTATCGACTACCAAGAGCTTAACAAAGTGACTGTCAAGAATAAGTATCCGTTGCCACGGATTGATGATTTGTTTGATCAACTTCATGGTGCTACTGTCTTTTCGAAGATTGATCTTCGGTCTGGCTACTATCAGTTGAAGGTTAGGGAGTCCGATATCCCTAAGACGGCGTTCAGGACCAGGTATGGTCATTATGAGTTTCTCGTGATGTCTTTTGGTCTGACCAATGCCCCTTCAGTTTTCATGGACTTGATGAACCGAGTGTTCAAGCTTTATTTGGATAGCTTTGTCATTGTCTTCATCGATGACATATTGATCTATTCCAAAACCAGAGAGCTTCATTCAGAGCATCTCAGAGTTGTTCTTCAGTTGTTGAGAGAGAGGAGGCTGTATGCCAAGTTGAAGAAGTGCGAGTTTTGGTTGGATCAGATTTCTTTTCTAGGCCATGTCGTTTCCAAGGATGGTATAGCTGTTGATCCAGTGAAGATTGAGGCGATTCAGAAATGGCCTATTCCTACCACTGTTTCTGAGGTACGCAGTTTCCTTGGTTTGGCGGGTTATTATCGTCGTTTTATTTCAGATTTTTCCAAGATTGCCCTGCCATTGTCCAATCTGACGAGGAAGACTGTGAAGTTCGAGTGGTCCATTGATTGCCAGAGTGCATTTCAAGAGTTGAAGGATAGATTGACGACAGCTCCTGTTCTTTCATTGCCCAGTGGTTCAGAGGATTTCGTTGTCTATACCGATGCGTCGAAGAAAGGCCTTGGTGCAGTGCTGATGCAGCGAGGTAAGGTCATTGCTTATGCTTCTCGCCAGTTGAAGGATTACGAGAGGAATTATCCGACGCATGATTTAGAGCTGGCAGCTGTGGTTTTCGCCTTGAAAATCTGGAGACATTACTTGTATGGCGAAAAGTGTGAGATCTTCACAGACCACAAGAGTTTGAAGTAGTTGTTTTCTCAGAGAGAGCTCAATATGCGGCAGAGGAGGTGGTTAGAGCTTGTCCAAGATTATGATGTGACTATCAGTTATCACCCAGGGAAGGCGAACGTTGTGGCTGATGCTTGGAGCCGTAAGTCGAGTTCTTCCTTGAGTTCTTTGATTCAGAAGCCGTTGTTGATGGATTTGCAGAGAGAGGAGATTGCTTTGGTAGTTCCGGGGACTATTGCTCACTTTTCAGCGTTGGTTATTCGGGCTACATTGACGGACAGGATCCGTAGAGAGCAGACTGACGATGTTCTGTTGACAGAGTTGAGAGCTAGAGTAGAGGAGAGAGGTAACTCAGAGTTTGCGTTGAATGGAGAGGGTTTAGTGACTTTTAGAGGCCGTATTTGTGTTCCTTTATGTGATGATATTCGGCGAGATATTCTGACAGAGGCTCATACCGCGCCATATTCGATTCATCCAGACAGTATGAAGATGTATCAGGATCTTCGTCGACTTTATTGGTGGCCAGGTATGAAGAAAGATGTTGCTTTGTTCATTTCTCAGTGCCTTACTTGTCAGCAGGTGAAGATCGAGCATCAGAGACCTGCGGGGACATTGTTATCATTGCCGATTCCTCAGTGGAAGTGGGAGCTTATTACGATGGATTTTGTGACTGGTCTTCCCAGAGTGCAGAGAGGTTTCAATTCTATTTGGGTTATCGTTGATCGATTGACCAAGTCAGCGCATTTTCTCCCAGTCAAGACGACGTACTCCATGAACCAGTATGCCGAGGATTATATAGCAGAGATTGTTAGACTTCATGGTGTTCCAGTGTCGATCGTGTCTGATCGTGACCCCAGGTTTACTTCAGAGTTTTGGAAGAGTTTGCACAGAGCTATGGGTTCGCGGTTACCATTTAGTACAGCTTATCACCCTCAGAGCGACGGTCAATTAGAGAGAGTCATTCAGATTCTAGAGGATATGCTCAGAGCTTGTACTATTGATTATCCAGGTAGCTGGGATTCTAAGTTGCCTTTGGTTGAGTTCACGTACAATAACAGTTACCAAGCGACGATTGGCATGGCACCGTATGAAGCACTTTATGGCAAGAAGTGCAGATCGCCCTTGTATTGGGATGAGATAGGAGAGAGGAAGATGTTAGGACCAGAGTTGGTCCAACAGACTGGTGATGTTGTTGCTGTGATCCGTGAGAGGATGAAGACAGCGCAGTCGAGACAGAAGAGCAATGCAGATGTTCGTCGTAGGCCGTTGCAGTTCGAGGTTGGCGATCATGTGTTTTTGAAGATAGCACCTCTCAAGGGTGTGATGCGATTTGGCAAGAAGGGTAAGTTGAGTCCGAGGTTTATTGGTCCATTCGAGATATTGGACAGAGTTGGTGATCGAGCCTACAGATTAGCCCTACCGCCAGATCTTGACAGAGTTCACAATGTGTTTCATGTTTCGATGCTCAGGAAGTATATTACGAATCCTTCCCATGTTCTTCGCCACGAGCCATTGGACTTGACAGCCGAATTTGACTTATCAAGAGATTCCGATTCAGATTCTGGATCGCAGAGTTAGAGTTTTGAGAAACAAAGAGATCGGCATTGTTAAAGTCCTTTGGAGGAACCATTTGATCGAAGAGGCTACGTGGGAACCAGAGGATGAGATGAGAGAGAAGAATCCTGAGTTGTTCGTTCAGTAACGTCAATTTCGCGGACGAAATTCCTCTAAGGAGGGGAGATTGTAATAGCCGAGCCCGGTGTACGGTACGGTTTAAGTCTTGCTTGTTATTTGGGTTATGTGATTAGATGTTTAGAGTTGTGTTTTGGGCCATAGTATTATTGGTTATTATTGTCTTGAGGTATTAGTTGTTGTTGGTTGTTCGTTTCAGAGTTTCGGATCGATTTTAGTTGGTTGAGTATTGATCATTGCCGTAACCAGAGTGCATCCCGCGCTCTTAGAGGAGTGCCCCCGCGGTGTACTATTCTTGATTTTGGAGTTGGGAAGCTGTGGCATCACCGCACACGCGGTAGAGGTAGCACCGCACCCGCGGTGAGCACCGCACCCGCGGTGTCTGCAGTACCGCACCCGCGGTCTGTGTGTTCCAGAATTTTGTGTTGTGCCGTGAGTTAGGCACACCCGCGGTGCTTGTGGCAGCGCACCCGCGGTCTAGGTATGGCCGAGTTTTTAAGTTACTTTTTGGGAGTGGTTGGCCATACTTTCCCTTTTCCTTCCTTCTCATTTTCGATTTCCTCTCTATTCCTAGGGTTTTCTTCCATTTTCTTTGTTTCCTATCTTTGATTCAAGCGTTTAGTTTGCGTTTCGACTTGAGATCGTGGTTCTCCTTGGTGCTAGGAAGCTAAGGTAAGTTTTTGGTGCGATTCTTTTAAGGTTTTGAGTTAAGAGTTGACTTGGGTTTGTTGTTCTTATGGATTTATGGATTATTTAGCTTGGATTCTTGGATATAGAGTTGATGTTGGTGTTATTTATGGATTATTGTTGTAGGTGGTGTTCAAGAGCTTTGATTGAGGTGTTCTATTGGTTTGTAAGTGGAAATTCATCCCTTTTGCTCACATGATGTTATATGTATTGTGTTTTAAAGGTTTTAATATGATATTCCATTCAATTGATTCATTGTTATGTATTGATTCCATTGCTATGTTTATTGGAGACAATTGATGTCTCAACTATTGTTCAAAGGGAATACGAGAGTAAAGATAGAGTTTCAAAGTGTTATTAATGCCAAGAGAGAGTTTAAATGTTTTCGGATTGATAAATACATAGTCAGAGATTGCATGCAATTAATTGATCAACGACCATAGGCTTATATCCCTCAGAGTTATCAATTTATATCGATAGGGATACGAGCACCCCAGAGCAAAGATACTATTGATATCAATCCCCAGAGTAAAGAGAAATACCATCTCATTTATATGCTATTGCTATGATATTCATGTTCAGAGTTTATGATTCAGAGTTGATGGTATTTATGAATTCAAAGCTATGTTTTACAGAGTTTATTGTCATTGCTATGTAAGAGTTCCACTTGCTGAGATTAATTCTCATTTCAGTTATTTCATGTGATGCAGATCAGAGTGGCGGCCCGGGACGTTGACTGTGGATAGGGGGTCATATGCATACACCGTTGGAAGGAAGATTTTGAACATGATCATAGGAATGATGTTTTGTATTTTGCTTTGTCATTTAAATGATCATGTATTGTTATTTTGTAAAGATGTTTAAAGAAATGTATTTTGAAACTCCTTCCATATTTTAAAGAAACTTTTATTTCCGCTGTGTATTTTATTTAAAGAGGTCAGAGGTGTCACAGTTACACTGGAGTTTATTGCAAGACTTGCGGAGGAAGACATGCAACTGAGCAATGCCAGGGAGTGACTGGTAGTTGCAACATCTGTAAACAGCCGGGACACTTTGCTAAAGTGTGTCCACAGAGAGGTTCCCAAAGATCTCAGGGAGCCGAGTCATCGGGATCAGCAGCACAGACTGAGAGACGATCAGCTGTTGTTCACACATTCCAGCCAGCGCCAGCTCAGTCACAGAAGAGGCCAGGAGGCAGCCTTACTGTTAGCCAGCCTCCGAGATAGCAGGCCAGAGTATTCGCTTTGACAGAGGAGAAGGCCTAGGAAGCACCAGATGACGTTGTGGCAGGTAACTGTTCTTTATGTGGTTATCCTGCTTATGTATTATTGATACCGGTGCTTCACATACATTTATTTCTGAACGATTTGCATTAAGTCATGCATTGCCTGTAGAGTCTTTAGCTACTTTAGTGTCTGTCTTGAAAGGGGATCGGTTACGGTGACCGGAAGCGCAACGGAAGTTTTAAAAAACAAATTTTTGTTCAAAAATTTCGGCCACCATGATATCTTGTGCAACAAATACAATAAACACAAAATGACTGTGGGGACCCGGACGCTGATCCTCTTCTTAATCATCTTTGGGATTTAATTATCAATTAAGATAAAACAGGGTCTAAAATTTTTTTCTTTTAAAATATATGTGCGGAAGGTAATGGCATCTAAATAATATACATATCTGTATAAAACTACAGTTCAGTAGAAAAATACAATAATCTAGTCTAAGGATCAACTCCTAAAGTCAAGTAATAAAACCAAGTCTACTGTAAGTCCGGAATCACCACGCTAAACTCGTCTGCTCTCATCTTCATCTCGACCCTGATCCAGCCCCACCTGTTGTCATGCATACATACAAAACAAGACAACAGCCGGATAACTCCGGTGAGAATAAATCCCAGTATAAAACATGGTAAGCATGTATATAAATAATCTAAATCATAAAACATGCTGTCATGAATATATTCAAAGGAGTAGATTCCATAGTCTACTCATAATAGGCATGCAATTCAAATCAGATAAACATGCAATTTAATCAAATCATATAAACATGCTATCAGGACTGAAAGCAATAAGCCTGGGTTTCATAGTCTATGAAACCACATCTATAAACACATGCAGTTCTAGTCAAATCATGTCTAGACTCGACTCAACTATAACTCTAGGGATCCTGTAATGAATAAGATGTCAATGGCTGTTACCTACTCAACCGATCGTGGTAACTGTACGTCTTATTCCTAGACTTCGGCCATGGCTGTATCGTGGTGCTACAATAGGACAATGTCTGCTCCTATGTACGATACACCGAACGTCTAGAAGTCTGACAATGACTGTCAAGACTTTCCTATCTTAAATGCAATGAATAACAATCTGTAAACAAAGCATAATCAGGTAATAATACAAACAATAATCTAGTATGTGATTTTATTGGGAAACTCAAATGAGATCTGATTTGAGTTATATCTTCCCAGATATCACATGAATTATACCTTTGTCGTCCCTGTCTGACGAAGATGATGACCTGTATTCAACTCCGTCCATATCCAATCTGAAAAGACAATATCGAATACATAGTATCAATGAATAACTCAATTCACAATCTGTTCTGATCAATACTCAACTCAGTACATAATCTGATCAATATCTGAACCAAATAAAATCTGATTATACCAACGATATCGTAATATTATCGAATTCATATGTAAATCTGAACAATCTAAAATAACTGATGTTTCGACGGCATAACAGTACTGTCTCGACAACCCCGTCAATCTAAACATCCCAAATATAATACCAGACTTCGAAATCAATACTGATACAAATGATAATCTCAATATCTGTACACTCTGAATCAATAATAACACAATTTTGATATCAAATCTTAGTCAATTCATTTCCGAAGATCATAACAATTCTATAAATAGTCTGTTTTTAAATCTGACTTCAATTCTATAATATCTACAGCAGTAGAAACACCATATCTGTTTCTATTCAATTCTGACAACATCATAAAATCAAATCTTGTCTAAACGTAATAAAACTTACGTCCAGTCGTAGCCTGCGTTGCTAGGAACACAGTACCGAAGTCGGATTTCAATTTGGATAGACGGTTCGCTCGCAAATCAATTTCTAAAATCAAGAACGAAGCTTTTCCCTCAAAACCGATTTCTCCCGTTTCATTTCTTCTGAATATCAGATTTGCATGTACGTATATATATATATATATACATCCCACGCATTCCAAAAGACAAGTGGCACTTCGACCTAATGCATGGCGCGAGCATATGCGCGCATACCGCCGCGCATATGCGCCGGCAGTTCTGCCCGGCAGCTAATGCTTCTCGCGCATATGCGCCCACTCGCCCGCGCATATGCGCCCATGGTGCTGGGTGCTACGCGCATATGCGCGAAGTCCATTCGCGCATGTGCGCGCATGGCTCGGCCACCTCCACGCATGTGCGCGACTTCATCCGCGCATGTGCGCGAAAGGTGCTGCCAATCTCGCGCTAGACTCGCGCACCTCCACGCGCATGTGCGCCCTCTCACTTCTTGCACACACATTTCACACCTTTGTCATGTGTCCTAGTCCGATCCGTTCCGTCTATAATCATCTCGATTAATTCTGTAAATTATTTCAGATTAATCTCCGATTACAGTAATCATATCCAAATCATTTCTGATTACGGTAATTAAATTCTCGGGCATTACATTTCTCCCCCTCTTAGATCTGAGTTCGTCCTCGAACTCACCAACAATCAATTCAAGTCTAACAAAAGAAATGTGTAATAGAGTTTAACCTCTAAACTCGTCGCACTAACATCATTCAGAGGTATCTTTCTTTAATCAGTCTTTGATTCTAATCTGAAATCAGAATTCACCAAGTAACTCGGTCGGATAACACTGGCTATACAACATCTGTATATGCTACTCTGCAATCCATAACAAATCAATACCATCTGTAGTTGTTATCCTATATGTTTCTTCCAATCAAAGACGTATTCTATCTTTGATTTCCAATACCAATTGTTATCATCTGACATTGGTTTCCTAAATCTATCTATTCTGAACTATCTTGATAACTATTGTCATACAGTACCTCAAACAGTGACAATAGATCATAACAACTAGTACTAACATCCAGTACTAAACTCTACCAATATCTGTCAGAATCTGAAT
Source organism: Primulina eburnea (assembly GCF_022965805.1). Lineage (NCBI taxonomy): Eukaryota > Viridiplantae > Streptophyta > Magnoliopsida > Lamiales > Gesneriaceae > Primulina > Primulina eburnea. Next base: position 11,617,243 of record NC_133118.1, on the reverse strand, counting down.
AACCTGTCAATCTGTGAATAATCTACGAGAAAGAGTTCATGATATAATCTATCACAAGTATCAACTCAATCAAAATCATAATCTGATATAATCTACTTAAATTTTCTGTTCTATCTGAACCTTTCTTTGACATCGACCTATGTCCTCTAGTTCTGTTTGTACGTAATCTGGTACAAACTGATAGATATAGATTGAGTAAGCTGTCAATCATAATCATATCATATCCCGAATCTGGATAAATGGCAGTAAAATCATTACAAAAGCCCTAGAAATGTACTTCCATTTCTATTCAGAAATATACAAATTCTGTAAGAATCTTCTGATGTCTATCTTTTGGTCTTTTTCTGTTAGCGATTCAGACATATCAGTACAATTCTGCCAACTTTTCTGTACAAATTCCATTATAACTGATCAAATCTGTCTATATTATCACTATCTGTTCGAATATATTACATTCACACTCATCTGAATGAAAACTGAACCCATTACGGCGCATTTCTGACAATATCTATAAGTTCAGATTCGAACTATCCGGTATAAATAAATCAGTTAATAACACTATAAAATAAAAAAGAAATACCTACCTGGCATTCGGTTCTGATCATAGATATCAAAAGCTGTAAACAATTCTGAAATCTTCTGATATCACACAATAGAATCAGTCTGTCTGATACAAACACAAAATCACATATCTGTTACAGTACACGATACTCTGCTCTGAGTTCAACTGTTTACAATACACTGTATCACACTGATTCACAATAACAGTAATATCAAATCAGATTCGAAATAAAAACAACCTATACAATCTAGTGAGTTTAAGAAAACTCATAAAATAGCAAATTCTGGCAACTGTTAATTCTGACTGACTGATAAATCTTCACACTGCCCAGATCAACTGCTATATCTCATCTGCCAATAGAATATGCTCCCAAAACAATATCAAATGTCTCAAAGACTGATTTAGAACAATAACAATACTCATCAGATATAAAACAATAAGCGAATAAGAAACTCTGCCTAGTCAGACAATACGATACTTTGTCAAATTCACCACTTTTAATTTCTGACAATTCTGACATCTGTATCATTTTCAATTACTGCTAACATATCAATTACCATCGATATTATAAGCATAATGCTTCAGAATACTTCTGAACACAATATCTATCAGTCTATAAATAGATCTGACATATCTTCAAAAGAATTACTCACTCAACTGTAACTCTCAGCCAATGTTCTGATATGTCAATTCTTTTTAATTTATTATGTATACTCTCTGTTATTCTGTATGGAATTCTAACATATAACAATACCTAATACTGATTCAATTCTGAAATCTACCTTTCTGATATAAAACAAATCTAACATCTTATCTAGGCAAACATCAGCCAACTCATACATCATTGACGTATCTGTCAATGATAGGATAGGCTCGATTTCAGTAGATCTACTGAATACATAGGGATGCAATCTGTTTTTTTTAGTATTAATCGAGTCATATACAATACAATTATTAAAGGAATTCTGAATCTAGAATCCTTATCGAAAAATCTTCGTTTATCAGCCAGATCTGGTCTGAATCTTACCATTTCTGAAACAAGTTCTACAATATGTCTGTACTTGTTTAGCATATACATGCCAATAATGCATTCACATCAGAAACACCAGTACATCATAATCTAACCCAATCCCGGGTTCATCTCACTGTAGTATATAACATGTCACAGAGATCTCTGAAATCCACATACTCCTCAACAACCAAGAAATCAATACTACAGTATAATCAGATCCAACATATAATGTATATCTCCATGCAACTCAGTAACAAATACTTTTAATAAATGCATTAATATATATCAATACATATGCAATAGATCATAAGAATAGTACCTGTTGTGAATTCTGGATCTGTGTTTTCAGGTGAACTCTGTTCCCTACGATCTACGGGAACGCTTCTGGGGACAGACTTTAGCAAAGTGTCCCGGTTGTCCACAAATATTACATCTACCAGTTACTCCCTGGCATTGTTCGGTGGAATGTCTCCCTCCGCAACTCCTGCAATACACTCCAGTATATCTTGGACTAGAACTACTGGAACTCGAGGAATCACCCCCTAATTTCTTGAATGGCTTCTTCCGAGCTTTCAGCAAATCTTGCTTCCCACTCGTACTACCGTGATCATATCGAAGAGGGGATTGCTGTCCCTGAAGTGGCTTCACACACAACCTTGTCAATTGTCTAATCAGACTCGCCTCAGCTCTCTTTGCTCTACTCAAGATATCTGCAAAATGGTAAGGTCGCTGCAAATTCATAAATGCAACTACCTCTGAGTTCAACCCTCTGATGAACTGATGTACTATAGCTTCATCATTTCCAGCTAAATGAGGAGAAAAATGCAGTAGCGTAGAGAATTTAGCAATATATTGGTCAATATTCAGCTGCCCTTGGCTCAAATTCTCAAACTCTAATTTCTTGTCCTCTCGGTACGAAGCTGAGAAAAATCTTCGATAGAATTCAGTTCTGAATATTTCCCACGACATCACTGTACATCTCTGCGCCCACATTCTTCTACTGGTAATCCACCAACTCCTGGCGGCTTCTCGTAACTGATAGGGCACCATTTTAACCCTCTGTTCATCTGTACAGTCAAGTAAATCAAACAAGATTTCTATATCATCAAACCAGTTCTGACAGTCTTCAGATGTCTCGGTACCATTCAGAACCGGCGGCTGTAATAACTCAAATTCTTTCATCTTTTCTTCTAACTGAGTTTCTGATACATCTCTCTGTTCAGACGAAGTACTGCCCTTTTCTGAAATTCTTCGAGGCGGTATATCTGAATATCAAACAGATTAGTACACAATCTATACAATCTGTCTCAGCCCTCCTCTGATCATATACCTCTGATTCAGACTCGGTTATGATCCAGACTTAGTAATTACATGCTGTAGTCAACTCAAATAACAAACAACATGTAATAGGGAAAGCAATAAATCATGCTAGCACACACAATGTAAGTCAACATTGAAATAATGCTCATGCTAGCAATCACATGCAAGGAAAGAAAATTCAATCTACCCCGCTCATTCTCCTCTATCTCAGTCTGAAAGATCTATCAGCTCTGACTATCTCAACCTAAAGGATCTATCGCTCTGATAATCTAAGTCCAAAGGAACTATCAGCTCTGATACCACCTGTTGTGGGGACCCGGACGCTGATCCTCTTCTTAATCATCATTGGGATTTAATTATCAATTAAGATAAAACAGGGTCTAAAATTTTTTTCTTTTAAAATATAAGTGCGGAAGGTAATGGCATCTAAATAATATACATATCTGTATAAAACTACAGTTCAGTAGAAAAATACAATAATCTAGTCTAAGGATCAACTCCTAAAGTCAAGTAATAAAACCAAGTCTACTGTAAGTCCGGAATCACCACGCTAAACTCGTCTGCTCTCATCTTCATCTCGACCCTGATCCAGCCCCACCTGTTGTCATGCACACATACAAAACAAGACAACAGCCGGATAACTCCGGTGAGAATAAATCCTAGTATAAAACATGGTAAGCATGTATATAAATAATCTAAATCATAAAACATGCTGTCATGAATATATTCAAAGGAGTAGATTCCATAGTCTATGACATCTACTCATAATAGGCATGCAATTCAAATCAGATAAACATGCAATTTAATCAAATCATATAAACATGCTATCAGGACTGAAAGCAATAAGCCTGGGTTTCATAGTCTATGAAACCACATCTATAAACACATGCAGTTCTAGTCAAATCATGTCTAGACTCGACTCAACTATAACTCTAGGGATCCCGTAATGAATAAGACGTCAATGGCTGTTACCTACTCAATCGATCTTGGTAACTGTACGTCTTATTCCTAGACTTCGGCCATGGCTGTATCGTGGTGCTACAATAGGACAATGTCTGCTCCTATGTACGATACACCGAACGTCTAGAAGTCTGACAATGACTGTCAAGACTTTCCTATCTTAAATGCAATGAATAACAATCTGTAAACAAAGCATAATCAGGTAACAATACAAACAATAATCTAGTATGTGATTTTATTGGGAAACTCAAATGAGATCTGATTTGAGTTATATCTTCCCAGATATCACATGAATTATACCTTTGTCGTCCCTGTCTGACGAAGATGATGACCTGTATTCAACTCTGTCCATATCCAATCTGAAAAGACAATATCGAATACATAGTATCAATGAATAACTCAATTCACAATCTGTTCTGATCAATACTCAACTCAGTACATAATCTGATCAATATCTGAACCAAATAAAATCTGATTATACCAACGATATCGTAATATTATCGAATTCATATCTAAATCTGAACAATCTAAAATAACTGATGTTTCGACGGCATAATAGTACTGTCTCGACAACCCCGTCAATCTAAACATCCCAAATATAATACCAGACTTCGAAATCAATACTGATACAAATGATAATCTCAATATCTGTACACTCTGAATCAATAATAACACAATTCTGATATCAAATCTTAGTCAATTCATTTCCGAAAATCATAACAACTCTATAAACAGTCTGTTTTTAAATCTGACTTCAATTCTATAATATCTACAGCAGTAGAAACACCATATCTGAATTCTATTCAATTCTGACAACATCATAAAATCAAATCTTGTCTAAACGTAATAAAACTTACGTCCAGTCGTAGCCTGCGTTGCTAGGAACACAGTACCGAAGTCGGATTTCAATTTGGATAGACGGTTCGCTCGCAAATCAATTTCTAAAATCAAGAACGAAGCTTTTCCCTCAAAACCGATTTCTCCCGTTTCATTTCTTCTGAATATCAGATTTGCATGTACGTGTATATATATATATATATATATATATATATATATATACATCCCACGCATTCCAAAAGACAAGTGGCACTTCGACCAAATGCATGGCGCGCGCATATGCGCGCATACCGCCGCGCATATGCGCCGGCAGTTCTGCCCGGCAGCTAATGCTTCTCGCGCATATGCGCCCACTCGCCCGCGCATATGCGCCCATGGTGCTGGGTGCTACGCGCATATGCGCGAAGTCCATTCGCGCATGTGCGCGCATGGCTCGGCAACCTCCGCGCATGTGCGCGACTTCATCCGCGCATGTGCGCGAAAGGTGCTGCCAATCTCGCGCTAGACTCGCGCACCTCCATGCGCATGTGTGCCCTCTCACTTCTTGCACACACATTTCACACCTTTGTCATGTGTCCTAGTCCGATCCGTTCCGTCTATAATCATCTCGATTAATTCTGTAAATTATTTCAGATTAATCTCCGATTACAGTAATCATATCCAAATCATTTCTGATTACGGTAATTAAATTCTCGGGCATTACAATGACATTCATAGTGTGTTAAGAAATGTACCTATCAACCTCTTGAGGTTGATGTAATGGCTCCAACCAAGTTGTAAACAACTTGGCTCTTGAATGGAAGATAAATCTACAAGATCTCCTCCTTTCTTCTTGAATCTTTCCTTCAAATTAGGCCCACCACCAACTAGGTAGATCTCCTCATATTTTGCACTAGAAAAATATGAGGATTTTTCAAAGAGAAGTGTGTGTATTCTTCAACAATTGAAGAACACAAAAATGGAGAGAAAACTTGGAGAGAATTGCAAGTGAATTTCGGCCATTGTGTGTTGTGGAGGGAAGTGGGAAGACTAGTCTTGGTTGTGGGAAAAGTTGAGTCAAAAAGGTGCATGCCATGCCTTGAAAACTCAAAAAGTAGTCTCCCAACCTTTCACCTCCCATGCATGCATATTATATGGTTTTTTAATCAAATTAAAAACCTTGGACTAAATTTTAATTATCTCAAACATATTTGAGACTAATTAAACATTACTTGAATTTACCCAAGTCCCACTAGTTAAATAATTAATTTAAAATTGAGCTCTACAAGACTCAATAATATTTAATTAATTCAACACTTGAATTATTTAATTATTTGGACTCTACTAGGTCCACTAGTGTTTAATTAATTCAACACTTGAATTAATTTAAATTAGTCCATAATAATGTTTATGAAAATCACAATTTTCAAATACATTATTCACTTGGCCAAATTTTAATTTAGGAACACTTCCATAAATTAAAATTTACATTTCTCTCATAGAAGTCATACTTCTATTTTTCTTTACACTTATAAACTCATTTATAAGTCGTTCAACACATTGAACTAGTTTCTCCTTTATAGAAGTCATACTTCTAATTTTCCTTACGCTTATAAACTCCTTTATAAGCCGTTCAACACATTGAACTATTTTTACTTCTCAACGGGATCTAGAAAGCTAGTACTTGTGTGGCCCTCAATGGTTCATTGATACAACTAGTTGTGGGTTCACATCTCCATGTGATTCGGACTAAACATGTCCTTATATGAGCATACCCCAATTGCTCCATTCTTACTTATCAACTCCTTGATAACAAGAACGTCAGAACTCAAGTCTGATAGTACCCAACCAATCATGTTAAACGCCTAGCAGCATCGCTTACATGATTCCCTAGGTATCAAATGATAGTGCCTGCAAGAACCATTCAATTATGGTTAGCGTACAGTACGGTCCCTTCAACTCATATATCCCGATCGATTCGACAACCATTGGTTTATCGAGAGTTGTCAATGAATCGATACTATGTGTCATGTCGTAGTTGCATCGATGGTGTAATCTATGAAACACCTTTGATAATTACAACCATACTCTGGCCAGAGATTTCAACCTACATACACATGATAACACATAGGATATCCATACCCGAAGGTAAGCGGTGAATCCCCGACTACAATGCATCGACTCCTATGTGTTTCGACAGAACACCCAACCTTGCCACCTGATGACCCCATAAGAGTCGGTAAACAAGTCAAAGTGTAATTCTAGCACATAGAGTCTCAATGTTGTCCCGGGTCATAAGGACTAATTATGTACAACCATAAACTAGGACATTTCCACTCGATAAGTGAGAACCACTTGGAAAGTCCTTTTATGGAGGGTTGTTCAGTGCACTCTACAAGGAGCACCTATCTGCATGTTCGGACATCACAATGTCCCCTACCAATGAAACATGGTACTCACATCGCAGATACTAGTCTCGAACTCTAGCGGCCTATATCCTTCTTAGTGGCGGCTGAATCGACTAGGAACCGTTTAGAATATACAGTATTACAAATATGAGTTTCATGATACTCATCATATGAGCATCTTATATTCTTTCTACTATTTGTATATTCAAGGGCTTTATCTATGCAGCTTGCATGGGTATATAGATAAAGATGTGCCATAATAATAAATTCAAATATTATTAAAATAAAGATTGCTTATACATAGAGTTTCATTGTGCACACTCGGCCAACACTTGGCTCGACGGGCACCTACTCTAACAATCTCCCACTTGCACTAGAGCCAACTACCCATATGCTTCAAACCCATTGATTCGCGATGCATCTCGAATAATGGTCCAGGTAAAGGCTTAGCTAGTGGATCAACAACATTGTCTGCGGAGCCGACTTTGTCAAAAGACACTTCTCTACTTTCCACAATCTCTCCGAGGATGTGGTACTTTCTCAATACTAGTTTGGATTTCTGATGAGACCTTGGCTCCTTTGCTTGAGCTAAAGCTCCCGTGTTGTCACACAACACCGGGATAGGAGCAACTCCATTAGGAATAACGCCCAACTCTTGGACGAAATTCCTTATCCAAACAGCTGCATCTGATGCAGCAATGTATTCGGCCTCTGTGCTGGAATCCGTAATATTGTTTTGCTTGGAACTCTTCCAAGAGACAGCAACAACATAGAGCATGAATACAAAACCAGAGGTTGACTTCGAGTCATCGATATCGCTTTGGAAGCTAGAGTCGGTATAGCCTTCCAATTTTAGTTCTCCACCCCATAGACCAAGAACACTTTATTGGTCCTTCTCAACTACTTGAGGATGTCTTTCACAGCTTTCCAATGTGGAAGACCAGGGTTCGATTGATATCTACTCACTACACTTAGTGCGAAAGCCACGTCAAGACGTGTAGATATCATCCCATACATGATGCTACCAATTGCCGAAGCATACGGAATGCGTGTCATCGCCACTATCTCTGCATCAGTCTTGGGAGACAGACTTGGATAGGGACACGCCATGACACATTGGTAGGTGTCCTCCCTTGGACTCATCCATCGAGAACGGCTTCACGATGGTATCAATGTATGTGGACTGGGTGAGACCAAGCAATCATCTCGATCTATCTCTATAGATCTGTATTCCCAATACAAAAGATGCTTCACCCAAGTCCTGCATCGAGAACTTACTCGCTAACCATATCTTAGTTGATTGCAACATTCCTACATCATTCCTAATGAGTAGAATGTCATCAATATAAAGTACCAGGAATGTCACAACACTCCCACTGACCTTCTTATACACATAGGGTTCCTCAGGATTCTTAGCAAAACCAAACTCTTTGATCGTACTATCGAATCTGAGGTTTCAACTCCTAGATGCCTGCTTTAGACCATAAATAGATCTCTGAAGTTTGCATACCATATGCTCACTTCCGATAGATGTAAACCCTCCAGGTTTGAGACATGTAAATCACTTTCTTAATATCCCCATTAAGAAAGGCTGTCTTGACATCCATCTGCCATATCTCATAGTTATACTATGCAGCTATGGCTAGCAATATCCTTATAGACTTGAACATTGCAACTGGTGAAAAGGTTTCCTCAAAGTCAACTCCTTGTCTTTGAGTATATCCTTTTGCCACCAATCGCGCCTTGAAGGTCAATACCTTCCCATCCGCCCCAAGTCCCTATGGGAACCGTTCCCTCAGGTGGATCTATAAGATCCCACACTTGGTTTGAATGCATGGAATTCATCTCAGATTCCATAGCTTCAAGCCATTTGGATGAATCGGCATCAGATAACGCTTCCTTGAAGGTCCTTGGATCACATCCATGGTTAGGCTCATCATGGCCCTCTTCAAGAAGCAGACCATACCTCATAGGTGGTCTCGAGACTCTCTCGGATTTTCTAGGAGCTTGTATCTCCTCTCTTGGCTCTTCGGGTGTGGGTTCTATAATTGTGGGTGTTTCTCGAACCTCTTCGAGTTCTATCATCTCCCCTCTTCTATCCAATAGAAAATTCCTTTTCCAAAAAGGCTGCATTTCTAGAAACAAACACTTTTGTTTCTTGGGGATGATAGAAGTGATATCCAATCGAATTCATTGGATATCCCACAAAGTAGCATAAAATGGATCGACTATCCAATTTATCTCCCACTACCTGCTTCATAAGCAGGGCACCCCCATATTCTAAGATAAGAATACTTAGGAGGCTTACCCATCCATATCTCATATGGTGTATGCCTTTGAATGGACATTTAGTGGAATATCTTTTAATTTTAAGTTATAGAGATCGTTTTCAAGTTCACCAGTACCAATCAAACATTCATTCATGTAAATGATGCAAACACCTTTGCAAAATAAACAAGAATATCCATTTTTATCAGCATAGAAATGGAAACAATGTTTTTACAAAATTAGGTACAAACAAAACATCTCATAAATTAACTTAAAACTATTGTTCAATAATAAGTAAACATCTTCAATAGCCTTGGCAGCAACTCTTGCTCCATTGCCCATTCTCAAGAAGGTCACACCTTCCTTTAGATTCCTACTTCTTCCCATCACCTGTAACCCATTACAGAGATGTAAGCCACAACCGGTATCCAATACCCAAGAAGTAGAGTTAACTGAAATGTTTACTTCAATGTAGAACATATCATTTCCAGAACTTTTCTGGGCAAGATATTCTGTGCAATTACGCCTCGAATGTCCAGGCTTCTTGCAGTGATGACATTCATCAGCAGTCTTGTCAGCCTTAACTGGTGTGGCTGCCACAACGGGATTCGGAGATTGCCTCAACAAGGGCACGTTCTTCTTGGGACGTTGGAAAGAACGATTCTTTCCATTCCCATGTGGATCAATCTTCGTACCAGATGAAGAACCCACATAAAGAACCAACTTCTCTTTCTTGATGGTGGATTCAAACGTAACAAGCATATTCACCAACTCCTCAAGGGTCGGTTCAATCTTGTTCATGCTGAAGTTCACCACAAAAGGATCAAATGAGCTAGGCAGCGATAAGAGCAACACGTCGGTGGTCCACTCCGAAGGCAAGATCAGATCCATGCCAACGAGCTTGTCCACGAGCCCGATCACCTTTAGGCCATGCTCATGGACCGAAGCCCCATCTTGCATGCGTAAAGTGATCAGCTCCTTGATGGTAGCATGCCTAAGAGGACGTGTTTGCTCTCCAAAGAGCTCCTTGAGGTGCAAATGAATGTCAGCAGCACTCTTTGCACCCTCAAAATGCCTCTGCAGCTCATCATTCATAGAAGTCAGCATATAACACCTGGCTATCAAGTCATGGTCACACCATTCCTTGTAAGCCTGCAATTCCTTAGGATTGCAGTGAGTCGGAGCCTCCACAGGGGCGACTCAGTCAGTGTATATGCTACCCTTTCCGAATTCTAGACGATTTTTAGGTTTCTTAGCCAAGTGAGGTAATTAGGTCCAGTTAATATGTGTTTGTCGAGTATTACGGATATTGGATTGCGAATCGAATTAATTGTCAATTTGTACTGAAAAGTAAAAACAGATAAATTTTGATGACTATTTTAAATATTTAGTAAGATATGAAGTTTGGACTTTTACTTCATAAATATTTGCTCCCACTGTTTTGACATCTTTCACTACCCTCTAGTGAAAACGGGAAACTCCTTTCCTCAGTAGGTACGTAAGGTCCAATTAGCGAATTATGATCCCGATTATACAGCAATCACAATTCCTAAAAGGTAGTTTCCCAATTGCATCACAATGCAACCCTTAACGTAAACTTTTGTCTCACGTTTGATTAGGACCCATTATAGACGTCGTTCATCTTAACGTGTCAATGCCTTACCCATCGATGTTGAACCTTAATGGACGGTCGCCATGAGTTCCCTCAATAATATGAGCCGAAATCATGGGAGTTCCACGTAGTTCACATCACTATGTCAATGGATGTCACAGCTTTCCGGCACTAAGGGCCCCCCCAATAATATGAGCCGAGCCCCGAGTACGGGTAGCGTTCATCATGCACCCATTGTCGATGGAAGACAAGGAAATTATAACCAATTTTATAATTCCCCTTTTCGGGCTTGATATTAATTTTGAATCTTATTCAAAATGAGGGTTTTTAGTTTTGAAAGGTCTCATCATTAATTTTATTTTAAAAGCTCGCCATGTTTGATCGTATGTTTGCCGGATTCATGCAACTTTGTTATTATCATAATAATAACGCACATACTCATTATTTATAACATATCATGCATATATTATAAACAGTAAACAAAACAAGGATGATCAATCGCCTCAATACTAACGGACCGTGTGAGCTAAACACGGGCCTAGGTCCAATCCTAGGGAAATGCACGGGATGCAAATGCAACTATTACATAAGCTTCCAATATTTACATGTCTTTGATCTTCATAATCATCATGGCCACCATCTTCCAATCTTGATCATCCACTATACTAATATTTACAAATAAATATCCATGGCAAATAGGGATACATCTCATGGGGTGGGAACGGGCCATAAACCAAGCCCACTTTATAAATTGATAATTATTACAATCATTCAACACAAAATATCCTAGCATACACCTAGCAAATTGGGCTTGGGCTTTTGATCATCCTTCATGCATAATATCACATATCATACACCATCAATTAATTATCACAATAATTAATTGATCCAATATTATATATCTTGATCCAATCACTAACCGTCACGATTATAAACTAAATTAACAAAGTATACAAACACCTTTGTCTACTTTCAAATTAATTTATTTATAACCGAATTTCTTGTAAATCACCATTTACTATAAATAATTAAAGTCCAACTTAAATTATTTATTTCATGAGAAAATATTTGCAACTTTTGTAATTTTAAACTTAAGGGCCCAAAAACTCATTTTTCACCAAAAATATTTTGGCCCATTTAAAATTCACAAACATGTTAGCCATCCCATGGCCCAACAACTCAAGGCCCATGACACTTTGATATTCCAAAACACTTTTGGAAACCCTAGCCGTCATCGCCGTCGCCGGAGCTCCGTCGCCGGATTCCGGCCAACATGCAAATTTTTTTTTTTTTAATAAAAAATAGGGGGGCTGTTCGGGCAGCCCCTCGGGCTGCCCGAGCTGCCTGAAACGGGCAGCCCCTCGGGCAGCCCGAGCTGCCCGACACGGGCAGCAACATGCTGCCCGAAATCCCCATGTTCATGCCTTGATTTCGTTGCAAAATTTTGTTCTCATGCGGTTAGAAATCTATCTCAATATAATATCTTGTAGTTGCTACACAAAATCGTAACCATAGCTCGGATACCACTTGAAAGGGGATCGGTTACGGTGGCCGGAAGCGCAACGGAAGTTTTAAAAAACAAATTTTTGTTCAAAAATTTCGGCCACCATGATATCTTGTGCAACAAATACAATAAACACAAAATGAAATTCATAGTGTGTTAAGAAATGTACCTATCAACCTCTTGAGGTTGATGTAATGGCTCCAACCAAGTTGTAAACAACTTGGCTCTTGAATGGAAGATAAATCTACAAGCTCTCCTCCTTTCTTCTTGAATCTTTCCTTCAAATTAGGCCCACCACCAACTAGGTAGATCCCCTCATATTTTGCACTAGAAAAATATGAGGATTTTTCAAAGAGAAGTGTGTGTATTCTTCAACAATTGAAGAACACAAAAATGGAGAGAAAACTTGGAGAGAATTGCAAGTGAATTTCGGCCATTGTGTGTTGTGGAGGGAAGTGGGAAGACTAGTCTTGGTTGTGGGAAAAGTTGAGTCAAAAAGGTGCATGCCATGCCTTGAAAACTCAAAAAGTAGTCTCCCAACCTTTCACCTCCCATGCATGCATATTATATGGTTTTTTAATCAAATTAAAAACCTTGGACTAAATTTTAATTATCTCAAACATATTTGAGACTAATTAAACATTACTTGAATTTACCCAAGTCCCACTAGTTAAATAATTAATTTAAAATTGAGCTCTACAAGACTCAATAATATTTAATTAATTCAACACTTGAATTAATTTAATTATTTGGACTCTACTAGGTCCACTAGTGTTTAATTAATTCAACACTTGAATTAATTTAAATTAGTCCATAATAATGTTTATGAAAATCACAATTTTCAAATACATTATTCACTTGACCAAATTTTAATTTAGGAACACTTCCATAAATTAAAATTTACATTTCTCTCATAGAAGTCATACTTCTATTTTTCTTTACACTTATAAACTCATTTATAAGTCGTTCAACACATTGAACTAGTTTCTCCTTTATAGAAGTCATACTTCTAATTTTCCTTACGCTTATAAACTCCTTTATAAGCCGTTCAACACATTGAACTATTTTTACTTCTCAACGGGATCTAGAAAGCTAGTACTTGTGTGGCCCTCAATGGTTCATTGATACAACTAGTTGTGGGTTCACATCTCCATGTGATTCGGACTAAACATGTCCTTATATGAGCATACCCCAATTGCTCCATTCTTACTTATCAACTCCTTGATAACAAGAACGTCAGAACTCAAGTCTGATAGTACCCAACCAATCATGTTAAACGCCTAGCAGCATCGCTTACATGATTCCCTAGGTATCAAATGATAGTGCCTGCAAGAACCATTCAATTATGGTTAGCGTACAGTACGGTCCCTTCAACTCATATATCCCGATCGATTCGACAACCATTGGTTTATCGAGAGTTGTCAATGAATCGATACTATGTGTCATGTCGTAGTTGCATCGATGGTGTAATCTATGAAACACCTTTCATAATTACAACCATACTCTGGCCAGAGATTTCAACCTACATACACATGATAACACATAGGATATCCATACCCGAAGGTAAGCGGTGAATCCCCGACTACAATGCATCGACTCCTATGTGTTTCGACAGAACACCCAACCTTGCCACCTGATGACCCCATAAGAGTCGGTAAACAAGTCAAAGTGTAATTCTAGCACATAGAGTCTCAATGTTGTCCCGGGTCATAAGGACTAATTCTGTACAACCATAAACTAGGACATTTCCACTCGATAAGTGAGAACCACTTGGAAAGTCCTTTTATGGAGGGTTATTCAGTGCACTCTACAAGGAGCACCTATCTGCATGTTCGGACATCACAATGTCCCCTACCAATGAAACATGGTACTCACATCGCAGATACTAGTCTCGAACTCTAGCGGCCTATATCCTTCTTAGTGGCGGCTGAATCGACTAGGAACCGTTTAGAATATACAGTATTACAAATATGAGTTTCATGATACTCATCATATGAGCATCTCATATTCTTTCTACTATTTGTATATTCAAGGGCTTTATCTATGCAGCTTGCATGGGTATATAGATAAAGATGTGCCATAATAATAAATTCAAATATTATTAAAATAAAGATTGCTTATACATAGAGTTTCATTGTGCACACTCGGCCAACACTTGGCTCGACGGGCACCTACTCTAACATGTCTCTTCACCTTTGGGGACAGGTTTGATATCCGTGATTTCTGTTAAACATTGTGTACTACTGTATTATCGGTATTGATATGCTGACTAAGTACAGAGCAACTGTGGATTGTTTCCACAAGATAGTGAGATTCAGAGCAGACATGGCTGAAGAGTGGAAATTTTACGGTAAGAGTTCTAGATTGAGAATTCCTTTAATATCCGTATTATCTATGACTCGATTGTTACAGAAAGGAGCAGAGGGATTCCTTGTATATTCAGTAGATTTACTGAAATTGAGTCCAGCATTGGCAGATCTGTCAGTGGTACGTGAGTTTGCTGACGTCTTCCCAGATGAGATCCCGGGATTACCTCCAGTTAGAGAGATAGACTTTAGAATTGAACTAATGCTAGGTACAGTACCGATTTCTAGAGCCTCGTACAGAATGGCACCAACTGAATTAAAAGAATTAAAGGATCAGCTGGAAGACTTACTGGCCAAGGGGTACATCAGACCTAGTGTTTCTCCTTGCGGTGCTCCAGTACTGTTCGTGAGAAAGAAAGACGGTTCGATGAAACTCTGCATCGACTATCGGCAATTGAACAAGGCAACGATAAAGAAAAAATATCCTTTGCCTCGTATTGATGATTTATTCGATCAGTTGCAGGGTTCTTCAGTATATTCCAAAATTGATCTAAGATCGGGATATCATCAGCTGAGAGTCAGAGATTC
The DNA here is from genome assembly GCF_022965805.1 of Primulina eburnea. NCBI lineage: Eukaryota > Viridiplantae > Streptophyta > Magnoliopsida > Lamiales > Gesneriaceae > Primulina > Primulina eburnea. The sequence continues at coordinate 11,601,887 of NC_133118.1, read as the reverse complement.
TGATATCTCAAAGACAGCATTCAGAACCAGGTATGGACATTATGAATTTATTGTCATGCCGTTTGGTTTGACGAATGCTCCAGCTGTGTATATGGGATTGATGAACCGTATATTCCAGAAATATCTCGATGATTTTGTGATTATTTTCATCGATGATATTTTGATTTATTCAAAGAATATGAGTGAGCATGCTGAGCATTTAAGAACTGTGTTGCGAATTTTAAGGGCTGAGAAGTTATATTCTAAACTGTCGAAATGTGAGTTTTGGCTAAGACATGTAGTATTTCTGGGTCATATTATATCCGTAGATGGGATATCAGTGGATCCCAGTAAAGTGGAAGCCGTGATTTCTTTGCCAAGACCGACGTTAGTGCTCGAAATTCGCAGTTTTATGGGTTTAGCAGGATACTATCGTCGTTATATTAAAGATTTCTCGAGTATAGCTAAACCAATTACTCAGCTGACTCAGAAGAATGCTCCATTTGTTTGGTCTGAGGAATGCGAGACCAGTTTTCTGGAGTTGAAGAAGAGATTGACCAGTGCCCCGGTGTTGGCTATTCAATCCGGTACTGGTGATTTTGTGGTTTATTGCGACGCTTCTCACAGAGGGTTGGGATGTGTTCTGTTGCAACAAGGGCATGTTATTGCTTCTGCCTCAAGACAGCTTAAACCACATGAGACCCGTTATCCGATTCATGACCTTGAATTGGCAGCCATTGTCTTTGCATTAAAGATATGTCGACACTATCTTTATGGTGAGAAGTTTGAGATATATTCTGATCATAAAAGTTTAAAATATTTGTTTTCACAATCGAAATTGATTATGAGACAGCGAAGATGGCTTGATTTGCTTAAAGATTTTGATTGTGAAATCAAATACTATCCAGGAAAGTCTAATGCAGCAGCTGATGCACTAAGTCGAAAGGTATGTTCCTTATCCTTATCGACGATCGGTGTTTCAAATTTGATAGAAGACTGCTGTTTGTCTGGATTATCATTTAAAACAGAGTATAGACCGTTGAGACTTTATACGGTGCAAGTAGAACCAGAGCTGATTATGAGGATTAAGGCAGCTCAGAAAGTTGATCAAAATGTACAAAAATCAATATCGATGGTTAGAACAGGACATCGATAGTATCAGGTGCGTGATAACGTCTTGTATGTGAATAATTGTTTGGTTGTGCCGAATGTTTCAGATTTGAGACGACAGATATTGTCAGAAGCGCACAACAGTCGATTCAGTATTCATCCTGGTGGCAGGAAGATGTATAATGATTTGAAAAGACAGTTTTGGTGGAAAAAAATGAAGACTGACATTACCGAATTTGTTTCCAAATGCCTGAATTTCCAGCAGGTGAAAGCAGAAAGAAACAAACCAGGAGGATTATTACAGATTTTTTCCATTCCTGAATGGAAATGCGATCTTATTTCCATGGATTTTGTGACACAATTGCCACATTCCTCCCGAGGTTGTGATGCGATTTGGGTCGTGATTGACAGATTAACCAAATCCGCATGTTTTATACCGTACAAGATGACGTACAGATTTGACCAGATGACAGAAATTTATGTCAGAGAAGTGGTCAGATTGCACGGAGTGCCGAAGTCAATTGTATCAGACCGTGATCCTCGATTTACTTCGCACTTCTTGCAAAGTTTGCAGCAGGCTCTCTGTACGAAGTTACATCTGAGTACCGCATATCATCCACAGACCGACGAACAGTCAGAGCGGACTATCCAGACACTGGAGGATATGCTGAGAGCAGTAGTGCATGATTTTAGTACTAACTGGCAAGATGCATTGCCGCTTTGTGATTTTTCATACAACAACAGCTATCAGACGAGTATTGAGATGGCACCATTCGAAGCGTTGTGCGGAAAGAAGTGTCGATCCCCTCTTTATTGGGATGATATCTCTGAAGTGCCTGAGATTGGACCTGATATGATCAGAGATATGACAGAAAAAGTGAAGGTAATTCAAAAGAAAATGAAGGCAGCGCAAGATAGACAGGCCAAATATGTCAATGTTCGCCGTAGACCGTTGGTATTTGAGGTAGGAGACCGAGTATTTTTAAAGATTTCACCTTTCAGAGGAATTGTCATATTTAGCAAGAAAGGGAAATTGTCTCCACGCTACATTAGGCCATATGAGATTCTCGAGAAGATAGGAGATCGTGCCTGTCGACTCGCTTTACCGCCTTCATTGTCCGGGATACATGATGTCTTTCATGTATCGTTATTAAGGAAATACCTTCCTGATGCTTCACATGCTATTCAGCCAGACGAGGACGAACTGGATGAGACGTTGAGTTATGTTGAAAAGCCGATTCAGATTATTGATCGTAAAGAAAAACAGCTTAGAACGAAGACTATTCCACTTGTAAAAGTTCAATGGACTCGTCATGGCACTGAAGAAGCAATCTGGGAAAGTGAATCAGATATGAGACAAGAGTTCTCAGAGTTATTTCGATAACGTAAATTTCTTATACAGTTTTGTATATATACTCCTTATTGATACGATTGATTGCCTGTGATTTCGAGGACGAAATCGTATCTTAGGGGGGGAGAAATGTAATGCCCAAGATTTTATATCGTGTTAAATTACGATTATTAATTCTTAATCGAGACGATTATGAAAGGGCTAACCGAAACACGAAATGAGATCGCGTGTGAAAATTGATGCGCGAGGACAGTAGCATCGGCGCACATGCGCGACTATATGTGCGCACATGCACGAGAGGTCCAGAAAGGTTGGCGCACATGCGCGACTTGGATTCGCGCACATGCGCGAGACAACCCGACAGTTGGCAATTTTGAGCAAAGGCCTCACGCATATGTGCCAAGATGTGTCGCGCATCTGCGCGAGCCACCGTGAGACAGACGCGCCGAGACTTAGGGTCTCACGCATATGCGCCAGTTGGTGTCGCGCACCAACTCATCCAATTGCATGTTACGTGTATATATATACACATAATCCTTTAACAATTCAGAAGAAAAGAAACGAAGCTCCGAGGAAGGAAATTGCTTTTGATTTCAGAATTTTATTTACGATCAATCCGTCCGTCCAAACTTGAATCCGAGTACGACACCGTGTTCCTAGCAACGATAGCTACTACAAGACGTAAGTTTTATTACGTTTTGTTAAGATTTGAAATTATGCTATGTCCAGAATCAGATACGATTCATATATAGCGTTCTTGACATGTTAGACAGCGTAGAATCGAAGTCAAATTAAGAAATGGACTGAATATAGAATTGTTATGATTTTCAGAATAATATTGACTAGAATTGATGTCAGATTTGTACGGTGGCTGATTGTAAATTATTGGAATTAGTATATACTGATATGATATCACAGATATCGCAAGATTGTACTGTTGTACCGTCAGAATTTGATAAAACAGAGATGTTTTAATTTGATTAGAATATTGATACATAATATTGATATTATCATTGCCAGATTGAACAGTGACAGACTCTGAATCAAGACTTTGATTGTATCAGAGCGACAGCAAGAAAGGTATAAATAAATATTGATTCGGGAATGCGCAACTCGAGTTAGGTTTGACTTGAGTTTCCCAAAATCACATACTTTATTTTATTGCATTGATATTTGCAGATTATCAAATTTATATGTTTAATCTATTGACTTATAGCAGAGCCAGAGTCCGAGTCTAGGGCAGATCAGCCTAGCTAGGGCAGAACCGCCGAGTCTTTGTCAGAACCGCTGAGACTCTAGACTTACGGTATATCGATGAGCTTAGATGTAGATCGATGTCTATTGTAGACATTCGATACAGCATACCAAAGTCTAAATTAGATTGGGATCCCTAGATTAGAAATGAGTCCTAGATTTAGGTACAGATTTGTATCGATTCATGTAGCCAGATTGGATGCATGTTTTTATGATTGTTTATTCTTTTATATATGTTTTATATGATTGCATTGACACATTTTTTATACTGAGATATTTGTATCTCACCGGAGTTATCCGGCTGTTCTCTTGTCTGTATGTGTGCATGGCAACAGGTGGGACAGGTTCATGGTCACAGAGGTGAAGAAAGATCGAGTAGAGTGGAGACTACGGACTTGGACTAGAATTAGAGTTTAAACACTTGATAGTTAGTTGTTGAACCTGAGATGTGTATGATTGTATATTGTATCAGATTTATACTTTTATGCTGATATGTATAGGAGTTTGATTCCATTACCTTCCGTATTTAAAAAAAAAAATTAGACCATGTTTATTTAATTGATTAAATTATTCCCAATAACGATTAAGAAGATGATTAGCGTCCGGTCCCCACAACAGGTCCCAGTGACGATTAAGAAGATTATTAGCGCCCTGGTCCCCACAATTTTAAATATGCATTTTTCAGTTATCAGGGCACTGCCAAGATCGCTAACATAACTCCGGTGAAAAATGACCATTTTACCCCTAGACCTTAAAATTTCGAGCTGAATCCATCCAAACTTATCAAAACTACTTCACATGTAACGTCTGAAAAAAAAACCTACATAAACAGCATGCATGCAAATTATTTTAATTTCTTAATTGTTTTATTTAATTGCTTTTAAAAGCTAGCATGATATTTATTATATGATAAAATGTATGATTGCATGATTAAATGATAATATGACATGATTACATGAAATTAAGGATTTTACCCGAATATTCGATAGTAGGCAGGGGAAAGGAGACCGGGGACGACCACAATAATATGTATTTTGTTAACGGCAAGGCTTCCTAATATGATTTAATTTTCCTAAAAATGTTGGAGTTCGAATTATTTAACGAGTCAAGTCTCGAGAGACCGGTTTTGGGCAAACAAGGAGTTTTAAAAGACCAAAAATATCATTTTATGGCAAATAATGGAATAATTTTTTATTATTTAATTAATTAAGTGTTATTGGGCCCAATTTAATTAAATTAAGTAGGCCCAATTGCCCTTAAGTTTGAAAAACCAAAACCAAAGCCCATTAACATGTTAATTAAATATAGATAAGTGTCCAAGGACTTTGAAACTTCTCAATTCACCTACTAGCAGCCGAAAATTCACTCTCAAGCACACACGAATTTTCAAAAATAGGAGGAAAGAAAAAGGCTTGCGTTCTTCATCTTCTGGTCGTCCAACGTCGCACCCTTGCCGAAGATCGTATATTCAAGCATTATAAACGTAAAGACACGTTATGTAAATTTTAAAACATCATACAAATCATAATATGTATGTTTAATTGATTTTTCATGAAACATATTTGCGTTCGATTATTTTACGTTATGTTACAAATTTTCAAAGTTTCGATGATTTCAAGCTTGTTTTAAAAACGTTTTTGAAACCAACAGACACGCTGCCAAAACATGATAAAATATGATTTAATTAAGGAAAAAAATGATAAAATAATAATGAAAAACAAGCTAGAACTGTAGGATTTTATCAAAGAAGGAACCGTGAGTTTGTTTGGCTTGTCCAAGGTTCAAGGCTCGGTTACTATGCATGGGATCATGGGGCTCGACCGGTCCGAGGGTTTGGTCCTAAGGGTCATGGTTAGGTCCTAGGAAGGGTGTAGGAGGGCTAGGGCTCGAGTCATGGGCTGGGGAAGAGTCCACGTAAAGTGGGACTCTCCCCCTCGTGGGTGCTCGTGCGGCAGCAGCCATGGGGGCTCGCTGGTTGGGATTGGAAAGGGCAGGTGGGTCCTATAGTGTCTAATGATGATGGGCAAGGGCTGGGCTAGGGGCTGGAGTTGTTGGGCTGGCCGCAGGCTAGAGAGAGCGTGAGAGAGCTCAAGGACGCTGTAATGCCCGAGATTTTATATCATATTAATCTGAATTTATTGAGTATGAATTAATATGATTATAGTCGGGCCATTCCGAGATCAAATTGGACAAAATACATGGAAGATATAATTTTGGGCCGAAGGGTTGGCGCCCGGGCGGAAGTCTTTGCCGCCCGAGCGCCAATAAATAAGGGAAGAAAGCCGAACAGTTTGTGCCCGAGCGGAAGTCTTTGACCGCCCGAGCGCGCTTGTACAGAATGCGAGGGCCGTGAGTCTCGCGCCCGGGCAGAACTTTATGTCCGCCCGAGCGCGAGACGTGTTGCATGAAGAATGAGCCATTTGCTTTACATGCGTGAATGTGTATATATATATATATATATATATATATATATATATATATATATATATATATATATATATACAAAACGTACGAAAATCCTTCAGAATCAGAAATGAAAGCTTCCGGGAAAAGGTTAAGCTCTTGAGTTAGATTTGAATTTTGTGAGAAATCCGTCCGTTTGATTTTGAATCCGACTTCAGTACTGTGTTTCTATCAACGCAGGCTACAACTGGACGTAAGTGTTACTACGTTTTGACAAGTTTTGAAATTATGATATTGTCAGAATTGCATGGAATTCATATATGATGTTTTGGACATGTTAGACATCATAGAATCGAAGTCAGATTTAGAAACGGACTGAGTATGGAATTGTTATGATTTTCTGAAGTAAGTAACTGAGATATGATATCATATTTTATCAGTATTGAATTTGAATGAGGAAATTATTATCTGGTGATGTTATATTGACGGGGATATCAGGATTGTGCGGTTTTACCGTCGATCTTGAATTATTAATCAGATTGGAATTGATTTGAGCAGTATATTAATATGATATTATTGATATTGCCATTGCCAGATTGATGGATTGACAGAATTGTGATTCCAGACCGAGACTACAAACGAAAGGTATAAGTCAATGTGGTATTGGGACATCGACTCAAGTAGGATGTACTTGATTTTCCCTAAATCACATACTTACTATTATGTTTTATTATTGTGATTATTGATTTAATTAAATGCATGTTCTATGGAGTTATAGGAGCATGCATTAGACGAGTAATCTTGTGACAGAAGTACCCGATAGTGGCGAGATAGCCACGGGCACATTGCACGATGTCACAAGATAGTGTTTTGGCGATAAGACCACAGTCTATGACAGTTAGGTCAGGACACTAGATGTTTGGTTATATCGACTTGGATAGAACTGTAGTCTTTTCTATTACTGTTGGTCGATATAGGAATACCGACATCTTTACATCTGGGTGTTTTGGTTATATCAACGTGGATAGAACTGGAGTTTTTTCTATTAATTTTGGTCGATATAGGAATACCACATCTGGAAACGGGATCCCTAGACTAGGATTGAGTCTAGTCTGAGTCGTGGAGTCACGAGCATTGTCGACAGTTTGATATTGATTATATTTCAGCTTTTGATATATATTGCTGTTATCTGTCCATGCTTTTATGTTTATCATATGATTGCATGTTTCGTTGATTTATACTGAAATTATATTCTCACCGGAATTATCCGGCCGTTGTTTTGTTTGAATGTGTACATGAAAACAGGTGGGACAGGATCAGGGTCCAAGAGATGAGGAGAGATCGTGATAGAGTGGAGACTTCGGACTTTGATGTATATAGGGTTTTGGCACTTGATAATTAGATGTTGAACCTTAGTTATTACTGGATTGTAAATGGTACAGGACTTGTACTTTATTTTATACTGAGTTGTATATTAGTTTGATTCCACTACATTCCGCATTAAAAAGGAAACAATTTTATGACCCTAATTACTTGATTAGTAAATTGATCCGGATGACGATTAAGAACTGATTAGCTTCTGGTCCCCACAACAGGTGGTATCGGAGCGATAGATCCTTGAGACTGAGATAGGAGCTAGTGAGCGGGGAAGATTGAATTTTTCTTTCCTGCTTTTGATTGCTAGCATGAATTATTGTTTTAATACATGTTTGCCTGAATATCTGATTTTGATATGGTATTGTTGTTAGAGTAGGTGCACGTCGAGCCAAGTGTTGGTCGAGTGTTCACAATGAAACTCTATGTATAAACGATCTTCATTTTAATAATATTTGAATTTATTGTTTTGACACTTCTTTATCTGTATACTCATGCTAGTTGCATAGATAAAGCCCTTGAATATACAAATAGTAGAAAGAATATGGAATTCTCATATGATGAGTATCATGAAACTCATATTTGTAATACTGTATATTCTAAAAGGTTCCTAGTCGATTCAGCCGCCACTAAGAAGGATATAGGCCGCTAGAGCTCGAGAATAGTATCTGTGATGTGAGTATCATGTTTCATTGGTAGGGGACATTGTGATGTCCGAGCATACAGATAGGTGCTCCTGGTAGAGTGCACTAAACAACCCTCTATAAAGGACTTTCCAAGTGGTTCTCACTTATCGAGTGGAAACGTCCTAGTTTATGGTTGTACACCATTAGTCCTTATGACCCGGGACAACATTGAGACTCTATATGCTAGCGTTTCACTTTGACTTGTTTACCGACTCTCATGGGGTCATCAGGTGTCAAGGTTGGGTGTTATGTCGAAACATATAGGAGTCGATGCATTGTAGTCGGGGATTCACCGCTTACCAACGGGTATGGATATCCTATGTGTTTTCATGTATATGTAGTGTGAAATCTCTGATCAGAGTATGGTGGTAATTATGAAAGGGGTTTCATAGATTACACCTGTGGGGACCCGGACGCTAATCAAGTTCTTAATCATCTTTGGGACTAATTAATCAATTATAAAACAGGGTCTAAAAATTTTTCTTTTTAAAATGCGGAACGTAGTCAAATCAAACTATACATACATATCAGTATATAAAATACAAGTTCTGTATCACACATTTATACAAACTAGGGTGTGACATCTACTATCAAGTGTTCAACCCTATCTCTAGTCCAAGTCTGGTGCCACCACTCTAATCACGATCTATCTCTTCATCTCTTGGACCCTGATCCTGTCCCACCTGTTGTCAAGTACACATACAGACAAGACAACAGCCGGATAACCCGGTGAGAATATACTCCCAGTATAAATCAACGAAACATGCAATCATATAAACAATTATAAAGCATGTAATCAGGTAACAGATATATGTAACAAAGTCTGAAACATAATCAATATCAAACTGTCGACAATACTCGTAGCTACATCATTCAGACTAGACTCAGTCCTAGTCTAGGAATCCCGATTCCAGAAGTTGGCATGCGTATATCGACTAGCAGTAATAGAAAAGACTCCAGTTCTATCCACGCCGATATGGTATCGATCAACAGTAATAGAAAAGACTCCAGTTCTATTCACATCGATACGGTATCGATTACCAGTAATAGAGGAAGCTATTATTCTATCCACATCAATATAGTACCGATTAACAATAATAGAAGCAACTCTAATTCTATCCACATCGATGTGACATAGATTAACAGTAATAGAAGAGCTACTAATCTATCCACATCGATACAATACTGATTAACAGTAATAGAAAAAGCCACCATCCTATCCACATCGATAGCCAAACATCCAGTGACAGTCTTTGGCACAACCGCCAATACACCATCTTATGACATAGTGCAATGTGCCCGTGGTAATCCCACCACTAACGGCACTTCTTTCATAAGATTACTCTTCTAATACCTGTAATCTATAACTAAAGAAAACAAGTATATCAATCAATCAATGCAAATATCAATGCAATAAAGTAAAGTATGTGATTTAGGGAAACCCAAGTCCAAACCGACTCAAGTCCATCTCCCAATACCACATTGACTTATACCTTTCTTTCGTCGGTTTCTGGCTCAGTCAAAGTCCTGAACTCACAATCTGTCTGGTACTGACAATATCAATAATCTCATATCAATATACTAGTCAATTCCCTAACAATCTGATCAATCTGGATTTAATTCAAAATCAACGGCATAACAGTACAATTTTAATATCCCCGTCAATACCAATTCACCAGATAACAATTACAATCTATAACTCATATCCAATACAATCTGTAATCCAATCACAATTCAAATCTTTCCGGTATAAATCAATATACCCTAAAATTCATAACAATTCCATAATCAGTCCGTTTCAAAATCTGACTTCGATTCTACGATGTCTAATATGTCAAGAACATCATATATGAATCCTATTCAATTCTGACAATATCATAATTTCAAAACATGTCAAAACGTAGCAAAACTTACGTCCAGTTGTAGCCTACGCTGCTAGAAACTTGGTACTGAAGTCGGATTTATAATCAGACGGACGGATTTCTCACAAAAGGCGTAAGGATTTCCCACTACTTTCCAGAGACTTGTAGTGATCCGTTCCAGAATCACCTATTAATCAAGAACTAAGCATGCGATTAACTTAAATAATAATAATCAGAGATAACAGCGGAAATAGTCAACAACTAAAAATATACAACCCAACTGAAGTCCAGAATAACTCAGAATAAAAGTATTCGGTACAACCATATCGAATAGAAAAGTACTGAAAACTAAACCAACCAGCTACTCACTGTCCTCCTCCTGCTCCTCCCGAGCCATCCAACCTGAGGCCTGCCCCGTGGGAATGGGGTGTCCAAGATAAACAAAACCGAGGACGTGAGCGATAAGAACGCCCAGTACAAAAGTATGAGTATACAGACCTATATGAAATGCACATGCTATGATATGATACCAGGGTAGTCAAGAAACAGGAGTAATCAAAGGATCTCAAAATGCTCAGTCTAGAGGCGCCAAGTGGATAGTGCCGCGCGGTCCTACCTCTGGGTCACTGCATCCACTACAAGAATAGACGTGGACCTAAAATGTCCCGGATCACCGAAGCCCTCCCGACCCGTCGGCCACTGTGTACTCTCGGTGTCCATGCGTCCACAAGACAAGACAGGGCTGAGCGGCCCCAAGATATAGCTTATCTCGAAAGAGATACAGCTCAACAGTAAAGGCTATCTCGAAGGAGATACGGCTCAACATGAAATGCAACGTGCAGTAATAAACGTGACATAATAGCATGCATCATATGACATATATCAATGCACCACATAATCATGCAACACATATAAGAATGTATACTCAACCAGGATATCTCGGATAGTACTTTCGTACCTCTATCACAGCAAGCCTAGCCTTACGCAACACCGCTAATCAGGTCTAGAACAAGCCTACGCATCAAAAGCATACCCAATGAACAATACTACCATGCTCGACTAGCAAAACCAGTACTACCTAGTACTACCAAAGGTTTAGGGTTTACCTTCGTCCGTCGACAGCCCTTTGATGTCGATTGCCTCGAAACTCAGGCGTCGCTACGCTACCAATCCTGGCAGCTCCTGGCTAACGCTCGACCGACAAACTAACACTTGAAACCTTCCAAATCTCTCAAATAGGAGGCACACTCAAGAATTTACAATGCAAAATGAGGAAATCCGAGCACTATTTATAGGCCATGTTCGGATCGTCCGAACCCTCTTCGGAACGTCCGAACTCTTACGTGTCCACCAGCTCTTGACACCTCATGATCGGATCCACCGAACATAAACTTCGGACCGTCCGAACTTGCACGTGTCCAGCTGCTCTTGACACCTCATGATCGGATCCACCGAACTCACTTCGGACCTTCCGAACTCTTCGGTGCTTCCGAACCATCTTCGGTCCGTCCGATCATGACCACGGTCAAAGTTACACATTAAACCTTCTTAATCACCATTAATCCGTTAATTACCCAATTTGGAATTCGGGCTACTACAGACTTTTCTCGACTCTTTTCTCGAAATAATGAAGGAGAAACGAAGCTTGTTTCATATATATATTGCATGCAATTCGTACGTGTCTTCTCCAGAATTTCACTTATTTCAAGCGGCGCTCGGGCGGTATAAAACTACCGCTCGAGCGCGGCAGGTTCTGTCCAAGCTTCTTCGGAATTACACATTGGCGCTCGGGCGGTCATAATTTACCGCCCGGGCGCCATCTCTTCTGCCCAAAGCATTCCCCTACAGAACATTGGCGCTCGGACGGTCGTAATCTACCGCTCGGGCGTCACTACTTCTGTCCAAAACTTACACAAGTTATATGAACTCTTATTTCGTGTCCCGATTAATCCTTTCATAATCATATCAAATTATATTTCAATAATTAAAGATTATTAGGATCAAATTTCTCGGGTATTACATTTCTCCCCCCCTAAGATACGATTTCGTCCTCGAAATCATCGATAAGCAAATCATATCATTAAGAAGGAATGTAATTACAATCGAGTACATATTTACATCAGTGAAATAATGCTGGGAATTCCTGTCTCATATCAGATTCAGTCTCCCACGTAGCTTCTTCAGTGCCATGACGAGTCCATTGAACTTTCACCAAAGGAATCGTCTTTGTTCTGAGCTGTTTCTCTTTACGATCGATAATCCGGATCGGTTTCTCGACATAACTTAATGTCTCATCCAGCTCAGTCTCGTCTGGCTGAAAACATGTGAATCATCAGGGAGATATTTCCGCAGCATCGATACATGAGAAACATCATGTATTCCAGATAATGAAGGCGGCAAGGCGAGTCGATAGGCACGATCTCCTATCTTTTTTAGAATTTCATAAGGACCGACATATCGTGGAGACAATTTTCCTTTCTTGCCAAATCTGACAACTCCTCTGAAAGGTGAAATTTTCAAAAATACTCGGTCTCCAGCCTCAAATACCAACGGTCGTCGTCTGAGGTTGGCATATTTGGCTTGTCTGTCTTGAGCTGCCTTCATTTTCTTCAAAATCAGCTTTATCTTCTCAGTCATATCTCTGATCATATCAGGTCCAATCTCAGGAACTTCAGAGATATCATCCCAATACAGAGGGGATCGACATTTCTTTCCGTACAACGCTTCAAATGGTGCCATCTCAATACTCATTTGATAGCTATTGTTGTAAGAAAATTCACAAAGAGGCAATGCATCTTGCCATGCAGTGCTAAAATCAAGTACTACAGCTCTCAGCATATCTTCCAATGTCTGTATCGTACGCTCTGACTGTCCGTCAGTCTGTGGATGATATGCGGTACTCAAATGCAATTTCGTACCGAGAGCTTGCTGCAAACTCTGCCAGAAGTGCGAAGTAAATCGAGGATCACGATCTGAAACAATCGACTTCGGCACTCCGTGCAATCTAACCACTTCTCGGATATAAACATCAGCCATCTGGTCATATCGGTATGTCATCTTGTATGGAATAAAACATGCAGATTTGGTCAATCGATCAATCACGACCCAAATCGCATCACAACCTCGGGAGGATCTCGGTAACTGTGTCACAAAATCCATGGAAATGTGATCCCATTTCCATTCAGGAATGGACAAACTCTGTAACAATCCTCCTGGTTTCTTCCTTTCAGCCTTCACCTGTTGGCAATTCAGACACTTGGCTACAAATTCAGTAACATCAGATTTCATTTGTTTCCACCAATACTTATTCTTTAAATCATTGTACATTTTTCTGCCACCAGGATGAATGCTAAAACGACTGTTGTGCGCTTCTGTCAGTATTCGCTGTCTCAAATCCGAAACATTTGGCACAACAAGACGATTATTCACATACAAAATACCATTTTGAACCTGGTATTCCAATCGATGTCCAGCTCTGACCATAGCAATCGACTTCTGTATATTCTGATCACCTTTCTGAGCTGCTTTAATTCTCAAAATCAGCTCTGGTTCAGCTTGAATAGTATATAATCTTATTGGTCTCCGATCTGTCTCAAATACTAATCCAGACAAACAGAAGTCTTTAATCAAATTCGAAACACCAATAGTCGACAAGGATAGTGCACATACCTTTCGACTTAGTGCATCAGCTGCTGCATTTGACTTTCCCGGATAGTATTTAATCTCACAATCAAAGTCTTTCAATAAATCTAGCCATCTCCGTTGTCTCATATTCAACTCTGATTGCGAAAACAGATATTTCAAGCTCTTATGATCAGAATAGATTTCAAATTTCTCACCGTATAAATAATGTCGCCATATCTTCAGTGCAAAGACTATGGCTGCCAATTCAAGATCATGAATTGGGTAACGAGTTTCATGGGGTTTCAGCTGTCTCGAGGCATAAGCAATCACATGCCCCCGCTGCATCAAAACACAACCCAATCCGGGGTGAGATGCATCACAATAAACAACAAATCCACCCGTGCCTGAAGGAATCGTCAACACAGGCGCACTGGTCAATTATTTCTTCAGTTCAAGAAAACTGATCTCACAGTCTTCAGACCAGACAAACGGAGCATTCTTCTGAGTTAGCTGAGTAATTGGTTTGGCAATACTCGAGAAATCTTGAATAAATCGGCGATAATATCCCGCCAAACCCATAAAACTGCGTATTTCTGGTACAGATGTCGGTCTCTGCCAAGAAATCGCTGCCTCAACCTTACTGGGATCAACAGATATCCCGTCTCCTGATATAATATGTCCCAGAAATATCACCTGTTTCAACCAGAACTCGCATTTCGACAGTTTAGCATATAATTTCTCCGCCCGTAAAGTTCGCAACACAGTCCTCAGATGATCAGCATGCTCAATCATATTCTTTGAATAAATCAAGATATCATCAATGAATATGATAACAAAATCATCCAAATATTTCTGAAAGACGCGGTTCATCCATCCCATAAACACCGCCGGTGCATTCGTCAAACCAAAAGGCATGACAATAAACTCATAGTGTCCATACCTGGTTCTGAATATTGTCTTTGAGATATCAGAATCCCTGACTCTCAGTTGATGGTATCCAGATCTCAAGTCGATCTTGGAATACACAGATGAACCCTGCAACTGATCAAACAAATCGTCAATACGAGGCAATGGATATTTATTCTTTACCGTTGCCTTGTTCAGTTGCTAGTAGTCGATACAAAGTCTCATCGACCCATCCTTATTTCTCACGAACAGTACTGGAGCACCCCAAGGAGATACACTCGGTCTGATATATCCCTTGGCCAGTAAATCCTCCAACTGTTCCTTCAACTCTTCCAATTCGATCGGTGCCATCCGGTATGGGGCCCTCAAAATCGGAACTGTTCCTGGCATCAACTCAATGCTGAAGTCTTTCTCTCGAATCGGAGGCAATCCAGGAATCTCATCTGGAAAGACATCAGCAAACTCACACACCACTAGCAAATCTGCCAATGATGGGCTCTTTTTCAGTAAATCAACTGAATAAACCAGGAATCCATCTGCTCCTTTCTGCAATATTCGAATCATATTTATTGCAGATATCAAAGGAATTCTAGAACGAGAACCCTTACCATAAAACTTCCACTCCTCAGCCATTTCAGGTCTGAATCGTACAATCTTGTGGAAACAATCAACTGTAGCTCTGTACTGGGTTAATGTATCAATACCAATAATACAATCAAAGTCAGATATTTCAAGCACAATACAGTCTAACTCAATCTTATGCCCATCGTACTGCAGTATACAAGATTTCACAGACTTCACTGATATCAAACCTGTCCCTAACGGAGAAGAGACAGACACTACTGCAGACAATGACTCAATAGGTAACGCATGACTCAATTCAAATCTCTCAGAAATAAAAGTATGCGATGCGCCAGTGTCAATCATTACATTTGCAGGATAACCAGAAATAAAACAGTTACCTGCCACGACATCATCAGGTGCATCCTGAGCTTGCTCCTCAGTCAAAGCAAACAATCGGGCCTGCTGTCTAGGAGGCTGGCTCGCTGTCTGGCCCCCTCCTGGCCTCTGCTGTGACAGAGTAGACGGTGCTGGCTGAAAGGAATGAACGACAGAAGATCGTTTTCTTGTCTGAGCCGCTGATCCAGACGACTCAGCCGCTTGAGATCCCTGGGCACCTCGCTGTGGACACACTCGGGCAAAGTGTCCATGCTTCTTACAAATGCGGCAGTTTCCGAACACTCCTCGGCACTGCTCGGTGGAATGTTTCCCTCCACAAGTGCTACAGTAGGGTCCGGTATAACTCTGACCCTGACCAGTCTGTCTAGAGCCACTCGAACTGGATGAACTACTTCCAGCTTTCTTGAATTTCTTCCCCTTAGCCTTTAGGAAGTCTTTCTTCCCACTTCCACTACCACTTTCAAATCGAGGAAATGGTGGAGGCATCTGTGAACTCGGTACTGAAGGCACAAACGAAGCCTCTTTCTGTCTTATCAATCCGGCTTCGGCTCCCTTAGCTCGGTTCAAGGCATCGGTAAAATTGTTTGGCCTTCCGGTATTCACCAGGGTAAAGATTTCAGGATTTAGACCATTTATGAACTGGTCTGCAACGGCCTCATCACTCCCAGCCACATGAGGGGCAAATCGGAGCAGAGTAGAGAACTTAGCCACATAATCCTCTATGTTTAACTGGCCCTGTCTCAAGTTTGCAAACTCGGCTCCCTTGTCCTTCCTATATGAAACTGGAAAGAACCGTAGATAACATTCAGTCTTAAACACATTCCAGGTAATGGTCGTACCTCGTAATTCCAAAGCCCGTTTTGTCGTGTTCCACCAGTGTTTAGCAACGTCATGCATCTGGTGTCCGATCAGTTTCACCCTCTTTTCATAAGTATATTCCAAAGATTCGAACAACGATTCAATATCGTCCAACCAACTCTCACATTCTACGGAATTCTCCGTTCCTTTCAAAGTCGGTGGATGGAATGACTGAAATCTTTTCAGCAATTTCTCCATTGCTGTAGGTCTCACATCCATGGGAGGATTTTAGGTACTCCCCTGTTCTGGCATTCTTCTCGGAGGCATATCTGATAACCAAAATGGTTAGCAATCCCAACAATAATCATGTTTCAAACCTCCTCGGATCATCTTACAGCTGATCCATTCCAATAATATACAATACCCTATCAATATCAGATAATTCAGGTAGCATATATTAAAACAGGAATCATGATAGCAATCAAAAGCAGGAAAGAAAATCAATCTACCCCGCTCATTAGCTTCTATCTCAGTCTAAGGGATCTATCGCTCTGATACCACCTGTTGTGGGGAACCAGACGCTAATCAAGTTCTTAATCATCTTTGGGACTAATTAATCAATTATAAAACAGGGTCTAAAAATTTTTCTTTTTAAAATGCGGAACGTAGTGAAATCAAACTATACATACATATCAGTATATAAAATACAAGTCCTGTATCACACATTTATACAAACTAGGGTTTGACATCTACTATCAAGTGTTCAACCCTATCTCTAGTCCAAGTCTGGTGCCACCACTCTAATCACGATCTCTCTCTTCATCTCCTGGACCCTGATCCTGTCCCACCTGTTGTCAAGTACACATACAGACAAGACAACAGCCGGATAACCCGGTGAGAATATACTCCCAGTATAAATCAACGAAACATGCAATCATATAAACAATATAAAGCATGTAATCAAGTAACAGATATATGTAACAAAGTCTGAAACATAATCAATATCAAACTGTCGACAATACTCGTAGCTACATCATTCAGACAGACTCAGTCCTAGTCTAGGGATCCCGATTCCAGAAGTTGGCATGCGTATATCGACTAGCAGTAATAGAAATGACTCCAGTTCTATCCACGCCGATAAGGTATCGATCAACAGTAATAGAAAAAACTCCAGTTCTATTCACATCGATACGGTATCGATTACCAGTAATAGAGGAAGCTATTATTCTATCCACATCAATATAGTACCGATTAACAGTAATAGAAGCAACTCTAATTCTATCCACATCGATGTGACATCGATTAACAGTAATAGAAGAGCTACTAATCTATCCACATCGATACAATACTGATTAACAGTAATAGAAAAAGCCACCATCCTATCCACATCGATAGCCAAACATCCAGTGACAGTCTTTGGCACAACCGCCAATACACCATCTTATGACATAGTGCAATGTGCCCGTGGTAATCCCACCACTAACGGCACTTCTGTCATAAGATTACTCTTCTAATACCTGTAATCTATAACTCAAGAAAACAAGTATATCAATCAATCAATGCAAAT
This sequence comes from Primulina eburnea, assembly GCF_022965805.1. Classification (NCBI taxonomy): domain Eukaryota; kingdom Viridiplantae; phylum Streptophyta; class Magnoliopsida; order Lamiales; family Gesneriaceae; genus Primulina; species Primulina eburnea. Next base: position 11,584,013 of record NC_133118.1, on the reverse strand, counting down.
ATCAATGCAATAAAGTAAAGTATGTGATTTAGGGAAACCCAAGTCTAAACCGACTCAAGTCCATCTCCCAATACCACATTGACTTATACCTTTCTTTCGTCGGTTTCTGGCTCAGTCAAAGTCCTGAACTCACAATCTGTCTGGTACTGACAATATCAATAATCTCATATCAATATACTAGTCAATTCCCTAACAATCTGATCAATCTGGATTTAATTCAAAATCAACGGCATAACGGTACAATTTTAATATCCCCGTCAATACCAATTCACCAGATAACAGTTACAATCTATAACTCATATCCAATACAATCCGTAATCCAATCACAATTCAAAATTTTCCGGTATAATTCAATATACCCTAAAATTCATAACAATTCCATAATAAATCTGTTTCTAAATCTGACTTCGATTCTACGATGTCTGATAAGTCAAGAACATCATATATGAATCCTATTCAATTCTGACAATATCATAATTTCAAAACGTAGCAAAACTTACGTCCAGTTGTAGCCTATGCTGCTAGAAACTCGGTACTGAAGTCGGATTTAAAATCAGACGGACGGATTTCTCACAAAAGGCGTAAGGATTTCACACTACTTTTTCCAGAGACTTTTCTCGACTCTTTTCTCGAAATAATGAAGGAGAAACGAAGCTTGTTTCATATATATATTGCATGCAATTCGTACGTGTCTTCTCCAGAATTTCACTTATTTCAAGCGGCGCTCGGGCGGTATAAAACTACCGCTCGAGCGCGGCAGGTTCTGTCCAAGCTTCTTCGGAATTACACATTGGCGCCCGGGCGGTCATAATTTACCGCCTGGGCGCCATCTCTTCTGCCCGAAGCATTCCCCTACAGAACATTGGCGCTCGGGCGGTCGTAATCTACCGCTCGGGTGCCACTACTTCTGTCCAAAACTTACACAAGTTATATGAATTCTTATTTCGTGTCCCGATTAATCCTTTCATAATCATATCAAATTATATTTCAATAATTAAAGATTATTAGGACCAAATTTCTCGGGCATTACAACACCATCGATGCAACTACGATATGACACATAGTATCGATTCATTGACAACTCTCGATATACCAATGGTCGTCGAATCGGTCAGGATATATGAGTTGAAGGGACCGTACTGTACGCTAACCATAATTGAATGGTTCTTGCAGGCACTATCATTTGATACCTAGGGAATCATGTAAGCGATGCTGCTAGGCGTTTAACATGATTGGTTGGGTACTATCAAACTTGAGTTCTGACGTTCTTATTATCAAGGAGTTGATAAATAAGAATGGAGCAATTGGGGTATGCTCATATAAGGACATGTTTAGTCCGAATCACATGGAGATGTGAACCCACGGCTAGTTGTATCATTGAACCATTGAGGGCCACACAAGTACTTGCTTTCTAGATCCCGTTGAGAAGTAAAATAGTTCAATGTGTTGAACGGCTTATAAATGAGTTTATAAGCGTAAAGAAAAATAGAAGTATTACTTCTATGAGAGAAATGTAAATTTTAATTTATGGAAGTGTTCCTAAATTAAAAGTTGGCCAAGTGAATAATGTATTTGAAAATTGTTATTTTCATAAACATTATTATGGACTAAATTAAATTAATTCAAGTGTTGAATTAATTAAACACTAGTGGACCTAGTAGAGTCCAAATAATTAAATTAGTTCAAGTGTTGAATTAATTAAATCATATTGAGTCTTGTAGAGCTCAATTTAAATTAATTATTTAACTAGTGGGACTTGGGTAAATTCAAGTAATGTTTAATTAGTCTCAAATATGTTTGAGATAATCAAACTTAGTCCATGGTTTTTTAATTTGTTAAAAAAAACCATATAATATATGCATGCATGGGAGGTGAAGGGTTGGAGACAACTTTTTGTGATTCCAAGGCTTGGCATGCAAAAGTTGGTCTCCACTTTTTCACAAACCAAGACAACTCATTCACTCTTCCTCCCACACTCTCCTTGGCCGATAATAGCTCTCAAAATTCTCTTAAAAAAATTTTCTTCTTTTAGCCAATGAGCTGCTATTCCTGAATCCGATGAGGGAATAGAACAGTTCAAGTGTTGAGGAAGAAATATTCTTCTCCTTGAAAAATCTTCTTGTTTTTCTAGTGCAAAAAAAAAGAGATTTACCTAGCAAGTGGTGGGCCTAATTTTTGAAGGAAGGGGAGCTTGTAGACTTGTCATCCATTCAAGAGCTTTGTTGTATAACAACAAAGTTGGAGCCATCATCAACCTCAAGTGGTTGATAGGTAAAAATTTATAAAACACCCTATGTATGACATAATGTGTTATTCATTGTATTTGCTACACACAATCAAGGTGGCCGAAATTTTTGCTATAAAATTTTAAGTTTTTAAACTTCCGTTGCACTTCCGGTCACCATAACTGATCCCCTTTCAGGTGGTATCAAGAGCTAGGTTACAAGTTTTTGTGTAGCATTTACATAATTTTATGTTGAGATCATTTTCTAACCGCTTGAGATATATTTTGCAACCAAAATCAAGGCCAATTTGGGGCATATTTCTGGCAGCATGTTGCTGCCCGTTTCGGGCAGCTCGGGCTGCCTGAGGGGCTGCCCATTTCGGGCAGTAAGGGCAGCCCCTCGGCCCCTATATTTAAATAAAAAAAAATTTGAAAAAAAAATTTTTGTTGCCGGAATCCGGCAACGGCGATGACGACTAGGGTTTCCAAAAGTGTTTTGGATTATCAAAGTGTCATGGGCCTTGAGTTGTTGGGCCATTGGATGGCTAACATATTTGTGAATTTTAAATGGGCCAAAATGTTTTTGGTGAAAAATAAGTTTTTTGGGCCCTTAAGTTTAAAATTACAAAAGTTGCAAATTTTTCTCATAAAATAAATAATTGAAGTTGGACTTTAATTATTTATAGTAAATTGTGATTTATAAGAAATTCGGTTATAAATAAATTAATTTAAAAGTAGACAAAGGTATTTGTATACTTTGTTAAGTTAGTTTATAATCGTGGCGGTTAGTGATAGGATCAAGATATATAATATTGGATCAATTAATTATTGTGATAATTAATTGATGGTGTATGATATGTGATATTATGCATGAAGGATGATCAAAAGCCCAAGCCCAATTTGCTAGGTGTATGCTAGGATATTTTGTGTTGAATGATTGTAATAATTATTAATTTATAATGTGGGCTTGGTTTATGGCCCGTTCCCACCCCATGAGATGTATCCCTATTTGCCATGGATATTTATTTGTAAATATTAGTATAGTGGATAATCAAGATTGGAAGATGGTGGCCATGATGATTATGAAGATCGAAGACATGGAAATATTGGAAGCTAATGTAATAAGTTGCATTTGCATTCCTTGCATTACCCTAGGATTGGACCTAGGCCCGTGTTTAGCTCACACGGGCCATTAGTATTGGGGCGATTGATCATCCTTGTTTGTTTACTGTTTATAATATATGCATGATATGTTATAAATAATGAGTATGTGCGTTATTATTATGATAATAACAAAGTTGCATGAATCCGGCAAACATACGATCAAACATGGCGAGTTTTTAAATAAAATTAATGATGAGACCTTTCAAAATTAAAAACCCTCATTTTGAATAAGATTCAAAATTAATATCAAGCCCGAAAAAAGGAATTATAAATTTGTTTATAATTTCCTTGTCTTCCATCGACAATGGGTGCATGATGAACGCTACCCGTACTCGGGGATCGGCTCATATTATTGGGGGAGCTTTGGGTGCCGGAAAGCTGTGACATCCATTGACATAGTGATGTGAACTACGTGAAAATCCCATGATTTCGGCTCATATTATTGAGGAACTCATGGCGACCGTCCATTAAGGTTCAATATCGATGGGTTAGGCTTGACACGTAAAGATGAACGACGTCATATTATTGGGTCCTAATCAAACGTGAGACAAAAGTTTACGTAGAGGGTTGCATGGCGATGCAATTGGAAACTACTTTTAGGAATTATGATTGGCTGATATTATTCGGGATCATAATTCGCTAATTGGACCTTACGTACCTACTGAGGAAAGGAGTTTCCCGTTTTCACTAGAGGGTAGTGAAAATGTCAAAACAGTGGAGCTAAAATTTATAAAGTAAAAGTCCATACTTTATATCTTAGTAAATATTTTAAAATAGTCATTAACATTTATCTGTTTTACTTTTCAGTACAAAATTTGACAATGTCTTCAATTCGCAATCCGCTTTCTGCCATACTCGAAAAACATGTGATAACCGGACCTAACTATCTCACTTGGCTAAGAAATCTGAAAATCATCCTCAACTCGGAAAGGATTGCATATACACTGACTGAGTCGCCCCCTGCTGAGGCTCCGATGTGGGGACCCGGGCTCTAATTCTTTTCTTTGGGATTAAAAACGGATCATTAATATAAAAAGTGGGTCAAATTTTTGCTTTTACAACATCAAATCTAATGTATATAAACAAGCATACATTCTTTATTACTCAAATGAACGCTAACATAAGAAGTCTCTATGTTATTCAACAACATAATATACAAACATAATATACAAATATGTCTGGTACGTACTCCACAATCCAGTGTTCAACTACAGTACATAACAAAGTACAACTACTAGCCATCTGCTATGCCCGTGATCACCACGCTATATCATATCTGTCTCTCATCCTCTGCGTGACCCAGATCCTGCCCCACCTGTTGTTATGCACACATACAGACATAACAACAGCCGGAAAACCGGTGAGAACAAATCCCAGTATAAACATGTATACATGCATATAATAAATTAAACATGAACATGCTATCCTGAATGACATCATATGCACATGCAATGCAATGCGAATCAAACCATGTCTGGACTCGCCTCGACTAGAACTCTAGGGATCCCGGTGTGAATAAGACGTCACTACCTACCCTCCAATCGGGGTAATGTACGTCTCATTCCTAGACTTCGGTCTGAGCTGTATCAACGGCGGCAATAAGAGTAATGCCTACTCCTATGCTGAGATACACCGAAACGTCTAGCTATTTGACAATGCCTGTCAAAGACTCTCCTATCTTATATGCAATGACTATCAATATGTAAACAAAGTATAATCACATTCATATCTGAATATCATACTGATCATACATGCTTGAATACAATTCTGAAATCAAAGCATAAACATGTTAAAAGATTGAATATAATGCTATACACAATTCATAAACATGTTACAAAATATCTAATAATACTCGTATGTGATTTTGGTTGGGAAACTCAAATAATATTTTATTTGAGTTACATCTCCCCAAACAAAACATGACTTATACCTTTCGTCGCACACTATCTGTCGATGCCAAATACTCGATGTCAAAGTCGTCGACACCAATCTGAAATAGCAATGTAATATGTGTTTCATCAATTCCTAACCCAATCAAGACATATACTATCAATTCACTAGTACATTTCAACACCATTGACGGCATAACGGTGTATTTCTCGATACCGGTCAATCCAATTCTCCCTAATCAACATTGTATCATTCCTCAATTCATAATCATCACCATATCCAAGTCAAGATCTCAAAATCTGCATATACTTCATTCTATACATGCTGAAAAATCATAATAATAACATACGATATCCGTTCTTCGATCCGATTGTATTTCTACGGTAACAATTCTCTCAAGAACACATATATATAAGCATATCAGCATTTCCCCAATATGTAATTCTCAACACATGCTGGAATTGAACAATACTTACATTACTTTGTAGCTAACAATGAGAGGAGCTCAAAACCGCAATCGGATTAAAGTTTGGATGTATAAATCTTACAAAATCTCAATTTGAAGTGAAAGAGAACTTTGAAGCTTCTCTCTGAATTCTCTCGGTGGTTTGCTGATAAAATGGCAAGGAATTCGTACAATTGTATATATACATTGCATGATCCAAGACACATGGCAAATCCTTGGATGTACACGGCTCTCGCTCGGGCGGACATAAATTTCCGCCCGGGCGAGAAACTCTCGGCCCTGGACTAATTTACACGCTCGCTCGGGCGAGCAAAGACGTCCGCCCGGGCGAACAACTCTCGGCCTTCGCCCATTCCAGCAGCCTCTTTCGGGCGGTCAAAAACATCCGCCCGAGCGAGTGACTCTCGACCCTCTTCTCCGAGGCATTCTCGCTCGGGCGGTCAAAAGCGTCCGCCCGGGCGAGTCACTTTCGCCCAAAAATTTACATATTTAACTTTTAAATCTCAACATAATCTGGTTGCATTCATATCTCAAACTAACGTGTTTTAAAATCTTGGGCATTACAAGTCTCCCCCTCTAAGACATAAGTTCGTCCTCGAACTTGATATAAATCAATTAGAGTATTTAAAACAGCATTACCATCTAAAACTGGATAAATACTCACATCATTGAAATAACTCGGGGTGTTTCTGTCTCATGCTGGCTTCTGTCTACCATGTCGCTTCCTTGATACCATGACGACTCCACTGAACTTTCACAAGTGGAATATTCTTCGTTCTGAGTTGCTTATTTTTCCGATCAAGAATCTGTATCGGTTGTTCCACATAGCTCAACGTCTGATCAAGTTCAGCTTCGTCAGGTTGAATGACATGAGAAACATCTGGCATATATTTTCGTAACATTGATACATGAAACACGTCATGTATTCCGGATAGAGAAGGAGGAAGGGCAAGTCGATAAGCTCGATCGCCAATCTTTTCAAGAATCTCGTAAGGACCAATGTATCGAGGAGATAGTTTCCCGCGTTTACCAAATCGAACAACGCCTCTGAATGGAGAAATCTTTAAGAATACTCTATCTCCCGCCTCAAATACTAACGGTCTGCGTCTGACATTGGCGTATTTGGCTTGCCTATCCTGTGCTGTCTTCATCCTCTTCTGAATGAGTTTCACCTTCTCTGTCATGTCACGAATCATATCTGGCCCCAGTTCTGGTACTTCTGAGATATCATCCCAGTATAGCGGAGATCTGCACTTCTTGCCATATAACGCTTCAAACGGTGCCATCTCAATGCTCGTCTGATAGCTATTATTATAGGAGAATTCACAAAGAGGTAGGGAATCTTGCCAACTAGTACCAAAGTCTAGTACTACGGCTCTCAACATATCCTCTAATGTCTGGATAGTCCGCTCTGACTGTCCGTCTGTCTGAGGATGGTAAGCGGTACTCAGGTGTAATGTCGTACCTAAGGCCTGCTGTAAACTGTGCCAGAAGTGTGAAGTGAATCGTGGATCACGATCTGATACGATAGACTTCGGCACACCATGTAATCTGACTACCTCTCGAACATATATCTCCGCCATCTGATCGTGTCTGTAAGTCATTCGGTACGGGATGAAACAAGCTGATTTGGTTAATCTGTCGATAACGACCCAAATCGCATCACAGCCTCGGGAAGATCGTGGTAACTTCGTTACAAAGTCCATGGAAATGTGGTCCCATTTCCATTCAGGAATGGCTAAACTCTGAAGTAATCCACCAGGCTTCTTCCTCTCGGCCTTCACTTGTTGGCAATTCAAACACTTAGACACAAATTCGGCAATGTCTGACTTCATTTGTTTCCACCAGAACTGTGTCTTCAAGTCATTGTACATCTTTCTGCCACCAGGATGGATGCTGAACCGACTGCAGTGCGCTTCGGACAAAATCTGATGCTTCAAATCTGAAACATCTGGCACAACAAGACGATTATTTACGTATAACACGTGATCACGCACCTGATATTCTGATACATGCCCTGATCTGACCATTTGGATCGATCTCTGCACATTCTGATCTGTTCTTTGTGCTTCTTTTATTCTTCTGATCAATTTTGGCTCGACTTGAATAGTAGCAAGTCGTAGTGGCTTCCTATCTGTATCAAATTCTAATCCAGAAAAACAGCAATTTTCAACGAGTTTCGTAACACCTATCGTCGATAAGGATAAGGCACATACCTTTCGACTCAAGGCATCAGCTGCTGCATTCGACTTTCCTGGATAATATTTGATTTCACAATCAAAATCTTTTAACAGATCAAGCCATCTACGCTGTCGCATATTCAACTCCGACTGAGAAAACAAGTATTTTAAGCTTTTATGGTCTGAAAAGATCTCGAATTTCTCGCTATAAAGATAATGGCGCCAGATCTTCAGCGCAAATACAATAGCCGCCAATTCAAGATCATGAATGGGGTATCGCGTCTCGTGAGTCTTCAATTGTCTCGAGGCATATGCAACCACATGCCCTCGCTGCATAAGAATACATCCCAAACCTCTGTGAGAGGCATCGCAATATACAACAAAATTACCCGTACCTGAAGGAATCATCAGGACAGGTGCGCTGGTCAGCCTCTTCTTCAATTCCAAAAAGCTAGACTCACACTCCTCAGACCATAAGAACGGTGCATTCTTCTGTGTCAATTGCGTAATTGGCTTCGCAATACGGGAGAAATCTTGGATGAATCGTCTATAGTATCCCGCGAGACCCATGAAACTGCGTATTTCAGGTACAGAAGTCGGTCTCGACCAACTGATCACAGCTTCTACTTTACTTGGATCTACAGAAATACCATCTCCAGAAATGATATGCCCTAAGAATACAACCCGATTCAGCCAAAACTCACACTTTGACAATTTAGCATACAGTCGCTCATTTCTCAACGTCTGCAAAACAATTCTGAGATGCTCTGCATGCTCATTTCTGTTCTTTGAATACACCAAAATGTCATCAATGAAGACAATTAAAAATTCATCTAGATATCTCTGAAACACTTGGTTCATCAAGCCCATAAATACCGCAGGAGTTTTGGTTAAACCAAAAGGCATGAGAATAAATTCGTAATGTCCATACCTGGTTCGAAATGCTGTCTTCGGTATGTCTACATCTCGAACTCTGAGCTGATGATACCCAGAACGCAAATCAATCTTCGAATACACGGAGGATCCCTGCAACTGATCAAATAAATCATCAATCCTAGGCAAAGGATATTTATTCTTGATCGTTGCCTTGTTCAGTTGCCGGTAGTCTATACACAAACGCATTGAACCATCTTTCTTTCGCACAAATAGCACCGGAGCGCCCCAAGGAGATACACTAGGTCTGATATATCCTTTGGCCAGAAGATCTTCTAATTGTGCTTTCAGTTCTTTTAGTTCGATGGGTGCCATCCTATACGGGGCTCTCGAAATAGGGACGGTACCTGGTGTAAGATCAATACTGAAATCTACCTCACGAACCAGAGGTAATCCTGGGATTTCATCTGGAAAAATATCAGCAAATTCCCGCACTACTGGTATTTCTGCCAACGCCGGGCTCGACTTCTGCATATCTACAGCATAAATAAAGAAACCGTCTGTTCCTTTCTGTAATAATCTGTTCATAGTTAGAGCCGAAATCAAGGGAATCCGAGATCTGGAACCCTTCCCGTAGAATTTCCACTCGTCTGTCATCTCGGGTCTGAATCTGACAATCTTGTGGAAACAATCCACGGTGGCTCTATACTTCGTTAGCATGTCAATACCAACTATACAGTCAAAATCAGCTAGACCCAACACTATACACTCTAGGTCAATCTCATGCCCCTCAAACTGTAGAATGCAATGTCTAACCGTAGTTACAGATATCAATCCACTTCCCAACGGAGAATTAATAGACACAACATCTAGCAAAGACTCAACAGGCAAAGAATGCAACAATGCAAATCGCTCTGAAATGAATGTATGCGATGCACCCGTATCTATCAATATATAAGCAGGATAACCGCAAAGGAAACAGTTACCTGCAATGACATCATCTGGGGCATCCTGTGCTTGCTCTTCAGTCAAGGCAAACACCTGAGCCTGTTGTCTCTGAGGCTGACTCCCTGGCTGGCCACCTCTGGCTCGAGGCTGGGTCTGTGCTGGTGGCGGCTGAAATGAGTGAACAGATGAAGCTTGCCTCTCAGGCTGAGTCACGGAGGCAGACGATCCTGCAGCCTGAAATCTCATTGCACCACTCCTGAGGAGAGACCTTGGCATAATGCCCCTGTTGTTTGCATACGTTACACCTGCCCACTACACCTTGACATTGTTCTGTGGCATGCTTACCTCCACAAGCACTGCAATATCCACTTGCCACCTCTAGACTCTGGCCAAAACCTCTCTGTCTTGACCCGCTGGAGCTCGAAGATCTGCTCCCTGCCCTCTTAAACTGTTTACCCTTTGCTTTCAATTGATCTTTGCGTCCGCTGCTGCTACCACCACTTTCGAATCGAGGAGGAGGAACTTGGGATGGAGGTAGTGGCGGTCTCGGACTCGGAGCCACATACGGAACACTTCGTTATCTCAGCAACCCTGCTTCTGCTCCTTTGGCACGATTCAATGCATCCGAGAAATTATCAGGTCTCCCAGTATTGACCAACGTAAAGATATCTGGATTTAGGCCATTTATAAACTGATCTGCCATGGCCTCATCATTACCTGAAACGTGAGGTGAAAAGCGAAGCAAAGAAGAAAATTTAGCAACGTACTCTTCAATGTTCAATTGCCCTTGCCTCAGGTTTGCAAATTCAGCGCCTTTATCTTTACGGTAGGATACAGGGAAGAATCGCTGATAGAACTCAGTCTTGAACACTTTCAATGTAATCTCAGTGCCACGCTGTTCTAGTGCTCTTTTGATATTCAACCACCAATGTTTAGCAATGTCTTGCAGTTGATGGCCAATGAGCTTCACTCTCTTCTCATCACTGTACCCTAGAGACTCGAATAACATCTCGATATCCTCCAACCAGCTTTCGCATTCAATTGCATTTTCTGTACCCTTTAAGGTTGGTGGTCGGAAAGACTGGAATCGCTTTAATAGAGTCTCCATAGGCATAGCAGTGACATCCATCGGATCACCAGATGTGCTACCCTGTTCTGGTGCTACGGGTCGTAAAGGAACGGCTGCTCTTCTAGGAGGCATGAATCTGATATTCAAACAGATTAGTATATAGTCTATACAAACCGTCTCAGCCCTCCTCTAGTCAGTTACCTCTGATCCAGAATTGGTTCTGATTCAGTCAATTACATGCTGTAATCACATCAGATACAATACAACACATAATAGGGAAAGCAATAATCATGCTAGCACACAAAAGCAAGGAAGATGACTCGATCTACCCCGCTCATTCTACTCTATTTCAGTCTACAGAACCTAAGGCTCTGATACCACCTGTTGTGGGGACCCGGGCTCTAATTCTTTTCTTTGGGATTAAAAACGGATCATTAATAAAAAAAGTAGGTCAAATTTTTGCTTTTACAACATCAAATCTAATGTATATAAACAAGCATACATTCTTTATTACTCAAATGAACGCTAACATAAGAAGTCTCTATGTTATTCAACAACATAATATACAAACATAATATACAAATATGTCTGGTACGTACTCCACAATCCAGTGTTCAACTACAGTACATAACAAAGTACAACTACTAGCCATCTGCTATGCCCGTGATCACCACGCTATATCATATCTGTCTCTCATCCTCTGCGTGACCCAGATCCTGCCCCACCTGTTGTTATGCACACATACAGACATAACAACAGCCGGAAAACCGGTGAGAACAAATCCCAGTATAAACATGTATACATGCATATAATAAATTAAACATGAACATGCTATCCTGAATGACATCATATGCACATGCAATGCAATGCGAATCAAACCATGTCTGGACTCGCCTCGACTAGAACTCTAGGGATCCCGGTGTGAATAAGACGTCACTACCTACCCTCCAATCGGGGTAATGTACGTCTCATTCCTAGACTTTGGTCTGAGCTGTATCAACGGCGGCAATAAGAGTAATGCCTACTCCTATGCTGAGATACACAGAAACGTCTAGCTATTTGACAATGCCTGTCAAAGACTCTCCTATCTTATATGCAATGACTATCAATATGTAAACAAAGTATAATCACATTCATATCTGAATATCATACTGATCATACATGCTTGAATACAATTCTGAAATCAAAGCATAAACATGTTAAAAGATTGAATATAATGCTATACACAATTCATAAACATGTTACAAAATATCTAATAATACTCGTATGTGATTTTGGTTGGGAAACTCAAATAATATTTTATTTGAGTTACATCTCCCCAAACAAAACATGACTTATACCTTTCGTCGCACACTATCTGTCGATGCCAAATACTCGATGTCAAAGTCGTCGACACCAATCTGAAATAGCAATGTAATATGTGTTTCATCAATTCCTAACCCAATCAAGACATATACTATCAATTCACTAGTACATTTCAACACCATTGACGGCATAACGGTGTATTTCTCGATACCGGTCAATCCAATTCTCCCTAATCAACATTGTATCATTCCTCAATTCATAATCATCACCATATCCAAGTCAAGATCTCAAAATCTGCATATACTTCATTCTATACATGCTGAAAAATCATAATAATAACATACGATATCCGTTCTTCGATCCGATTGTATTTCTACGGTAACAATTCTCTCAAGAACACATATATATAAGAATATCAGCATTTCCCCAATATGTAATTCTCAACACATGCTGGAATTGAACAATACTTACATTACTTTGTAGCTAACAATGAGAGGAGCTCAAAACCGCAATCGGATTAAAGTTTGGATGTATAAATCTTACAAAATCTCAATTTGAAGTGAAAGAGAACTTTGAAGCTTCTCTCTGAATTCTCTCGGTGGTTTGCTGATAAAATGGCAAGGAATTCGTACAATTGTATATATACATTGCATGATCCAAGACACATGGCAAATCCTTGGATGTACACGGCTCTCGCTCGGGCGGACATAAATTTCCGCCCGGGCGAGAAACTCTCGGCCCTGGACTAATTTACATGCTCGCTCGGGCGAGCAAAAACGTCCGCCCGGGCGAACAACTCTCGGCCTTCGCCCATTCCAGCAGCCTCGCTCGGGCGGTCAAAAACATCCGCCCGAGCGAGTGACTCTCGACCCTCTTCTCCGAGGCATTCTCGCTCGGGCGGTCAAAAGCGTCCGCCCGGGCGAGTCACTTTCGCCCAAAAATTTACATATTTAACTTTTAAATCTCAACATAATCTGGTTGCATTCATATCTCAAACTAACGTGTTTTAAAATCTTGGGCATTACATCCGACTAGCTGCACTCCTGAGGAATTGCAGACCTACAAGGATTGGTGTGACTATGACTTGAAGGCTAGGTGTTATATGCAGGCTTCTATGAACGATGAGCTGCAGAGGCGTTTTAAGGATGCAAAGAATGCTGCTGATATTCATATGCACCTCAAGGAGCTCTTTGGTGAGCAGACTCGGCCTCTGAGGCATGCTACAGTCAAGGAGCTCATCACTTGACGCATGCGAGATGGGGCTTCGGTCCATGAGCATGGCCTAAAGTTGATTGGGCTCGTGGACAAGCTTGTTGGCATGGATTTGATGTTGCCTTCGGAGTTGACCACTGATGTGTTGTTGTTGTCGTTGCCTAGCTCATTTGATCCATTTGTGGTGAACTTCAATATGAACAAGCTTGAGCCAAGCCTTGAAGAGTTGGTGAACATGCTTGTGACTTTTGAGTCCACCATCAAGAAAGAGAAGCCGGTTCTTTTTTGGGCTCTTCATCTGGCTCGAAGACCGGTCCACCTGGGAAGGGAAAGAAGCGTTCTTTCCAACGTCCCAAGAAGAGCTTGCCCTCGAATAGGCAAACTCCGAGTCCCGTAGTGGCAGCCACACCAGTTAAGGCTGACAAGACTGTTGACATCTGTCGCCACTGCAAGAAACGTGGACATTGGAGGCGTAACTGCAGAGAGTATCTTGCCCAGAAGGGTTCTGGAAAGGGTATTTTCTATATTGAAGTAAACATTTCGATTAACTCTACTTCTTGGGTATTGGATACCGGCTGTGCTCACATCTCTGTAATGATTTGCAGGTGATGGGAAGAAGTAGGAGGCTCAGGGAAGGTGACACCTTCTTGAGGATGGGCAATGGAGCAAGGGTTGCTGCCAAGGCCATGTGAGATGTTTGTTTACTTTTGAACAATGATTTTAAGTTGTTATTCAGAGATGTTTTGTTTGTACCAGATTTGGTGAAAAACATTATTTCCATTTCTATGTTAGACAAAGATGGATTTTCTTGTTTATTTAGCAAAGGTGTTTGCAATATTTACAAGAATGAATGTTTAATTGGTACTGGAGAACTTGAAAACGATCTCTACACCTTAAAATTGAAAGATATTCCACTTAACAATGTCCAAGCAATAACAACAACAAACAAGCGAAAACAAGATACTCTAAATTCGGCACAATTATGGCATGCTTGATTAGGACATATTTCCCTAAGAAGGATGAACAAGTTAGTGGGAGTAGGCATGTTTGATATGTCTGATATTAATGCTCTCACGACTTGTGAATCCTGTCTAAAAGGAAAGATGACCAAGATTCCCTTTAAGGGCCATGTGGAGCGAGCCAAAGGGTTATTGGATTTGATTCATACCGATGTGTGCGGTCCGCTTAGCATCACCACTAAGCATGGACATGCCTACTTCATCACCTTTACCGATGACTTTTCGAGGTATGGGTATGTGTATTTGATGAAATACAAGTCTGAAGCCTTTGAAAGGTTCAAAGAATTCAGAAGTGAAGTAGAGAAGCAATTGGGACGAAGCATGAAGACACTTCGATCGGATCGAGGTGGTGAGTACTTGAGTTCCGAGTTCCAGGAGTATCTTAGAGAGAATGGGATTCTCTCACAGTGGACTCCGCCCGCTACACCAAAGTTAAATGGTGCTTCGGAGCGTCGTAACCGGACTTTGATGTACATGGTTCGGTCTATGACGGGGTTCACGGAGTTGCCGCCATCTTTTTGGGGATATGCGCTTGAGACAACGGCAATGTTGTTGAACAATGTCCATACAAAGGCAGTGGACAAGACACCATATGAGATATGGATGGGTAAGCCACCCAAATATTCTTATCTTAGAATATGGGGGTGTCCTGCTTATGTGAAGCAGGTAGTGGGAGGTAAATTAGATAGTCGATCCATTTTATGTTACTTTGTGGGATATCCAAAGAATTCGGTTGGATACTACTTCTATCATCCCCAAGAAACAAAGGTGTTTGTCTCTAGGAATGCAACCTTTTTTGGAAAAGTAATTTCTATTAGATAGAAAAGGCGAGATGATAGAACTCGAAGAAGTTCGAGAGACACCCACAGTTGTAGAACCCACACCCGAGGAGCCAAGGGAGGAGATACAAGCTCCTAGAAGATCCGAGAGAGTCTCGAGACCACCTATGAGGTATGGTCTGCTTCTTGAAGAGGGCCATGATGAGCCTAACCTTGAATGTGATCCAAGGACCTTCAAGGAAGCATTATCTGATGCCGATTAAATCCAAGTGGCTTGAAGCGATGGAATCTGAGATGAATTCCATGCATTCGAACCAAGTGTGGAATCTCGTGGATCCACCTGAGGGAATTGTTCCCATAGGGTGTAAATGGATTTACAAGAGTAAACTTGGGGCGGATGGGAAGGTATTGACCTTCAAAGCGCGGTTGGTGGCAAAAAGATATACTTAAAGACAAGGAGTCGATTTTGAGGAAAACTTTTCTCCAGTTGCAATGTTCAAGTCCATAAGGATTTTGCTAGCCATAGCTGCATGGTATGACTATGAGATATGGTAGATGGATGTTAAGACAGCCTTTCTTAATGGGGATATTAAGGAAGAGATTTACATGTCTCAACCCGAAAGGTTTACATCTATCGGAAGTGAGCATATGGTATGCAAAATTCAAAGATCTATTTATGGTCTAAATCAGGCATCTAGGAGTTGGAACCTCAGATTCGATAGTACAATCAAAGAGTTTGGTTTTACTAAGAATCTTGAGGAACCCTGTGTGTATAAGAAGGTCAGTGGGAGTGCTGTGACATTCCTGGTGTTATATGTTGATGAAATTCTACTCATTGGGAATGATGTAGGAATGTTGCAATCAACTAAGATATGGTTAGCAAGTAAGTTCTCGATTCAGGACTTGGGTGAAGCATCTTTTGTATTGGGAATACAGATCTATAGAGATAGATCAAAAAGATTGCTTGGTCTCACCCAGTCCACATACATTGATACCATCGTGAAGCGGTTCTCGATGGATGAGTCCAAGAGAGGACATCTATCAATGTGTCATGGCGTGTCCCTATCCAAGTCTATGTCTCCCAAGACTGATGCAGAGATAGCGGCGATGACAAGCATTCCTTATGCATCTGCGATTGGTAGCATCATGTATGGGATGATATCTACATGTCCTGACGTGGCTTTTGCACTAAGTGTAGTGAGTAGATATCAATCTAACCCTTGTCTTCCACACTGGAAAGCTGTGAAAGATATTCTCAAGTATTTGAGAAGGACCAATAAGTTGTTCTTGGTCTATAGGGGTGGAGAACTGAAATTGGAAGGCTATACCGACTCTAGCTTCCAAAGCGATATCGATGACTCGAAGTCAACCTCTGGATTCGTATTCATGCTCAATGGTGGTGCTGTCTCTTGGAAGAGTTCCTAGCAAGACAGCACTGCGGATTCCACCACTGAGGCCGAATACATTGCTGCATCGGCTGCAGCAAAGGAGGCTGTTTGGATTAGGAATTTCGTCCAAGAGTTGGTCGTCATTCCTAATGGAGTTGCTCCAATCCCGGTGATGTGTGACAACACGGGAACCATAGCTCAGGCGAAGGAGCCAAGGTCTCATCAGAAGTCCAAACATATACTGAGAAAGTACCACATCCTCCGAGAGATCGTGGAAAGAGGAGATGTCACGATTGACAAAGTCGGCTCCGCAGATAATGTTGTTGATTCGCTAACTAAGCCTTTACCTGGACCATTATTCGAGAAGCATCGCGAATCGATGGGTTTAAAGCATATGGGTAGTTGGCTCTAGTGCAAGTGGAAGATTGTTAGAGTAGGTGCACGTCGAGCCAAGTGTTGGCCGAGTGTTCACAATGAAACTCTATGTATAAACGATCTTTATTTTAATAATATTTGAATTTATTGTTTTGTCACTTCTTTATCTGTATACCTATGCTAGTTGCATAGATAAAGCCCTTGAATATACAAATAGTAGAAAGAATATGGAATGCTCATATGATGAGTATCATGAAACTCATATTTGTACTACTGTATATTCTAAAAGGTTCCTAGTCGATTCAGCCGCCACTAAGAAGGATATAGGCCGCTTGAGCTCGAGACTAGTATCTGCGATGTGAGTACGATGTTTCATTGGTAGGGGACATTGTGATGTCCGAGCATGCAGATTGGTGCTCCTGGTAGAGTGCACTGAACAACCTTATATAAAGGACTTTCCAAGTGGTTCTCACTTATCGAGTGGAAACGTCCTAGTTTATGGTTGTACACGATTAGTCCTTATGACCCGGGACAACATTGAGACTCTATATGCTAGCGTTTCACTTTGACTTGTTTACCGACTCTCATGGGGTCATCAGGTGGCAAGGTTGGGTGTTATGTCGAAACATATAGGAGTTGATGCATTGTAGTCGGGGATTCACCGCTTGCCTACGGGTATGGATATTCTATGTGTTTTCATATATATGTAGTTTGAAATCTCTGATCAGAGTATGTTGGTAATTATGAAAGGGGTTTCGTAAATTACACCATCGATGCAACTACGACATGACACATAGTATCGATTCATTGACAACTCTCGATATACCAATGTTTGTCGAATCGGTCGTGATATATGAGTTGAAGGGACCGTACTGTACGCTAACCATAATTGAATGGTTCTTGCAGGCACTATCATTTGATACCTAGGGAATCATGTAAGCGATGCTGCTAGGCGTTTAACATGATTGGTTGGGTACTATCAGACTTGAGTTCTGACGTTCTTATTATCAAGGAGTTGATAAATAAGAATGGAGCAATTGGGGTATGCTCATCTAAGGACATGTTTAGTCCGAATCACATGGAGATGTGAACCCACGGCTAGTTGTATCAGTGAACCATTGAGGGCCACACAAGTACTTGCTTTCTAGATCCCGTTGAGAAGTAAAATAGTTCAATGTGTTGAACGGCTTATAAATGAGTTTATAAGCGTAAAGAAAAATAGAAGTATTACTTCTATGAGAGAAATGAAAATTTTAATTTATGGAAGTGTTCCTAAATTAAAAGTTGGCCAAGTGAATAATATATTTGAAAATTGTGATTTTCATAAACATTATTATGGACTAAATTAAATTAATTCAATTTAACACTAGTGGACCTAGTAGAGTCCAAATAATTAAATTAGTTCAAGTGTTGAATTAATTAAATCATATTGAGTCTTGTAGAGCTCAATTTAAATTAATTATTTAACTAGTGGGACTTGGGTAAATTCAAGTAATGTTTAATTAGTCTCAAATATGTTTGAGATAATCAAATTTAGTCCATGGTTTTTTAATTTGTTAAAAAAACCATATAATATATGCATGCATGGGAGGTGAAGGGTTGGAGACAACTTTTTGTGTCTCTAAGGCTTGGCATGCAAAAGTTGGTCTCTACTTTTTCACAAACCAAGACAACTCATTCACTCTTCCTCCCACACTCTCCTTGGCCGAAAATAGCTCTCAAAATTCTCTCAAAAAAATTTTCTTCTTTTCTTCTTCAAGTGTTGAGGAAGAAATATTCTTCTCCTTGAAAAATCTTCTTGTTTTTCTAGTGCAAAACAAGAAGGGATTTACCTAGCAAGTGGTGGGCCTAATTTTTGAAGGAAGGGAAGCTTGTAGACTTGTCATCCATTCAAGAGCTTTGTTGTATAACAACAAAGTTGGAGCCATCATCAACCTCAAGTGGTTGATAGGTAAAAATTTCTAAAACACCCTATGTATGACATAATGTGTTCTTCATTGTATTTGCTACACACAATCAAGGTGGCCGAAATTTTTGCTTTAAAATTTTAAGTTTTTAAACTTCCGTTGCGCTTCCTGTCACCGTAACCGATCCCCTTTCAATTGTGTATTATTGGGAATGGATCAGTTGTAAGATGATCCGAGGAGGATTGAAACTGGTATGTGGTATTTGGAATTACTAACCTCTTTAATTATTAGATATGCCTCCGAAAAGTGTACCGGAACAGGGTAGTACATCGAATCCTCCAATGGATGTGACAGCGACACCCATGGAGACCTTACTGAAAAGATTCCAGTCATTCCATCCACCGACGTTGAAGGGAACAGAGACTTCAGTGGATTGTGAGAATTGGCTGGATGATATTGAAATGTTGTTTGAGTCCTTGGAGTACACTGATGAGAGGAAGGTGAAATTGATAGGGCACCACTTACATGACGTTGCAAAGAACTGGTGGATCACGACGAAGAGGGCATTGGAACACCGAGGTACGATTATTACCTGGAATGTATTTATAACTAAATTTTATCAGAGGTTCTTTCCAGTGTCATATAGGAAGGACAAGGGAGCCGAATTCACCAACTTGAGACAGGGCCAGCTAAACATTGAAGAATATGTGGCCAAGTTCTCTTCACTGTTGCGCTTTGCTCCACATGTGGTGGAACATGACGAGGCCGTGGCGGATCAGTTCATTAACGGCCTGAGCCCGGAAATATTTACGTTTTGTAAACACAGAGAGACCGAACAACTTTACCGACGCTTTGAACAGAGCTAAGGGTGCCGAAGCCGGCCTGATGAGACAGTGAGGAGTTTCATTTGTACCTTCAACAGCGAGACAACAACAACCACCTCCTCGATTTGAAGGTGGCAGTTGCAGTGGCGGAAAGAAGGATTTCTTGAAGGCTATAGGGAAGCAGTTCAAGAAGTCCGGAAGCAGTTCTTCTAGCTCTGGGAGTCCTTGACAAAGCAAGAGCTATATCAGACCTATTTGCAATAATTGTGGAGGGAAACATCTCACTGAGTGGTGCCAAGGAGTGTTTGGCAGCTACCGTATCTGCAAACAACAGGGACACTTTGCCCGAGTGTGTCCCCAGAGAGGTGCCCAGGGATCCCAGGAAGCTGAGTCATCTGGATCAGCGGCTCAGACAGGTAGACGACCATCTGCCGTTCATTCTTTTCAGCCAGCACCGTCTACCCAGTCACAGCAGAGGCCAGGAGGAAGCCAGACAGTGGTCCAGCCTTCTAGACAGCAGGCCAGAGTGTTTGCCTTGACTGAGGAGCAGGCACAGGATGCACCTGATGATGTTGTGGCCGGTAACTGTTTTATTTCTGGTAATCCTGCATACGTATTGATTGATACTGGTGCATCGCATACTTTTATTTCTGAAAGGTTTGCATTGAGTCATGCATTACATATTGAGTCATTGTCTGCGGTAGTGTCTGTTTCTTCCCCGTTAGGGACATGTTTGATATCGGTAAAGTCTGTGAAATCTTTTATACTATAGTACGATGGGAATACGATTGAGTTAGACTGTATTGTGCTTGGTTTATCTGATTTTGATTGTATTATCGGTATCGATATGTTGACCAAGTACCGAGCTACAGTTGATTGTTTCCACAAGATAGTGAGATTCAGACCTGAGATGGCTGGGGAGTGGAAATTTTACGGTAAGGGTTCTCGAGCCAGAATTCCTTTGATATCTGCGATAAATATGACTCGATTATTGCGGAAAGGAGCGGATGGATTCCTGGTATATTCAGTTGATTTACTGAAGTCGAGCCCATCATTGGCGGACTTGCCAGTGGTGTGTAAGTTTGCTGATGTCTTTCCAGATGAGATTCCTTGATTGCCTCCGATTCGAGAGATAGACTTCAGCATTGAGTTGATACCAGGAATAGTTCCGATTTTGAGGGCTCCGTACAGAATGGCACCGATCGAGTTGAATGAATTTAAAGAACAGCTGGAGGATTTACTGGCCAAAGGATATATCAGACCGAGTGTTTCTCCTTGGGCGCTCCAGTACTGTTCGTGAGAAATAAAGACAGTTCCATGAGACTTTGTATTGATTACCGGCAACTGAATAAGGCAATGGTAAAAAATAAATATCAATTTCCTCGTATTCATGATTTATTTGATCAGTTGCAGGGTTCTTCTGTGTATTCCAAGATCGATCTGAGATCTGGATACCACCAACTGAGAATCAGGGATTCTGATATCTCAAAGACGGCATTCAGAACCAGGTATGGACACTATGAATTTATTGTCATGCCGTTTGGTTTGACGAATGCACCGGCGGTATTTATGGGATTGATGAATCGAGTCTTTCAGAAATATCTCGATGATTTTGTGATTATATTCATCGATGATATTTTGATTTATTCAAAGAATGTGATGGAGCATGCAAAACATTTAAGAACTGTGTTAAGAATTTTGAGGGCGGAGAAACTGTATGCTAAACTATCGAAATGCGAGTTCTGATTGAAATAGGTGGTATTTCATGGGCATATTATATCCGGAGACGGTATATCAGTTGATCCCATTAAGGTTGAGGCAGTGATTTCTTGGCCGAGACCGACATCTGTACCAGAGATACGCAGCTTTATGGGTTTGGCAGGATATTATCGTCGATTCATTAAAGATTTTTCGTGTATTGCCAAACCGATTACACAGTTGACTCAGAAGAATTCTCCATTTGTTTGGTCTGAGGAATGTGAAACCAGTTTTCTTGAATTGAAGAAAAGATGGACCAGTGCTCCTGTGCTGACGATTCCTTCAGGCACTGGTGGATTTGTTGTTTATTGTGATGCATCTCAATGAGGATTGGGCTGTGTGTTAATGCAACGGGGACATGTTATCGCTTATGCCTCGAGACAACTGAAGCCCCATGAATCTCGTTATCCAATTCATGATCTTGAATTGGCAGCCATAGTCTTTGCCTTGAAGATATGGCGACATTACCTCTACGGTGAGAAATTCGAAATCTATTCTGATCACAAAAGCTTGAAATATCTGTTTTCACAGTCAGAGTTGAATATGAGACAGCGAAGATGGCTTGATTTATTGAAAGATTTTGATTGTGAAATCTAATGCAACAGCAGATGCACTGAGTCGAAATGTATGTTCTCTATCCTTATCAACTATGGGTGTTTCGAATTTTATTGAAGACTGCTGTTTGTCTGGATTAGTATTTGAGATAGATCGGAGACCTATGAGATTATATACTATTCAAGCTGAACTAGAGCTGATTTTGAGAATTAAAGTAGCTCAGAAAGTTGATCAGAATATACAGAAGTCAATTGCTATGGTCAGAGCTGGACATCGATTAGAATATCAGGTTCAAAATGGTATTTTGTATGTGAATAATCATCGTGTTGTGCCGAATGTTTCGGATTTAAGACAGCGAATATTGACAGAAGCGCACAACAGTCCTTTTAGCATTCATCCTGGTGTCAGGAAAATGTATAATTATTTGAGGACACAGTATTGGTGGAAACAAATGAAATCCGATGTTACCAAGTTTGTACCCAAGTGTCTGAACTGCCAACAGATGAAAGCCGAGAGGAAGAAACCAGGAGGACTGTTACAAAGTTTGTCGATTCCTGAATGGAAATGGGATCACATTGCCATGGATTTTGTGACACAGTTGCCATGTTCTTCCCGTGGTTTTGATTCGATTTGGGTCGTGATCGATCGATTGACCAAATCTGCATGTTTTATTCCATACAATATGACCTATAGATATGACCAGATGGCGGATATTTACGTCAAAGAAGTTGTTAGATTGCACGGAGTGCCGAAGTCGATTGTTTCAGACCGTGATCCTTGGTTTACTTCACACTTCTGGCATATCCTACAGCAAGCTCTAGGTACAAAATTACATCTAAGTACCGCATATCATCCTCAGACTGACGGACAGTCAGAACGAACGATTCAGACATTGGAAGATATGTTGAGAGCTGTAGTGCTTGATTTTAGCACTAATTGGCAAGATGTGTTGCCTCTTTGTGAATTTTCGTACAATAATAGCTATCAGACGAGTACTGAGATGGCTCCATTTGAAGCGTTGTACGGAAAGAAATGTCAATCCCCTCTTTATTGTGATGATATCTCTGAAGTTCATGAGACTGGACCTGATATGATCAGAGATATGACTGAAAAAGTGAAGCTCATCCAGAAGAAAATGAAGGCAGCCCAGAACACACAAGCCAAATATGCCAACCTTCGACGACGACCGTTGGTATTTGAGGCAGGAGACCGAGTGTTCCTGAAGATTTCTCCTTTCAGGGGTGTGGTCCGATTTGGGAAGAAAGGGAAGTTGTCTCCACGATACGTCGGTCCTTATGAGATTCTCGAAAAGATAGGAGATCGTGCCTATCGACTAGCATTGCCACCTTCATTATCAGTAATACATGATGTCTTTCATGTATCGATGCTGCGGAAGTATCTCCCTGATGATTCACATGTTGTTCAACCAGAAGAGGCCGAACTTGATGAATCTCTGAGTTATGTCGAAAAAACGATCCGGATTATCGATCGTAAGGAAAAACAACTCAGAACGAAAATGATTCCGTTGGTGAAAGTGCAATAGACTCGTCATGGCATGGAAGAATCCACCTGGGAGACTGAATCAGACATGAGACAAGAATTCCCAGCATTGTTTCACTGATGTAAATTTTTATTCGGTTTTAATTACATGCCTTCTTATTGATATGATGGATTACCTGTGATTTGGAGGACGGTATAATATCTTGGGGGGGAGAAATGTAATGCCCAAGATTTTATATCATGTTAATCTGAATTTATTGAGTATGACTTAATATGATTATAGTCGGGCCATTCCGAGATCAAATTGAACAAAATACATGGAAGATATAATTTTGGGCCGAAGGGTTGGCGCCCGGGCGGAAGTATTTGACCGCCCGAGTGCCAATAAATAAGGGAAGAAAGCCGAACAGTTTGCGCCCGGGCGGAAGTCTTTGACCGCCCGAGCGCGCTTGTACAGACAAAACGTACGAAAATCCTTCAGAATCAGAAATGAAAGGTTCAGGGAAAAGGTTAAGCTCTTGAGTTAGATTTGAATTTTGTGAGAAATCCCTTCGTTTGATTTTGTGAGAAATCCGTCCGTTTAAATCCGAGTGAAGATTCTTGCTCCTTGTATCACACGCTTCATAAGGGTATACTTTTTACTCATTTGCAACATGTTTCGAAATATATGTGTTGGGGGAATTCAGATTTGAGTTAGAATATGTGTTCTTGATATCTTGAGCTTGGTATATTCGTTATCGGATTGATTTTCGGAAACCGTATGCTAGTATTCGAATTTTCAGCATGTATTATGTTAAGATTCTATAGATTTCAGCTTGTGTATTGAGGTGTGATGAGATTATGAGGTGATTGTGAGTGAGTATATTGTTGTGAGATTATCGGTATCGAAGAAGTACGCTGTTATGCCGTCAACTTGTACCGAGACTGATTATTGATTATTCCAAGACTTGCTTGAGTTGTGTTTTGATATAGAACATTTGTATATGGTCATTTCAGATTAGTCTTGACAGAGTGACATTCCGACTTCAAGATCTCGACACAGAGAGTGCGACAAGAAATGTATAATTCATGTGGTCACGGGATAGCACAACTCGATTCAGATTTGATACGAGTTTCCCTAAATCACATACTAGATTGTTATTACATTTGATTATGTAATGTTCTGTTTATTGATTTATATTCGAGTCCTGAGATAGGAGATATTGGCAGATTGGCCAAAACTAGACGTTTCGGTGTATCGACGCATAGGAGCAGATTTGCTATATGTGTAGACCCTCGATACAGAGTTGACCGAAGTCTAGGAATAAGACGTACCGTTGCCCCGAGTGGTTGGGTAGGTAACAGACCGTCTTATTCACACGGGATCCCTAGATTAGAAATGAGTCGAGTCAAGAGTTAAATGTTGAATACAGATTTGTACTCTTCTATATGTTTAGATTTTCATTCATGTTATTCGATATATGCTATGCTTTTGTGCATGATTATGACATTGCATGCATCCATGTTTTATACTGGGATATGTTCTCACCGGAGTTATCCGGCTGTTGTCGTGTCTGTATGTGTGCATGGCAACAGGTGGGGCAGGATCTGGGTCATGAGCTAGATGAGAGGTTGATGATAGCGTGGAGATCTCGGGCATGGAAGATTTCTAGTAGTTTATATTAAGACTTGTATCATCTATGTTTGTAGTTGGTATGTAAACACTAGTGTATGGTTGTACTAGACAGACATGTATGTACATTATGTTGTTATTTCTTATAAAGACAATGTTATGCTTTGACTACACATTTGAATTAATGTTAAAAGCAAAAATTTTGACCCACATTTTCGAACAAAGATCCAATTAAATCCCAAAAGAATTGAGTTAGAGCCCGGGTCCCCACAACAGGTGGTATCAGAGCAGTAGGTTCTGTAGACTGAGATAGAAGAGAATGAGCGGGGTAGATCGAGTCATCTTCCTTGCTCTTGATATGCTAGCATGATTTATTGCTTTCTATATTATATGTTGTTGCATTATCTGAGTTGATTTACAGCATATACTTGTCAAGCCTGAATCAGAACCGATTCTCGATCAGAGGTTATGATCAGAGGAGGGCTGAGACAGATGATATTGATTGTGTACTAATCAGTTTGATAATCAGATTTATGCCACCTTGACGTATACCACAGCCAGAGCAGGGTAGCACATCAGGTGCACAGATGGATGTTACCGCTACGCCGATGGAGACCTTATTAAAGAGATTTCAGTCTTTCCATCCGCCTACCCTGAAGGGCACAGAGAGTGCAGTAGAGTGCGAGAGCTGGCTTGATGATATCGAGATGTTGTTTGAGTCTTTGGCATATACTGATGCATAAGGTTGCCAAGAGCTGGTGGTTGACTACGAAGAGAGCCTTGGAGCACCGAGGCATTGACATCACGTGGAAAGTCTTCAAAGATGAGTTCTATCAGCGATTCTTCCCCGTCTCCTACCGAAAGGATAAGGGAGCTGAATTTGCAAATCTGAAGCAGGGACAGTGGAACATCGAGGAGTATGTTGCTAAATTTTCTGCATTGCTACGATTTGCACCGCATGTGGCCGGGAACGACGAGGTAGTGGCCGATCAGTTCATCAACGGATTGAATCCGGATGTCTTTACTTTGGTGAACACGGGACGGCCTAGTACTTTTTCAGAGGCACTGAACCGAGCTAAGGGAGCAGAGGCTGGCTTGATCAGGCAGCGAGGAGCTTCCTACGGTGTTCAGGGGCAGAGACCGCCACAGTCCACGACCGTACAGTTTCCACCACCTCCTCCTCGTTTTGACAGTGGAGCTAGTGGTAGTGGCAAGAAGGAATTTCTGAAGGCTAAGGGCAGACAGTTTAAGAAATCCGGAAGCAGTTCATCGAGTTCGAGTGGATCTCGACAGAGAGGTCAGGGTTCAGATTATAGTGGCGTATACTGTAATTCGTGCGTAGGGCGACATGCCACGGAGCAGTGTCAAGGAGTTATGGGACGCTGCAACATCTGTAGGCAACAGGGACACTTCGCCAGAGTTTGTCCCCAGAGAGGTGCATCACGATTCCAGAGTGCAGGGTCATCAGCACCAGTGCCACAGATGGAGAGACATGCATCCTCTGTACACTCCTTCCAGCCACCCTCTACACAGATCCAGCAGAGACCAGGAGGTAGTCAGACAGTGAGTCAGCCTCCCCGACAGCAGGCTAGGGTGTTTGCCCTGACAGTGGAGCAGGCGCAGGAGGCGCCAGATGACGTCATTGCAGGTAACTGTTTTCTTTGCGGTTATCCTGCATATGTGTTGATAGACACTGGGGCATCACATACATTCATATCTAAACATTTTGCATTGAGACATTCATTGCCTGTTGAGTCGATGTCTACGGTAGTGTCTATAGCTTCTCCGTTGGGAAGTGGTTTGATATCTGTGACTACTGTAAGACATTGTATGCTTCAGTTTGAGGGGCATAAGATTGATCTTTATTTTGTAGTACTTGGTTTAGCTGATTTTGATTGTATAGTTGGCATAGACATGTTGACCAAGTACAGGGCCACTGTAGATTGTTTCCACAAGATTGTCAGATTCAGACCCGAAATGACAGATGAGTGGAAATTCTACGGTAAGGGTTCCAGATCTCGGATTCCCTTAGTATCTGCTCTGACTATGAGTAGATTGCTTCAGAGAGGAGCAGAGGGCTTTCTCGTATATTCAGTTGATCTACTGAAGTCGAGCCCAGCATTGGCAGATTTGCCAGTGGTTTGCGAGTTTGCAGATGTGTTCCCAGAAGAGATTCCAGGGTTGCCTCCAGTTCGAGAGGTAGATTTTAGCATAGATCTTGTGCCAGGCAGTGTTCCTATCTCGAGAGCTCCGTATAGGATGGCGCCTATTGAACTGAAGGAATTGAAAGCACAGTTGGAAGATCTTTTGTCCAAGGGATATATCAGACCCAGTGTATCTCCTTGGGGTGCTCCGGTGCTATTTGTTCGGAAGAAAGACGGATCGATGCGACTGTGTATTGATTACAGACAGTTGAACAAGGCAACAGTGAAGAACAAGTATCCTTTGAGCGCATCGATGATCTGTTTGATCAGTTACAGGGATCTTCAGTTTACTCGAAGATTGATTTGAGATCAGGGTATCATCAGCTCAGAGTTCGAGATGTTGATATTCCGAAGACTGCATTCCGGACCAGGTATGGGCAATACGAGTTTATTGTTATGCCTTTCGGTTTGACGAATGCACCTGCGGTGTTTATGAGTTTGATGAACCGCATTTTTCAGAGATACTTAGATAATTTTGTGATTGTATTTATCGATGATATTTTGGTATATTCGAAGAGTCTGACTGAACATGCAGATCATCTGAGAATCGTACTGAAGACTTTGAGAAAAGAGCAGTTGTATGCTAAATTGTCCAAGTGCGAATTCTGGCTGAAACAGGTTGTCTTTTTGGGTCACATCATATCTGGAGAGGGTATTGCGGTAGATCCGAGTAAAGTTGAGGCTGTGATCAGTTGGCCGAGGCCGACTTCTGTGCCTGAGATACGCAGTTTCATGGGTCTATCCGGGTATTATCGTCGTTTTATCCGAGATTTCTCCAGTGTAGCGAATCCGATTACCCAGTTGACACAGAAGAACATGCCATTTGTGTGGTCCGAAGATTGTGAAGCCAGTTTTGTTGAGCTGAAGAAGAGGCTGACTAGTGCGCCTGTTTTGATGATTCCTTCAGGTTCAGGTGATTTCGTTGTATATTGTGATGCATCTCACAGAGGGCTAGGGTGTGTTCTTATGCAGCGAGGGCACGTGATAGCGTACGCCTCTAGACAGCTGAAGCCGCACGAGACTCGTTATCCGATTCATGATCTTGAATTGGCGGCGATTGTTTTTGCACTCAAGATCTGGCGTCATTATCTGTATGGCGAGAAATTTGAGATCTATTCCGATCATAAGAGCTTGAAGTATCTCTTTTCTCAGTCAGAGTTGAACATGAGGCAGCGACGATGGCTTGATCTGCTAAAAGATTTTGATTGCGAGATCAAATACCATCCAGGGAAGTCGAATGCAGCGGCAGAGGCCTTGAGTCGAAAGGTATGTGCTCTTTCCTTGTCGACTGTAGGTGTATCGAATTTAGTAGAAGATTGTTGCTTGTCCGGATTGACATTTGATACCGAGAGTAGACCGCTGCGACTTGCTGCGATTCAGATTGAGCCAGATTTGATTTTGAAGGTTAAAGAAGCACAGAGAACTGATCCGAGTATTCAGAGATCGATTGATATGGTCAGAACTGGACATATCTCAGAATATCAGGTTAGAGATTCTATTCTGTATGTGAATAACCGCTTAGTAGTGCCAGAGATTTCAGATTTGAGACGACAGATCATGTCGGAGGCACACTGTAGTCGGTTCAGCATTCATCCTGGTGGAAAGAAGATGTATAACGACTTGAAGACACAATTCTGGTGGAAGCAGATGAAGACAGACATTGCAGAATTTGTGTCTAAGTGCCTGAATTGCCAGCAGGTGAAGGCAGAAAGAAAGAAGCCCGGAGGTTTACTTCAGAGTTTGTCTGTTCCTGAGTGGAAATAGGATCACATTTCCATGGATTTCGTGACGAAGTTACCTCGATCTTCCCGGGGCTGTGACGCGATTTGGGTAGTGATAGACAGATTGACCAAATCAGCGTGATTTATTCCGTACAGAATGACCTATCAACACGATCAGATGGCAGAGTTGTATGTCAGAGAGGTCGTCGGATTGCACGGTGTGCCGAAGTCGATCATATCAGATCGTGATCCACGATTTACTTCTCACTTTTGGCACAGCTTGCAGCAGGCTTTGGGTACGACTTTACACCTGAGCACTGCTTATCATCCTTAGACGGACGGACAGTTAGAGCGGACTATCCAGACTTTAGAGGACATGCTAAGAGCTGTAGTACTAGATTTTGGTACTAGTTGGCAAGATTCATTGCCGTTGTGTGAGTTTTCATACAACAACAGCTATCAGACGAGCATAGAGATGGCACCGTTTGAAGCCTTATACGGAAAGAAGTGCAGATCTCCGTTGTACTGGGATGATATTTCTGAAGTACCAGAGTTGGGACCTGATATGATACGTGAGATGACCGAGAAAGTGAAGATCATTCAGAAGCGAATGAAGACGGCACAAGATAGGCAAGCAAAGTACGCCAATGTCAGAAGCAGACCGTTGGTATTTGAACAGGGAGACAAAGTATTTTTGAAGATTTCACCTTTTAGAGGCGTTGTCAGATTTGGCAAGCGAGGAAAGTTGTCTCCTAGATACGTCGGTCCGTATGAGATCCTTGAGAAGATTGGCGATCGAGCTTACAGACTTGCTCTTCCTCCTTCATTGTCTGGTATACATGACGTTTTTCATGTATCGATGTTGCGCAGATACATGCAAGATGATTCTCATGTCATTCAACCTGACGAAGCCGAGCTAGATCAGACTCTGAGCTATGTTGAAACACCTATACAGATTCTTGATCGAAAGGAGAAACAACTCAGAACCAAGACCATTCCGCTTGTGAAAGTTCAGTGGATTCGTCATGGAATTGAAGAAGCAACTTGGGAGACAGAGTCTGAAATGAGACAGAGGCATCCCGAGCTATTCAGTTGATGTAAGTATTTTGTTAGTTTGATTTTACTGCTTTTGTATATACTTGCATAATTACTTGCGTACGAGTTCGAGGACGAACTCTTGTCTAAGAGGGGGAGAAATGTAAGGCTCGAGAATTATCAGCTGTTATGGATGTGAGATTCACAAGTTGGAGAATGCATGACATTTAAATTGAGATTGTGAGGTTTGGGCCAAAGCCATACCTGTAATGCCCAAGAATTTGATTAACGTAATCTGAGATGATTTATCGACGATGAATGGATGTGAGTATAGTTGGACCACTCCGAGACCAGATTGGTTAACACATATGAATTATGTGATTTTCGGGCAGAATTGTTGGCGCCCGAGCGGTAGAAAGAGACCGCCCGAGCGCCAATGTCCAGCAAGAGTGAGTCTCGGGCAGAAGGTGTGGCGCCCGAGCGGTAGAATACTACCGCTCGAGCGCCAATGGAGGAGCATCCGGACAGAGAGCCTCGCGCCCGGGCGGCAGATTGTCACCGCCCGAGCGCCGAGCTCGCGCCCGAGCGGTACTTTCTTACCGCTCGAGCGCGAGACGTGTTGCATAAAGAAAGAGCCACTCGTCAGTTTGCTTGTGCGTGGGTATATATATACATATATACAAACGAAATTCAGTCATGAGAATTGAGAAAAGGGTCGAGGGATTGAAGAAGAAATCCTTACGCCTTTTTACATTTTCGAATTGTGATTGTGAAAGATCCGCCCGTCTGATTTTGAATCCGACTTCGGTACTGAGTTCCTATCGACGTAGGCTACGACTGGACGTAAGTTTTGCTACGTTTTGACATGTTTTGGAATTATGATATTGTCAGAATTGAATGGAACTCATATATGTTGTTCTTGACATAGTAGACATCATAGAATCGAAGTCAGATTAAGGAACGGACTGATTATGAAATTGTTATGATTTTCGGAGTAGTTTTGGAGCCGATTTGATATCAGAATTGAGTTGTTATTGATTAAGAGATATTAGAATTAATATCTGATTGATATGGTATTGTTGGGTATATTGATATTATACCGTTATGCCATCGATATTGAATTAGGTTGAGTATTGAGTAGAACAGATTTGATTCGAATGGTGTATTGATATTATACTCCTCGATATTGTTCTTGTCAGATTGAGTATTGACAGATTTGAGTTCGAGACTTCGACAGAATCAGAGTATCAGAAAGAAAGGTATAAATTAATGTTGAGTTGGGATTGCACAACTCGAGTAAGGTTTGACTCGAGTCTCCATAAATCACATACTTAGTTATTACATTGATATTTGTAATTGTTGAGGATTGATTTTTGTAGTCTATTGATTTATAGCAACTGCATGTATGGACTGCTGAATTGTTTAGTCATTGGCTGAGTCGCCTAGTCACTGACTGGTTCGTCTAGCTATCGGCTGTTTCGCCTAGCTATTGGCTGATTCGCTTATTTATTGACTGATTCGTCTATATATTGACTGATTCGTCTATCTATTGACTGATTCGTCTATCTATTGACTGATTCGTCTAGCTATCGGCTGTTTCGCCTAGCTATTGGCTGATTCGCTTAAATCTTGACCGAGTCGTCAATTCTGTGGCTGTTCGCCCAGACATCGGGATCCCTAGGTTAGAGTTGATTCGAGTCTGAGACGACGCGTTAATTGAGTCGAGTTGGAGTCTGAGTATGATTCAATTGAGTCGAGTTGGAGTCTGAGTATGATTCATTGTTTGATATTGATTTATGTTCTGATTTGATACATGTTATGAATATTTGTTATTATGCTTTTATATATGTTTTTATATGATTGCATGTATACATTGTTTATACTGGGATATTCATATCTCACCGGAGTTATCCGGCTGTTGTCTTGTTTGTATGTGTGCATGACAACAGATGGGGCAGGTTCAGGGTCACAGAGGTGAAGAAAGATCGAGATTAGCGTGGTGATTCCGGACTTGGACATAGATAGGTTTTATTACTTGATTGTAGTAGTTGAACCTAGTTGAATAATTGTAGATCATACAGGATGTGTATGTTTATGTTTAATATGTAATTTGAATTGAATTACATTACGTTTCCGCTTTGTATATTAAAAAAATTTTTTTGACCCTGTTTATAATTGATTAATTAGTCCCAATGATGATTAAGATCATGATTAGCGTCCGGGTCCCCACAATACCGCACCCGCGGTGTTAGAGATACAGCACCCGCGGTACATTGAGAAGAAATTGGTGAATTTGTGCGAAGCCACACCGCACCCGCGGTGGTAAGACCGCACCCGCGGTCATGCAGGGACCGCACCCGCGGTCTAAGAATGTAACGTACCGTATTTTTTTCATACTTAAAATTTGCGGAAAAATAAAAATTTTAATCAAATAAAACATCCGTACGGTCGTCACCCAACATTCATAAAATATCTTTAAAATAATCCATCATCAAATAAAAGTTTGCTAAAAGAACGCTGTCTCAACACGTCTCACATTCAAATCATAACATCAAAGTATTTTAAAAGTTTGCATAAACATAAACTTGCGGTCCTCGGGTTTAGCCTGCCACTCAGCCCAAGCCTGCCCCTTGGTCATCACCTCCTGTCTCCTCAACATAGTCACCTGCATCGATCAAGTCTAGTGAGTCTAAAGACTCAACACGTATAAACTGGAAATAACGAGTAATACATAATAAAATCGCATGCATCTTAAAAATAGAACGTACATAACTTGAAACTTGAGCTTTCATAATAAACTTGAACATACGTACATACATAACTAGACGTGCCATCAACATAAACTTTCATAAACATACTGCATACTTGAACATACATAACTTCATCATTTTGCGCAGAGGATGTTTCAAAGCAAGTGACCCATACATAATAAACGTCTGATCAGACAAACCACAGTACTGGGCTGACAGGGACGTATCCACTGCCGCATACATAAGATCCCTGTTCATAATTTAACAGGCCAGTTGATCCACGTTCATAATTTAACGCTTCACAACCACGATCTAACCCGTTCATAATTTAACGGGCGGATTGGTCCCCGTTCATAATTTAACGCTTTCCAATCCTAACTTCAAACCCGTTCATAATTTAACGGGGTGGAGAGGTCCTCGGCCACGTTCACCGACTTCCAAACCCATTCACTTTTGGTCACAAGACATTTAGCATACCTCAAAAACTTAAAATATTTTCTTTGCACGTCAACATACTTACTTGGCGTTGAGGGATTCGTTGGACTTCGATCGGGGCCGTTGCTGCATCAACTAACATGAATTTGCATAACTTAAACGTAGGAATCATACTTACTCTCAAGTCCAAATCAATACTTAGGACGTTCTAACATTTCCCATGGCACGACCTTGGAAATCCTTGCACTAAATCATGACATCAAACCCCGCAAATACTTACAAATCTTTCCCAAAAACGTGAGTACACGGACCCCGACCCCGAGCCCGTGTACAGGTCCGTCTACCTACTGCAAAGGAAATGCCCGGAAGAAAGAAGGAACACGGACCCCGTGCCTACCTCCGTGTAGGGGTCCGTGTAGACTCGGGTGAAAGACTCCGTGAAAAGGGTGGACACGGACCCCGTGCCAGGGTCCGTGCCAGGGTCCGTGCAGACTCTGGAAAAATGCACTCCCGAAAGAACAAAGGCACGGACCCCGTGCCAGGGTCCGTGTAAGGGTCCGTGTAGGCTCTGTGATCGCGAACTTACGAAAATTCTTGTACATGCTTTTCTTAACTTTCTAGACTGGATTACACGGACTATGAAACGACACCCCGAGACCCATCCTAGCACGCTATGACATCAAAACATTATCGTATCAGTTCCCAAAGCGACGACGCTCGCCCTACGACACATACCATTCAAAACGTGGCATTTGACATTAAAACGTTACCTACGACTTCTAGAGTGTACGAGTACCTATCGACACGAAACGACATGTCAAATAACAACCCAACGTCATAATAATCATACCTAGGTGCAACAACGATCGCCCGTCGATCTCCAACGAAGCCTGCAACAAATAAACTCGGGAACACATATTTTCATAAAAGTCGCAGTTTGAGCAGTCCCACGAAAAACGCCATAACTCACTCAATTTTCGTCCAAAAATTTCAAATCATATATCAAATCGAAGGTATTGAAAAGTTCTACGTTTTTGCCGTTGAAAGGTTTCCCAAAATATGAACAGAAAAATCGCAGTTTTGACATGAACAGTAAAAACGAGTTTTAAATCTAAAAATTTTCCTTCGAAATTGATCTGATTCATGATCCGCTCAAACTACTAGCATCATGCATAACTTTTACGCATAAAAACAACGCAACGCATAATATGACTTGATCGATACAGAAAGAACAGATTATACGTGTCTTTTGATGATAAACTTTACCGAAACGGCGATACCGATGCGGGAACGGAGCGAGGCTTGATCCGGGACGAACGTGGCACCAAATTCTTGCAATAAAACTCACGAAAATTGCTGGGAGACTCGAAGAGAAGGGGACGGCTGCTGAATGCTATGGAACCCTAGGTTTCTCTCTTTTTAAAATAATAAAAATCTGATTTTTAAAGCTTGTGTGTGTGTTGTGTGTTTTAGTGTGTGTAAAAACGTGTAAGTGTGTGTTAGTGTGTTTAACGTGTGTGTGGGTCATTAATTAGGAGATAATTTTGCTAAATCAACTAATAAAAATGCTAATAAAAGTTTGACCCATACAAATTTATCAATTAAATTGATACACTCCACTAAACTCTCCGTTTAACCAAAATACATGTACCACCCACTTTAAAAGATTTAAACTCCTAAAATTATTAAGTAACTAATTTAGGCTTTAAAATACTAACTCTTTACAAACTAATTTAAAATGTCCCAAACTCAACTTAAAATAAAATACCACATTTTTAATTGCTAAAAATCGTCACCGGTCTTTTCCTCGATCCCGCCTCGAATAATCGCTTGAACATAAAACTCAAGAAAAACGTTTAAACATGAATCAACTAAACATATTATAATTTGAAATAATGCAAATTCACAAATCATGAATTAAAACTCAATTTAATGAAATAAACATGCATTAAAATCATTTAATAAAATACATAAAGAATTTAATAACTTGCACGCACGTGGTTCATGTAGACCTCAAATTTTCGGGACGTCACAAAGAATTTCAGAAAATGCAAGATGTGCCGTGGGCACAGCGCACCCGCGCTACTAGTGTACCCCACCCGCGGTCTTGCGTGCCATGTGAAAAATAAACCACTTGTCCTTTGTCATGCATATATGATATGTGTCTTCTTCCTCTTTCATTTCAGAACCTGAGAGCCGAGGGAATGCTTGGGAGAAAGCTCATGTCCTTTTTGATTTTCAACTTGTGCTTTTGAATGATTTTGTGTTCCGATTTTTAAATCCGAGTGAAGATTCTTGCTCCTTGTATCACACGCTTCATAAGGGTATACTTTTTACTCATTTGCAACATGTTTCGAAATATATGTGTTGGGGGAATTCAGATTTGAGTTAGAATATGTGTTCTTCATATCTTGAGCTTGGTATATTCGTTATCGGATTGATTTTCGGAAACCGTATGCTAGTATTCGAATTTTCAGCATGTATTATTTTAAGATTCTATATATTTCAGCTTGTGTATTGAGGTGTGATGAGATTATGAGGTGATTGTGAGTGAGTATATTGTTGTGAGATTATCGGTATCGAAGAAGTACGCCGTTATGCCGTCAACTTGTACCGAGACTGATTATTGATTATTCCAAGACTTGCTTGAGTTGTGTTTTGATATAGAACATTTGTATATGGTCATTTCAGATTAGTCTTGACAGAGTGACATTCCGACTTCAAGATCTCGACACAGACAGTGCGACAAGAAAGGTATAATTCATGTGGTCACGGGATTGCACAACTCGATTCAGATTTGATACGAGTTTCCCTAAATCACATACTAGATTGTTATTACATTTGATTATGTAATGTTCTGTTTATTGATTTATATTCGAGTCCTGAGATAGGAGATATTGGCAGATTGGCCAAAACTAGACGTTTCGGTGTATCGACGCATAGGAGCAGATTTGCTATATGTGTAGACCCTCGATACAGAGTTGACCGAAGTCTAGGAATAAGACGTATCG
Source organism: Primulina eburnea (assembly GCF_022965805.1). NCBI lineage: Eukaryota > Viridiplantae > Streptophyta > Magnoliopsida > Lamiales > Gesneriaceae > Primulina > Primulina eburnea. The sequence continues at coordinate 11,547,809 of NC_133118.1, read as the reverse complement.
TTGCCCCGAGTGGTTGGGTAGGCAACAGACCGTCTTATTCACACGGGATCCCTAGATTAGAAATGAGTCGAGTCAAGAGTTAAATGTTGGATATAGATTTGTATTCTTCTACATGTTTAGATTTTCATTCATGTTATTCGATATATGCTATGCTTTTGTGCATGATTATGACATTGCATGCATCCATGTTTTATACTGGGATATGTTCTCACCGGAGTTATCCGGCTGTTGTCGTGTCTGTATGTGTGCATGGCAACAGGTGGGGCAGGATCTGGGTCACGAGCTAGATGAGAGGTTGATGATAGCGTGGAGATCTCGGGCATGGAAGATTTCTAGTAGTTTATATTTAGACTTGTATCATCTATGTTTGTAGTTGGTATGTAAACACTAGTGTATGGTTGTACTAGACAGACATGTATGTACATTATGTTGTTATTTCTTATAAAGACAATGTTATGCTTTGACTACACATTTGAATTAATGTTAAAAGCAAAAATTTTGACCCACATTTTCGAACAAAGATCCAATTAAATCCCAAAAGAATTGAGTAAGAGCCCGGGTCCCCACAGGTTATATCGACATGGATAGAATTGGAGTCTTTTCTATTACTGTTGGTCGATATAGGAATACAACATCTGGAAACCGGGATCCCTAGACTAGGATTGAGTCTATTCTGAGTCGTGGAGTCACGAGCATTGTCGACAGTTTGATATTGATTATATTTCAACTTTTGATATATATTGCTGTTATCTGTCCATACTTTTATGTTTATCATATGATTGCATGTTTCGTTGATTTATACTGGGATTATATTCTCACCGGAATTATCCGGTTGTTGTCTTGTTTGTATGTGTACATGACAACAGGTGGGAGAGGAACAGGGTCCAGGAGATGAGGAGAGATCGTGATAGAGTGGATACTTCGGACTTTGATGTATATAGGGTTTTGGCACTTGATAATTAGATGTTGAACCTTAGTTATTACTGGATTGTAGATGGTACAGGACTTGTACTTTATTTTATACTGAGTTGTATATTAGTTTGATTTCACTACATTTCGAATTAAAAAGGAAAAAAAATTTATGACCCTAATTACTTGATTAATAAATTGATCCTGATGACGATTAAGAATTGATTAGCGTCCGGGTCCCTACAGACGCGCAGCTTGTGTCTTCTGATCCAGGTGGCTCGCACGTGGGTTCCAAGGTTTGGGCTGGTCTGGGTTGGGTCTGGGCATGGTCTAGGGATTGTTAGGGTCAGGTGGGCTCGGTTGGAAGAGCCCTAGCTAGATAGGAGTCTATAGGCGTGAGTCAAGCATGTGCGCAGGTTCCGATTCTATTGTCCAGGTGAGTGTGAGCGAGCTAAGGCCAGGTTCTTTGGGCTTGGATTTGTCAGGTGGGTGCCTATGTGGGTTGGCTAGGGTTTGGCTTGAGGTGGTCGCCCATGGCTCGAGTAAATTGGGAGATGGCTCGGGTTGTTCGGTTAAGGGTAATATTTTGAATTTGATAAGAAAAAATTGGAACCATGGGTCCACGAGTGTGGTTCATGGCTCACTGTTATGTTTAAAATTTGGGATCAAAATAATGAGTTTTGGATTTAACCGGGATTTAATCGCCTCACGAACGCTAATTAAAGAATTAATCGAAAAGCCTAGTTTTCAGCATTTATAAAATTACGAAAAATTATATTTAAGCTTAAATAATTATTTAGAATAATCACTTGTCAATAAAAGTGAGAAAAAGATAAAATCGAGAATTTTTACGTCCAAGGGCAAAACGGTAATTTTACACTTAGGAAAATATGAAAAAGCTTGGCAGCGTCCCGAGGGATCATAATTCTTGTAAAATGATATTCTATGATTTAAAATAACGATTTTGATGATAATATATTATTTTATAATTTATGATAAAGCTGTTCAATTTTTACTATCTAAAATGTTATTTTTGGAAAATTGTGTTATTTTATGATTTTTAATTCCTTAAGGAAAAATATTTTGAGGGGTGTGAATTGACTATTACATATGATATATGATTTGTGGGGGATCCGTTTATGTGAAGAAGGTAAACTTACAATTTTGTGGGGACGACATAAGAGCCAAGGCCTAGAGGGAGCCCATATACGGGCCAAGGCTCTAAAGGGACCCCATTTACAGGCCAAGGCCCCAGAGGACCCCGTGTATGGGAAAACTCTCCAGAGAGACCCCGACGATCGTATTTCCACAGTGGAGCCTAGTGCACACCACCGTGGACAATGTGGAGCTAAGACTGCAGTCGACCGAATGATAAAAGCTAGTCACTTTCAAGGATTAAACTTCACCCCAAATGATATATGATTGAAAGCTTATGATTAAAATGATTTTATGTTATATGATTTATGTTGATGATTAATGCTGTTTTTAAATGATGTATTTAGGCTCAAAGTTTAAAAATGATTTTACGATTTACGATTTATTTATTTTTAAAAACTATTTTAAATGAAAATATGATTTTAAATGCATGTGATTGTATATGTATTATTTGCTTGCCATGTTTAGAACCTAGGTTTGTATGATTCAGGATTTGATGATTTAGGGGAGGTGTTGACGCTTGACTGGATCGAGTGCAGCTGTAGATACCCGAGGGCCTTTATATTTCCGCACTAGCTAGATAGATTAATGATTTAAAGATTATATTAATGATTTTTATTAGAGATAATTTTATTATTTATTTTTGTTGTTAGTGATCTTTTGAATGGTCGATTTAGGAGTTTTGGTTAGTTGAAGATTTAGTATTTATTTTATGCTCTTGAGATTCAATATGCTAAATTATTATGATTGTTGATTATGTTAAGTTATTTTAGTTAGTTAGTATTTTCGAGTTTGTGATTAATAAAAAAAAAGTCGAGGTCGCTTCAGTTAGTATAAGAGCCAAGGTTTTTCCCAAAGGGTTGTGTACTGTCACTTCGAGAAGCTCAAGAAATCACGCCTCATATATGTAAGTTTTTATTGCTTTATATTTTATATGCTTAGAATTCTTTTAAATGCTTATATGATACATGATATACATGTTAGTTGCATGCTGGATGAAAAATGATTTAATGCATGTTGGTTAGTGGAATTTTTCGGGATAATGAAGAATTTAGAGAAGAATATGGTGCATGCGCTACTTGAGCTGGATTTAGGAGTCTAATTTGAGAAATGTTTGGGTTAGAATTGAAATTTTCAAGATTTTGAGGACTGAATTGAATAGTAAGATTTAAGTTAGAGGTGGATAAGGGAATCTAAGCTTTGCAATCATCAAGCCAAGAAAAATTTCGAGGACAAAATTATACTTAAGAGTAGGGAGAATTGTAATGTCTGAAAAACCAATCTACATAAACAGCATGTGTGGGGACCCAGACGCTAATCACGTTCTTAATCATAATTGGGACTAATTAATCAATTAAAAACAGAGTCTAATTTTTTTTTTAAATGCGGAACGTAGTGAAATCAAACTCATATACATATCAGTATAAAATAAAATACATGTCCTGTACCGTCTACACACCAGTAAAACTAAGGTACAACATCTATATATCAAGTGTCACACCCTATATACATCCAAGTCCGAAGTCTCCACTCTATCACGATCTCTCCTCATCTCCTGGACCCTGATCCTGTCCCACCTGTTGTCATGTACACATACAGACAAGACAACAGCCGGATAATTCCGGTGAGAATATAATCCCAGTATAAATCAACGAAACATGCAATCATATAACCAAATATAAAGCATGTAATCAGGTAACAGATATATGTATCAAACTCTGAAACATTATAAATCATAGACTGTCGACATATACGTGACTCCACGTTTCAGACTAAACTCAATCCTAGTCTAGGGATCCCGGTTTCCAGACATTGGCATTCCATATCGACCAACAGTAATAGAAAAGACTCCAGTTCTATCCACGTCGATATAGTATCGATCACCAGTAATAGAAGAAACTCCGATTCTATCCACATCGATATAACATCGATCAACAGTAATAGAAGAAGTTATAATTCTATCCACATCGATACAATACTGATCACCAGTAATAGAAGGAGCTATAATTCTATCCACATCGATAGCCAATTATCTAGTAGCAGACTATGGCACTTCCGCCAATACAATATCTCATGACATCGTGCAATGTGCCCGTGGTGATCCCACCACTATCAGGCACTTCTGTCATAAGACTACTCGTCTAATACCTGCTATCTATAATCAAGAGAACAAGTATATCAATCAAATCAATGCAATATCAATGCAATAAAGTAAAGTATGTGATTTAGGGAAACTCAAGTCTAACCGACTCAAGTCGATCTCCCAATACCACATTGACTTATACCTTTCTTTCTTCGGTTTCTGGCTCAGTCGCAGTCCTGAACTCACAGCCTATCTGGCAATGACAATATCAATGATCTCATGTCAATATACCTTTCAAATCAATCTCAATCTGATCAATCTTGATTTAATTCAAAATCAACGGCATAACGGTACAATCTCAGTATCCCCGTCAATACCAAATCAACAGACATCAATTACAAATCATAACTCATATCCATTACAGTCTGTAATTCATTCATAATCCAAATCTGTCCGGTATAAATCAATATACCCTAAAAATTCATAACAATTCCATAATCAGTCCGTTTCTCAATCTGACTTCGATTCTACGATGTTTAACATGTCAAGAACATCATATCTGAATCCTATTCAATTCTGACAATAGCATAATTTCAAAGCATGTCAAAACGTAGTAAAACTTACGTCCAGTTGTAGCCTACGTCGATAGGAATTCGGTACCAAAGTCGGATTCAAAATCAGACGGACGAATTTCTCACTAAAGGCGTAAGGATTTTTCTTAAACCTCCCTCGACCCTTTTCTCTCGTTTCTGAAGGATTAAGTTGCTTGTATACATATATATATATATATATATATATATATATATATATATATATATATATATATATCAAGTTTGCATGTAAAGCGACGTGGCTTGTTTTTCTTGACTTTCGGTCGGCGCTCGGGCGGTAAGAAAATACCGCTCGAGCGCGGCACTCTCTGTCCAAGAATTCTCCGAATGCACTTTGGCGCTCGGGCGGTTAAATATTACCGCTCGGGCGCCATACTTTCTGCCCAAATGCCTACCTTGCTGAACATTGGCGCTCGGGCGGTCATTTTCTACCGCTCGGGCGCCAATTGTTCTGTCCAAAAATGCACCCTTCATATGATTTGGCCAATCTGGTCTCGTAATAGCCCGGTTATAATTATATCTATTCATAATCAATAATCCTCTCAGATTACGATAATTAATTTCTCGGGCATTACAGCATGCATGCAAATTATTTTAATTGCTTAATTGTTTTATTTAATTGCTTTTAAATGCTAACATGATATTTATTGTATGATTAAATGTATGATTGCATGATTAGGTGATAATATGACATCATTACAAGAAAATTAAGGATTATACACGAATATTCGATAATAGGCAGGGGAAAGGAGACCGGGGACGACCAAGACAATAATATATATTTTTTTAATGACAAGGCTTCCTAATATGATTTTGTAAGGCTCGAGATTATTAGTCTTCATTGATGTGATACTCGGAAGATATGAGTATGCATGACGGGTAATAAGAAGTACTAGATTTATAGTCTTCATTGCCGTGACATTCGAAAATATGAGTATGCATGACATGCAACGGGAAGTATTAAGTAAGATAGGAGTAGGAAAGACATAAGATGAGAGGAGGAAATATTCAAAATAGGACAGAACAGCTGGCGCACATGCGCGAAGAAATGCGCGCATATGCGTGACAATTCCAGTAGCATTGGCGCACATGCGCGAAGAAATGCGCGCATATGCGCGACCCGTCCAGAGACATTGGCGCACATGCGCGAGATAAGGCGCGCATATGCGCGACGCCTCCAGAAGCTTAGGCGCATATGCGCGAGATGAAGCGCGCATATGCGCGAGGAGTTGAGAATTTTATTGCCGAGACCCGTAGGTCTCGCGCACATGCGCGAGTGGTGTCGCGCATCTGCGCGAGACGTGTACTCCAAAGAATAAGCCATTTGTCCTAGGCCATGCAAGATATATATAGTGTTGGCTTCATTTCATTCCTTTGCACCAGCTAAGGACCGAGAGACTCCAAGGAAATTCAGAAATCCTCAAGTTTTCTTCCTAGCTTGAATTGTTGGTTTTGCAAGATTCAATCAACCGATTTTTAATCCGAGCTTAGATTCGTAATCCTTGTGCTACTAGCTTCAAGGGGATGTAAGTTTCATTCATTTCCTACATGATTTGAAATATTGGTGTTGAGGAAAGCTTGATATGTTAAAGATTATGTGTTCATATAATTGTAGTGATTATAGATTCGAAACCGGATCGAAGAAATGATGTCGTATGCCATTGTTATGATTTCCAGCATATAGGTGTATAAAATCCTGCAAATTTTGAGATGCTAATAGGTAGATTATGATGATGATGAGTTGAGGATTATGATATGTTGCTATATGGTGATATTTGAAGTGGTCGGTATCGCAAGTTTACGCCGTTATGCCGTCGAATTGTATCGAGATTGATTATTGATTCGTACATGTATTGGTTGAGTTGAATGTTAATCTTGTATCTATTGAACATTGCCATTTCAGATTCATCGTGCCTCACTTCGACATCGAAACCACGACATCGATAAAGGTTTATCAACGAAAGATATAATTCATGTTTTGTTTGGGGAAGACACGACTCAAATGAGATTCAATTTGAGTTTTCCCAAAAAAATCACATACTATATTATGTTTTTATAGTTTGAATGTTTATGCCTTGTTTATAGAATTGTATTCAAGCCTTGAGATAGGAGTCATTGACAGATTTGTCAAACTAGATGTTCGGTAGTATCGTCGCATTGGAGTAGTTTGACTCTGTGTGTAGACACTCGATACAGACATGACCGAAGTCTAGGAATAAGACGTACCGGTACCTCGATTGGGAGGGTAGGTGACAGACAGTGACGTCTTATTCACACCGGGATCCCTAGAGCTAGAATTGAGTCGAGTCAAGACGTGAAATGAATGATATTACATGCTTATATTTATGTTTCATAGATTGTGGAACATGTTATATTGATTTCACTCATTATAGTATGTTCATGTTGTAATGGTATAGTCATGTATCGTGATTTATATTCCTTTGCATTGTGTGCATGTATACATGTCTTATACTGGATTTGTTCTCACCGGAGTATCCGGCTGTTGTTGTGTCTGTATGTGTGCATAACAACAGGTGGAGCAGTATCAGGGTCACGACCGAGATGAGATCAAGATAGCGTGGTGGCTACGGGCACAGAAGATCATTAGTGGTTTCGTACCAGACTTGTATTACTTGTAGTTTGTAAATTGTATTAAACACTAGTTGTATGAATGTACTAGAACAAGATATGTTTACATGTTTGTTGAAATAAATAAAGACCTTATGCTTGTTTATAAACATTTGAATTTATGTTAAAAAGCGAAAATTTGACCCACGTTTTCTAACAACGATCCGATTAATCCCGTAAAGAACTGAGTTAGAGCCCGGGTCCCCACAACAGGTGGTATCAGAGCAGTAGGTTCTGTAGACTGAGATAGAATAGAATGAGCGGGGTAGATCGAGTCATCTTCCTTGCTTTATGATGTGCTAGCATGATTTATTGCTTTCCCTATTACATGTTGTATTGTTATCTGAATTGACTTACAGCATGTACTCGTAAAGACTGAATCAAAACCGATTCTGGATCAGAGGTATATGATCAGAGGAGGGCTGAGACAGATTATATAGATTGTGTATTAATCCTTTTGATATTCAGATATGCCGCCTCGACGAGTACCGCAACCAACAGCAGGTCGTGCACCAGAACATGGCAGTACATCCGGTGATCCGATGGACGTGACTGCTACACCGATGGAGACTTTGCTTAAACGGTTTCAGTCCTTCCGACCACCGACACTGAAAGGCACAGAAAATTCAGTTGAATGTGAGAGTTGGCTAGAGGATATCGAGATGCTATTCGAATCCCTTGAGTACACTGATGATCGACGAGTGAAATTAGTGGGGCACCAATTGCAAGACGTAGCAAAGAGTTGGTGGATCACTATGAAGAGAGCATTGGAGCACCGTGGCACACAGATTACCTGGAAAGTGTTCAAGACTGAGTTCTATCAACGATTCTTTCCGGTGTCATACCGAAAGGACAAGGGTGCCGAGTTCGCCAACCTGAGGCAGGGACAACTGAACATCGAGGAGTATGTTGCTAAGTTTTCGTCATTGCTCAGATTCGCTCCTCATGTTGCCGAGAATGAAGAGGCCGTTGCGGATCAGTTTATAAATGGCTTGAATCCAGACATCTTTACCTTGGTGAACACCGGTGGGCCCAAAAAATTTACTGATGCGTTGAATCGCGCCAAGGGAGCGGAAGCTGGATTACTTAGGCAACGAAGCATTCCTTATGTTGCGCCGACTCCTAGACCGCCACTATCTTCATTTCAACCCCCTCCTCGATTTGAGAGCGGTGGTAGCAGCAGTGGAAGAAAAGATCAGTTGAAAGCAATGGGTAAACAGTTCAAGAGATCAGGGAGCAGTTCGTCGAGCTCCAGCGGGTCACGACAGAGAGGTCCTGGCCAGAGTAACGAGTACACAGGTGTGTATTGCAGTTCTTGTGGAGGTAGACATGCCACCGAGCAGTGTCAGGGTGTGATGGGCAGATGTAACATATGTATGCAACAGGGACATTTTGCCAGGGTCTTTCCACAAAGGGGTTTACAGAGATCTCAGAGTGCAGGGTCTTCTGCATCAATAGCTCAGCCTGAGAGGCAAGCTTCGTCTGTCCATTCCTTTCATCCCACTTCTACACAGACACAGCCCAGAGCCAGAGGTAGCCAGACAGGGAGCCAGCCTCCCAGACAACAGGCTCAGGTGTTTGCATTGACAGAGGAGCAAGCTCAAGATGCCCCGGACGATGTGATCGCAGGTAACTGTTTTTTTTTTGCGGTTATCCTGCCTATGTTTTGATAGACACATGTGCATCTCATACATTCATTTCTGAGCGCTTTGCATTATTGCATGCTTTGCCTGTTGAGTCCTTAGCTACTGTAGTGTCTATTTCTTCTCCGTTGGGAAGTGGTCTTGTATCTGTGACTTCAGTTAGACATTGTGTGGGGACCCGGACGCTGATCTTTTTCTTAATCATCTTTTGGGATTTAATTTTCAATTAAGATAAAACAGGGTCTAAAAATTTTTCTTTTAAATTATAAGTGCGGAAGGTAATGGAATCTAATAATATACATATCTGTATAAAACTACATTTCAGTATAAAGGTACAACACTGTACAACCTAAATCTAAGGTTCAAATACTAATTTCAATTATTAAAATCAAATCTACAATAAGTCCGGAATCACCACTCTAAACTCGTCTTCTCTCCTTATCTTCTGACCCCGATCTTGTCCCACCTATTTTCATGCACACATACAAAACAAGACAACAGCCGGATAACTCCGGTGAGAATAAATCCCAGTATAAAACATGGTAAGCATGTATATAAATAATCTAAATCATAAAACATGCTATCATGGACATATTCAAAAGTAATAGATTTCATAATCTATGAAATCTACTCAAAATAAGCATGCAACTCAATTCAGATAAACATGCATTTTATATCAAATCATATAAACACATGCTATCATGTCTGAAAGCAATAAACATGGGTTCCATAGTCTATGAAACCACATCTCTAAACACATGCAGTTCTAGTCAAATCATGTCTAGACTCGACTCAACTATAACTCTAGGGATCCCGGGGTGAATAAGATGTCAATGGCTGTTACCTACCCTCCCACTCGGGGTGACTGTACGTCTTATTCCTAGACTTCGGTCTGAGCTGTATCGAATAATCTACAATAGGACAATGTCTGCTCCTATGTAACGATACACCGAACGTCTAGAAGTCTGACTGTGTCTGTCAAACTTTCCTATCTCAAATGCAATGCATAACCATCTGTAAACAATGCATAATTATCTCAAAAGATTTGAATACAATTCTATAACCAAAACATAATCATATCAAAAGATAAACAATAAGTCTAGTATGTGATTTAGTTGGGAAACTCAAATAAGATCTGATTTGAGTTATATCTTCCCAAATATCACATGAATTATACCTTTGTCGTTCCGGTCTGACGAAGACGAAGTCTCGAAGTCGAATCTGTCCATATCAAGTCTGAAATGACAATATCAAATACACTGTATCAATGTGTAATTCAATTCACAATCTGTTCTGATCAATACTCAACTCAGTATACAATCTGATCAAAATCAACAATATAATCATGAATCTCAATCAATATCATATCTGATCAATCTAAATCAATACTGAATCAGATCAATCTAAATCAAGTGATGTTTCGACGGCATAACCATACAATCTGAATAACCCCGTCAATCTGAACATCACAAATATAATACTGGAACTCATAATCTGTGTCAACATAATTCATACTTTGAATATTAACACAATTCTGATATAGAATCTCAGTCAATATCTTTCAAAAAATCATAACTAATACATAAACAATCTGTTCTTCAGTCTGACTTCAATTATACGATATCTACGGTAGTAGAAACATCATATCTGATTCATATTCAATTATGACAATATCATATTTTCCAAACATATCCAAACGTAACAAAACTTACGTCCAGTTGTAGCCTGCGTTGATAGGAATTCGGTGTCGTACTCAGATTCAAAATCAGACGGACGTATTTCTTGCAAATTAATTTCTAAGGTCACGAGCTAAAATTCCTCCCCAAGTCTCGATTTTCTTTCTGAATTAACGTTTGTATGTATATATATATATATATATATATATATATATATATATATATATATATATATATATATATATATATATATATATACAACTCGTACATGATAACCCAAGTGGCGTCGTGCATGTGCTGCACGTTTCGCGCATATGCGCGAACAATGTCGCGCATATGCACCAGTTATGAAAGCTAGCATTTGTCTTCTCGCGCATATGCGCCAATTATTCCGTGCATATGCGCCAATCATTCTGCCAGACCCGCGCATGTGCGCCATTTATGTCGCGCATATGCGCCGATCATTCTGGACGGGTCGCGCATATGCGCGCCTTATCTCGTGCATATGCGCACCTTATCTCGCGCATCTGCCCACGTCTCTGACACTGATCTGTGTCATTTGGTCATGTTTGTACGTCATATTGTACAAACTAATAGAGTATAGATTGAACAATCTATCAATCACACTCATATTATATCACAATCTGTAGAAAATGGCGGTAATTTCATTACGAAAGTCATAGAAATGCACTCCCATTTCTATTCAGAAACATACACATTTGTAGTAATCTTCTGATTTCTATCTTCCTGTCTTTTCTGTTAGCGATTTAGACACATCAGTACAAATTTCTTCCAACATTTCAGTACAAATTCTGTCATAACTGATCTAATCTATCTATATCCACATTATCTGTTCGAATATCATATATATTCTCAGTCACAAACATGACAACTGAAGTCGTTACAGCTCATTTCTGACACTATTTGTGATTTCAACTTCGAACTACTGATATAAACAAATCAGTTAATAACATAAATTAAAGAAGAAATACCTACCTGGTATTCGGCTCTGATTATCGATATCAATTCTGTTATTCAATTCTGAAACATTCTGATACACAAATATAATCAGTCTCATATAAAATATACAATCACATATCTGTTACTCTGATCGATACTCTATTGTGATTATCGAAATCAAGTTCTGAACATTCTGATCGCATTTCTGAATAGCTGTACTTCTCGAAAACAACTCTGATACAATTGAACTGTATATATTCTCAACGGTTCACAACAATCTGTATCATATACGGATTCAAAACAACAGTAATATCAAATCAGAGACGAAATATCAATATCATATACAGATCTAGTGAGTTCAGTGAACTCATAAAACACTGATTTCTGGTAAATATCTTCATGTCATTCTGATCAACTGTTATATCTCATCTGCAAATCAAATATGCTTCCCTAAAACAATATAAGATGTCTCAAATATTGATTTAGAACAATAACACTATTCAGCAGATATAAAGCAATAGTCGAATAAAATAATCTGCCAAATCAGACAAAATATATATCTGACAATTCTGACATTTCTGAACTTTCTGGTCTTTCTGATATCGGTATTTCTCGGTCACTAATCGTAATCTCAACTGTATCTAAATCAATCTGTCTACTAACTTCAGATATCGCACACTCTGAATACAATCTGTTTCAAGCAGGATTCTTATCTGAATAATTTCTGTATACAATCATCACAGTTCTCAGAATATTCAATACAATCTTCAAATATTCAATTCAATCAATCAGATGCTGCAAATATATCAAAATCTCATAGATATAACAAGCATAGAATCATCAGAACATCTCTGAAGATACTGGAACACGTCAAAGAGCAACACTAAATCAGATGTAACTCCCAGCCAATACTTTGATCTATCCAGTGTTTCTGTATCCTTCTGTACATTCAATATCATTCTATATTGATTTCTAAAACCACAATCAGTATTTGATCTAAATTCAATTCTGAAATCTATCTTTCTGATATAAACAAATCTAAAATCTTATCTAGGCAAACATCAGCCAACTCATACATCATTGACAAATCTGCCAATGCTAGGCTCGATTTCAGTAGATCTACCGAATACATAGGGATGCAATCTGCTCCTTTCTGTATTAATCGAGTCATATACAATACAGATATCAAAGGAATTCTAAATCTAGAATCCTTATCGTGGTATCTCCACTGATCAGTCATCTCTGATCTGACTCTTACCATTTCTGGAAAAATTCTACAATATGTCTGTACTTGTTCAGCATATACATATCAATAATGCGTTCAAATCAGAAAACACAAGTACATCATAATCTATTTCTATTTCATTCTTATCTTAATGTAGTATACAATATATACAGAAATCTCTGATGTCACAATTTCCTCAACAAGCAAGGACATCAATACTACAGTACATACCAACCCAACAGATACAACATATTTCCATGCAACTCAGTCAAAGATATTCTTAAAAAATGCATTACTATATATCAATACATATGCAATAGAATCATAAGGAATAGTACCTGTTGTGAATTCTGGATCTGTGTTTTCAAGTGAACTCTGTTCCCTACAATCTTCGGGAACGCTTCTGGGGACAAACTTTAGCAAAGTGTCCCGGCTGTCCACAGATATTACATCTACCAGTCACTCCCTGGCATTGCTCGGTGGGATGTCTCCCTCCGCAACTCCTGCAATACACTCCAGTATGGCTTGGACCAGAAACGCTGGAGCTAGAGGAATCGCTTCCTAGTTTCTTGAATGGTTTCTTCCGAGCTTTCAGCAAATCTTGCTTTCCACTCGTACTGCCTCGATCATATCGAAGAGGGGATTGCTGTTTCTGGGGTTGTTTCACATACAAACTCCCTAGCTGTTTAATCAGACTCACCTCAGCTCTCTTCGCTCTACTCAGGATGTCAGCGAAATGGTAAGGTCGCTGCAAATTCATAAATACAACTACCTCCGAATTCAATCCCTCTGATGAACTGATTTACTATAGCTTCATCATTCCCAGCTATCTGAGGAGCAAAATGCAGTAGAGTAGAGAATTTGGCGATATATTCATCAATATTCAACTGACCTTGGCTCAAATTCTCAAACTCCGCTTTTTTGTCCTCTTGGTACGAGACTGAGAAAAATCTTCGATAGAATTCAACTTTGAAGACTTCCCACGTGATCACAGTACCACGTTGTGCTAGTACTCCTTTGATTGTAATCCACCAATTTCTGGCAGCCTCTCGTAAGTGGTGAAATACCAATTTAACTCTCTGTTCATCTATACACTCCAGTAGATCAAATAGTATTTCTATGTCATCAACCCCGTTCTGACAATCTTCAGATGTCTCAGTACCACTCAGAATCGGCGGCTGTAATAACTGAAGTTCTGCCAACTTTACTTCCATCCGAGTTTCTGATGCATCTATCTATTCAGAAGAAGTACTACCCCTTTCTGGAATTCTCCGAGGTGGTATATCTGAATATCAAACAAATCAATATACAATCTATATAATCTGTCTCAGCCCTCCTCTGATCATATACCTCTGATTCAGACTCGGTTCTGATTCATTCTTGATGATTAAATGTTGTAGTCAACTCAGATAACAAACAACATGTAATAGGGAAAGCAATAAATCATGCTAGCACACACAATGTATGTCAACATTGAAATATTTCTCATGCTAGAAATCGCATGCAAGGAAATAAAATTAAATCTACCCCGCTCATTCTCTTCTATCTCAATCTACCTCAGTCTAAATGATCTATCAGTTCTGACTATCTCAATCTAAAGGATCTATCGCTCTGATACCACCTTTTGTGGGGACCCGGACGCTGATCTTTTTCTTAATCATCTTTTGGGATTTAATTTTCAATTAAGATAAAACAGGGTCTAAAAATTTTTCTTTTAAATTATAAGTGCGGAAGGTAATGGCATCTAATAATATACATATCTGTATAAAACTACATTTCAGTATAAAGGTACAACACTGTATAACCTAAATCTAAGGTTCAAATACTAATTTCAAGTATTAAAATCAAATCTACAATAAGTCCGGAATCACCACTTTAAACTCGTCTTCTCTCCTTATCTTCTGACCCCGATCTTGTCCCACCTGTTGTCATGCACACATTTTAATAGCCGAGCCCGGTGTACGGTATGGTTTAAGATTTTGTATGATTATTGGCTATTTGGGTAAGTTTAAGTATAGTTTGGATGTTAAGAGTTTCGAGTTATGATTTATAGTATAGTTGGTTATAGATGATGTGCAGTGTTATTGTAGCGGCGTTACGATTAAATTCATGATAAATGGTATATTGATCCAAATGAGGTGAGGCCAATTGGAGTGGTTAGATAAGACATAAGGCTATAACTTTCTTATTTTGAGTTTTGTTCAAATCATTGTGGAAGGTAAGCCAATAGTGTCCCGAAGTGTGTTGTGTGTTTCGACGTTCCTCCAGTGACACAGGTTGGGAGATTTAGCATAACTTTTCACTCAGACCTCCAAATGATCTGAAATTTTGAGGGAGTCAAGATAAGACATAGAGCTACAACTTTGTGGTTTACCACTTTTTCTAATTCGGACGGGAAGAGGCGTTTCTGAGGCGATCTTTGTAGAAGCTGTGCGCAGAGTAAGATTTGGTCCGAAGGTAGAGCGCACCCGCGGTCGTGTAAGGACCGCACCCGCGGTCTCAGTGGTTCAGAAAATGGTTTTTGGTCGTAGGCTTGGCGCACCCGCGGTCCTTGTGTTGCCGCACCCGTGGTGGAGGTATGGGCGAGATATTTAGTTGCTTTTTGGGAGTTGTTGGCCATACTTTCCCTTATCTTTTCCCTTCCAACTCGTTTTCTCTCCATTTCCAAGGGTTTTCATCCATTTCAATTGCTTCCTACCTTTGATTCTTGGATTTGTTTGGATTTTCGACTTGAGATCGACGTTCTCCTTGGTGCTAGGAAGCTTAGGTAAGCTTTTGGTGCGATTCTTTTAAGGTTTTGAGTTAAGAGTTGACTTGGGTTTGTTATTCTTGTGGATTTATGGATTTATTGTTATGGATTCTTGGATATAGAGTTGATGTTGGTGTTATTTATGGATTATTGTTGTAGGTGGTGAACCAAGAGCTTATTTGAGGTGTTCTATTGGGTTGTAAGTGGAATTTCATCCTTTTTGCTCACATGATATTATATGTATTGTGTTTTAAAGGTTTCAAAGTGTTATTCCCTTCCATTGATCCATTGTTATGTATTGATTTCATTGATTATCTATTGGAGGTATTGTATATCTCACTATTGTTAAAAAGGGAATACAAGAGAAAAGATAGAGATTGCGAAACGACGGCTTTAAATGTTATTCAGAGTTCAAATGTTTTATTGGATTGATTAATCATAGTCAGAGCATTGCATGCAATTAGTTGATCAACGCCCATAGGCTTTTATCCCTCACAGTTATCGATTTATATCGATGGGATATTTGCACCCACAGTCAGAGATACTATTGATATCAATCCAATCAGAGAAAAGAGATATACCATCGTATTGCTATTTATTGATATGATATTGCTACAGTTATTGCTACAGTATTCATGTTTCAGAGTTGATGGTATTTATGATTTCAAAGTCATGTTTTACAGAGTATACTATATATCATTGCTATGTAAGAGTTCCACTTGCTGAGATTTATTCTCATTCCAGTTATTTCATGTGATGCAGATCAGAGTGGCGGCCCGGGACGTTGACTGTGGATTGGGGTCATATGCATACACCGTTGGAAGGAAGATTTTGGCCATGATCATAGGAATGATGTTTTGTATTTTGTTATACCTTTTGAATGATCATGTATTTATTTTGGTTGTAAAATGTTTAAAGAAAATGTATTTTGAAACTCCTTCCATATTTTAAAGAAAATTATTTTTATTCCGCTGCGTATTTTATTTAAAGAGGTCAGGGGTGTCACACACATACAAAACAAGACAACAGCCGGATAACTCCGGTGAGAATAAATCCCAGTATAAAACATGGTAAGCATGTATATAAATAATCTAAATCATAAAACATGCTATCATGGACATATTCAAAAGTAATAGATTTCATAATCTATGAAATCTACTCAAAATAAGCATGCAACTCAATTCAGATAAACATGCAATTTATATCAAATCATATAAACACAGGCTATCATGTCTGAAAGCAATAAACATGGGTTCCATAGTCTATGAAACCACATATCTAAACACATGCAGTTCTAGTCAAATCACGTCTAGACTCGACTCAACTATAACTCTAGGGATCCCCGGGTGAATAAGACGTCAATGGCTGTCACCTACCCTCCCACTCGGGGTGACTGTACGTCTTATTCCTAGACTTCGGTCTGAGCTGTATCGAATAATCTACAATAGGACAATGTCTGCTCCTATGTAACGATACACCGAACGTCTAGAAGTCTGACTGTTTCTGTCAAAATTTCCTATCTCAAATGCAATGCATAACCATCTGTAAACAATGCATAATTATCTCAAAAGATTTGAATACAATTCTATAACCAAAACATAATCATATCAAAAGATAAACAATAAGTCTAGTATTTGATTTAGTTGGGAAACTCAAATAAGATCTGATTTGAGTTATATCTTCCCAAATATCACATGAATTATACCTTTGTCGTCCTGGTCTGACGAAGACGAAGTCTCGAAGTCGAATCTGTCCATATCAACTCTGAAATGACAATATCAAATACACTGTATCAATGTGTAATTCAATTCACAATCTGTTCTGATCAATACTCAACTCAGTATACAATCTGATCAAAATCAACAATATAATCATGAATCTCAATCAATATCATATCTGATCAATCTAAATCAATACTGAATCTGATCAATCTAAATCAACTGATGTTTCGACGACATAACCATACAATCTGAATAACCCCGTCAATCTGAACATCACAAATATAATACTGGAACTCATAATCTGTGTCAACATAATTCATACTCTGAATATTAAGACAATTCTGAGATAGAATCTGAGTCAATATCTTTCAAAAAATCATAACAAATACATAAACAATCTGTTCTTCAGTCTGACTTCAATTATACGATATCTACGGTAGTAGAAACATCATATCTGATTCATATTCAATTCTGACAATATCATATTTTCCAAACATATCCAAACGTAACAAAACTTACGTCCAGTTGTAGCCTGCGTTGATAGGAATTCGGTGTCGTACTCAGATTCAAAATCAGACGGACGTATTTCTTGCAAATTAATTTCTAAGGTCACGAGCTAAAATTCCTCCCCAAGTCTCGATTTTCTTTCTGAATTAACGTTTATATATATATATATATATATATATATATATATATACAACTCGTGCATGATAACCCAAGTGGCGTCGTGCATGTGCTGCACGTTTCGCGCATATGCGCGAACAATGTCGCGCATATGCACCAGTTATAAAAACTAGCATTTGTCTTCTCGCGCATATGCGCCAATTATTCCGTGCATATGCGCCAATCATTCTGCCAAACCCGCGCATGTGCGCCATTTATGTCGCGGATATGCGCCGATCATTCTTGACGGGTCGCGCAAATGCGCGCCTTATCTCGCGCATGTGCGCCGATGCTACTGGATGTTCCGCGCATGTGCGCCAATCCTACTCTTCACACAAAATGTGAATTCTTTTCCGGCTCTTCCGAACTGATCCGTTCCGCTTATAATCATATCAATTATCATCCATGTAATGCCCGAGGATTTGATTATCATAATTTGCTATAAGATTTGTGAATTAAATAGATATAATTGTAAACGGGCCACTACGAGACCAGATTGGATAAAGAATATAAATTTCACCAATTTCGGGCAGAACTAGTGGCGCCCGAGCGGTAGAAAGTGACCGCCCGAGCGCCAATGTTCCATGGCATCACGTTCGGGCAGAAGGTGTGGCGCCCGGGCGGTAATTTATGACCGCCCGAGTGCCAGAATCTCGCATGGCGGGCAGAACCTTCCGCGCCCGGGCGGTAGATCTTTACCGCCCGAGCGCCGAGCTCGCGCCCGGGCGGTAAGTTTCGACCGCCTGAGCGCCAGCGAGATTTGGCTAAAGCAAGCCACGTTTCATTGCATGCAAGGGGCGATATATTTATACGAATTTCCTCAGAATATGATAAGAATCAGAATAGAAAAGCTCCGAGAGGCTTTTGAAGTTCTTGTGCCGGTATTTTACAATCCGTCCGTCTGATTTAAAATCCGACTTCGGTACCGTGTTCCTATCGTTGTAGTCTACGCGTGGACGTAAGTTTTACTATGTTTTGGCATGTCTTGAAATTATGATGTTGTAGGAATCAGATATGATTCATATATGTTGTTGCTGACATATTAGACATCGTATAATTACAAACGGATTTAAGAACGGACACCGTATAGAATTGTTATGAATTTTAGGGTTGAATTGACTGGGTTTTGGTACCAGATTTATACCATTATCAGTTATAAATTAGGAATTGATGTAAATTGTTTAATATAGAGATTGTGCAGTGAATGATACTGAGATCAAGTATTGACTTGGATAGGTGTTGATTATATAAGATATTAATAGATTTTGTATCAACATTTCCATTTCAGATTCGTATTGTCAACCGTGACAGCAACTGTGCGACGAAAGGTATAGTACATGTTTTGTTTGGGGAATCACGACTCAAATAAGTTCACATTTGAGTTTCCCAACCAAAATCACATACTTATTTTATTGTTTATATCTTGATATGATTATGAATTGTATATAGATTTTTTTATAGAACTTGTATGCAAATCTTGCTATGCGGTGTTTACAGATCATGGGACATTGCATTAGAATGATTATGCTTGTTTACAGATTTTGTATTCATGCATTAAGATAGGACAGTCTGGAGATCAGGCAGACTCTAGACGTTCGGCGATATCACAGCTTAGGGGAAGATCACCGCCCCTATTGTAGACGCGGATACAGATCAGGCCGAAGTCTAGGAATAAGACGTACAGCACCACGATTGGTAGGGTAGGTGACAGCCAGTGACGTCTTATTCACAACGGGATCCCTAGAGTTCTAGTCGAGTCGAGTCTAGACATGATTAGATTCGCATTGCATGATTTTATATGAATGACATTCATATCAGCATGTTTCATGTTTAGCTTGTTTATATGCATGTTACATGTTTATACTGGGATTTGTTCTCACCGGTTTTCCGGCTGTTGTTATGTCTGTATGTGTGCATAATAACAGGTGGGGCAGGATCTGGGTCACGACAAAGATGAGCGATGGACATAGCGTGGTGATCACGGGCCTAGCAGATGGACTAGTAGAATTACTTTTATCTTGTACTGTATTTCACTACTAGTTTATAGAGGATGGATTAAAACAAGAAATGTTGTATCCTATGTTTGTATATTATACTGATGTAATAAAATAGGGACATGTTTTATGCCTAGTTAGTAACATTTGATTGAATGTTAAAAAGCGAAAATTTGACCCACGTTTTATGTTAACGATCCATTTAATCCCAAGAAAAAGAATTAGAGCCCAGGTCCCCACAATCCATGATTAGCATAATCATTTCTAAATCTTTTCAGATTAATCTCAGATTACGGTAATAAAATCTCGGGCATTACACATTTTGTACTACAGTTTGAGGGACATGAAATTGATTTAGATTGTATTGTACTTGGGATAGCGTATTTTGATTGTATTGTTGGGATTGATATGTTAACCAAGTACCGAGCCACTGTAGACTTTTTCCAGAAGATTTTCAGGTTCAGACCAGAGATGACTGACGAGTGGAAATTCTACGGGAAGGGTTCCAGATCTCGGATTCCCTTAGTGTCTGCTTTGACTATGACCAGATTGCTGCAAAAAGGAGCAGAGGTGTTCCTTATCTTTTCAGTAGATCTACTGAAATCGAGCCCAGTATTGGCAGATCTGCCAGTAGTACGTGAGTTTGCTGATGTGTTCAGCATCGATCTTATACCAGGTACAGCGCCCATATCTCGAGCTCCGTATAGAATGGCGCCTATTGAAATGAAAGAATTGAAAGCACAACTTGAAGATTTGTTGGCCAAAGGTTACATCAGACCGAGCGTATCTCCTTGGGGTGCACCAGTGCTATTTGTACGAAAGAAAGACGGTTCGATGAGATTGTGCATTGATTACCGGCAACTGAACAAGGCGACGGTGAAGAACAAATATCCATTGCCTCGCATCGATGATTTATTTGATCAGTTGCAGGGATCCTCCGTCTATTCAAAGATTTATTTGAGATCCGGATATCACCAGCTGCGAGTACAAGATGTTGATATACCGAAGACGGCATTCCGAACCAGGTATGGACATTACGAATTCATTGTCATGCCTTTGGGTTTAACGAATGCACCAGCGGTGTTTATGGGATTGATGAACCGTATCTTTCAGAGGTATCTAGATGAGTTCGTTATTGTTTTTATTGATGATATTCTGGTTTACTCGAAAAATGAGACTGATCATGCCGAGCACTTAAGAATTGTATTACAGAAATTGAGAAATGAGAGATTATATGCTAAATTGTCAAAGTGTGAGTTTTGGCTGAGACAGGTTATGTTTTTGGGGCATATCATATCTTGAGATGGCATTTCTGTGGATCCGAGTAAAGTCGAAGCTGTGATCAGTTGGCCGAGACCGACTTCTGTGCCAGAGATACACAGTTTCATGGGTCTAGCAGGCTATTACCGACGATTCATTCGATATTTCTCCAGTATAGCAAAGCCAATTACACAGTTGACCCAGAAAAATACGCATTTTGTGTGGTCTGAAGCATGTGAGTCTAGCTTCTTGGAGTTGAAGAAACGACTGACCAGTGCTCCTGTATTGATGATACCTTCGGGTACAGGTGATTTCGTTGTATATTGTGATGCATCTCACAGAGGATTAGGATGTGTTCTTATGCAGCGAGGACATGTGATCGCATACGCCTCAAGACAGTTGAATACTCACGAGACTCGATACCCAATTCATGATCTTGAATTGGCGGCTATCGTATTTGCATTGAAGATTTGGCGTCACTATCTCTATGGCGAGAAATTTGAAATCTACTCCGATCACAAAAGCCTGAAATATTTATTTTCTCAGTCAGAGTTGAATATGAGGCAGCGTAGATGGCTTGATTTATTAAAGGATTTTGATTGCGAGATCAAATACTATCCAGGGAAGTCAAATGCAGCAGCGGATGCCTTGAGTCGAAAGGTATGTGCTTTATCCTTATCGACGATAGGTGTTTCGAATTTAGTTGAAGATTGCTGTTTGTCTGGATTGACATTTAATACAGACAGTAGACCATTACGCCTTGCTTCGATTCAAGTTGAGCCAGATTTGATTATGAGAATCAAAGAAGCACAAAGAACTGATCAGAATATTCAGAAGTCGATTCAGATGATTAGATCAGGGCATTTGTCAGAATATCAGGTACTTGATCATGTTCTGTATGTGAATAACCGTCTTGTAGTGCCAGATATTTTAGATTTGAAACAGTATATATTGTCAGAAGCACATTGTAGTCGGTTTAGTATCCATCCTGGTGGCAGAAAGATGTATAATGACTTGAAGACACAATTTTGGTGGAAACAGATGAAATCATACATTGCCGAATTTGTGTCTAAATGCTTGAATTGTCAACAGGTAAAATCCGAGAGAAAGAAGCCCGGAGGTCTACTTCAGAGTTTGTCTATTCCTGAATGGAAATGGGATCACATTTCCATGGAATTCGTGACGAAATTACCTCGATCATCCCGGGGCTGTGATGCGATTTGGGTCATTATTGACAGACTGACCAAATCAGCTTGCTTTATTTCGTACAGAATGACGTATCGACATGACTAGATGGCCGAGATATATATCAGAGAGGTGGTCAGATTGCACGTTGTGCCGAAGTCTATCGTATCAGATCATGATCCTCGATTTACTTCTCATTTCTGGCACAGTTTACAGCAGGCTTTAGGTACGACATTGCATCTGAGTACGGCTTATCATCCCCAGACAGACGGGCAGTCAGAGCAGACTATCCAAACCCTAGAGGATATGCTGAGAGCTGTAGTACTAGATTTTGGTACCGGCTAGATTTTGGTACCAGTTGGCAAGATTTCGCTCTTCCTCCTTCACTTCATGGGATACACGATGTTTTTCATGTATCGATGCTACGTAGATATATGCCAGATAGTTCTCATGTCATTCAGCCTGACGAAGCTGAGCTGGATGAGACGTTGAGTTATATTGAACAACCGATACAGATTCTTGATAGAAAAGAAAAACAACTCAGAACGAAGACTATTCCGTTAGTGAAAGTCCAGTGGAGTCGTCATGGCATCGAAGAAGCAACTTGGGAGACAGAAGCAGATATGAGACAGAAACATCCCGAGCTATTTATGTGATGTGAGTATTTCTTCAGTTTTGATTATGTAGCCTTTTATACTTGCATTGATAGAATGACTTGCGATTTCGTGGACGAAATCATTTCTTAGAGGGGAAGAAATGTAAGGCTCGAGATTATTAGTCTTCATTGATGTGAGACTCGGAAGATTTGAGTTTGCATGATGGGTAATAAGAAGTACTAGATTTATAGTCTTCATTGTCGTGACATTCGAAAACATGAGTATGAATGACATGCAACGGGAAGTATTAAGTAAGATAGGAGTAGGAAAGACATAAGATGAGAGGAGAAAATATTCAAAATAGGACAGAACAGCTGGCGCACATGCGCGAAGAAATGCGCTCATATGCGTGATAATTCCAGTAGCATTGGCGCTCATGCGCGAAGAAATGCGCGCATCTGCGCGACCCGTCCAGAGACATTGGCGCACATGCGCGAGATAAGGCGTGCATATGCGCGACGCCTCCAGAATCTTTGGCGCATATGCGCGAGATGAAGCGCGCATATGCGCGAGGAGTTAAGAATTTTATTGCCGAGACCCGTAGGTCTCGCGCACATGCGCGAGTGATGTCCCGCATCTGCGCGAGACGTGTACTCCAAAGAATAAGACATTTGTCCTAGGCCATGCAAGATATATATAGTGTTGGCTTCATTTCATTCCTTTGCACCAGCTAAGGAACGAGAGACTCCAAGGAAATTCAGAAATCCTCAAGTTTTCTTCCTAGCTTGAATTGTTGGTTTTGCAAGATTCAATCAACCGATTTTTAATCCGAGCTTAATTCGTAATCCTTGTGCTACTAGCTTCAAGGGGATGTAAGTTTCATTCATTTCCTACATGATTGGAAATATTGGTGTTGAGGAAAGCTTGATATGATAAAGATTATGTGTTCATATAATTGTAGTGATTATAGATTCGAAA
The DNA here is from genome assembly GCF_022965805.1 of Primulina eburnea. Classification (NCBI taxonomy): domain Eukaryota; kingdom Viridiplantae; phylum Streptophyta; class Magnoliopsida; order Lamiales; family Gesneriaceae; genus Primulina; species Primulina eburnea. Next base: position 11,523,773 of record NC_133118.1, on the reverse strand, counting down.
CCGGATCGAAGAAATGATTTCGTATGCCATTGTTATGATTTCCAGCATATAGGTGTATAAAATCCTGCATATTTTGAGATGCTAATAGGTATATTATGATGATGATGAGTTGAGGATTATGATATGTTGCTATATGGTGAGATTTGAAGTGGTCGGTATCGCAAGTTTACGCCGTTATGCCGTCGAATTGTATCGAGATTGATTATTGATTCGTACATGTATTGGTTGAGTTGAATGTTAATCTTGTATCTATAGAACATTGCCATTTCAGGTTCATCGTGCCTCACTTCGACATCGAAACCACGACATCGATAAAGGTTTATCAACGAAAGGTATAATTCATGTTTTGTTTGGGGAAGACACGACTCAAATGAGATTCAATTTGAGTTTTCCCAACAAAATCACATACTATATTATGTTTTTATAGTTTGAATGTTTATGCCTTGTTTATAGAATTGTATTCAAGCCTTGAGATAGGAGTCATTGACAGATTTGTCAAACTAGATGTTCGGTAGTATCGTCGCATTGGAGTAGTTTGACTCCGTGTGTAGACACTCGATACGGACATGACCGAAGTCTAGGAATAAGACGTACCGTTACCTCGATTGGGAGGGTAGGTGGCAGACAGTGACGTCTTATTCACACCGGGATCCCTAGAGCTAGAATTGTAATGCCCGATAATTAGTCACTGTAATTAATGATGATTGATTTATAATTTCATATGATTAGGAAGGGATTAATCGGGACACCGAGAAACGTATTTGAAAACGGAATTATAAAAAAATATGGAATGCAGGACCGCACCTGCGGTAGGAGAAGCACCTCACCCGCGATCGTGCTACTGGAAATTTTATGTATTGGTACAGTAGGGTCATCGCACCCGCGTCAGAAACAAGACCGCACCCGCGGTGCAGGACCGCACCCGCGGTGCTAACAAGACCGCACCCGCGGTCATGGTTTCTGGAAAATGGATGTGGATCAGTACGCTGAGCGCACCCGCGGTCCGGAATGTAGCGCACTCGCGGTGCGACGTGTGGTGCCAAGATGAGGCCACCTCGTCGTATGCATGCATGGCTATATATATCACGATTCTTTCAAATTTATCAGCCAAAAATCGAAAAAGTGTCCGAGGAATTGGGTTGAAAATCCTTACGCCTTTTGTGAGAAATCCGTCCGTCTGATTTTGAATCCGACTTCGGTATTGAGTTCTTATCGACGTAGGCTACAAATGGACGTAAGTTTTACTACGTTTTGACATGCTTTGAAATTATGATATTGTCAAAATTGAATGGAACTCATATATGTTGTTCTTGACATATTAGACATCATAGAATCGAAGTCAGATTATGAAACAGATTGATTATGGAATTGTTATGATTTTCTAAAGTTAATTGATTGAAATATGATATCAGATTGTATTGGTATCGATTATGAATTTAGGGAATTGTTATCTGGTGATATGGTCTTGACGGGGATACTGACTTTGTACCGTTATGCCGATGATTTGAATTAAATCAAGATTAATCAGTTTCAGTGTTGAATTGAGATTGGAATATTGATATTAGTATTCTCGATACGTCGTTTCAGATTTGCAGAGACAGTCTTGAGTTCAGAACTGAGATTGCATCAGACCGAGACTACAAACGAAAGATATAAGTCAATGTGGTATTGGGAGATCGAGAGTCGGCTTAGACTTGAGTTTCCCTAAATCACATACTTTACTTTATTGTATTGATATTGCATTGATTTGACTGATGTACTTGTTTCTTGAATTATAGATGACATGTATTAGACGAGTAATCTTGTTACAGAAGTGCTTGATAGTGTTGGTATCGCCACGGGCACATTGCACGATGTCTCAAGATAGGATATTAGCGATAGAGCTACAGTCCATGACGTTAGGTCAGGACACTGGATGTTTGGTTATATCGAGTAAATAGGATTGGAATTCTTCTATTACGGAATTCGATATAGGAACACCATATTTGGTTATATCGAGTAATGGAATTACTGTTCCTTCTATTACCGAATTCGATATAGGAACACCACATCTGGAAACTGGGATCCCTAGACTAGGATTGAGTCTAGTCTGAATGATAGAGTTATGAGCATTGTCGACAGTCTATGATTGGTTATGTTTCAGATTTTGATACATCTATCTGTTACCTGATTACATGCTTTATATTTGTTTATATGATTGCATGTTTCGTTGATTTATACTGGGATTTATTCTCACCGGAGTTATCTGGCTGTCTTGTTTGTATGTGTACATGACAATAGGTGGGACAGGATCAGGGTCCAGGAGATGAGGAGAGATCGTGATTAGAGTGGAGGCTCCGGACTTTGATTATGATGTATAATAGGGTTGTAACACTTGACATTAGTTGTTAAACCTTAGTTTAGTTGAATGCATGCAGTACAGGACTTGTATTGTATTTTATACTGATATGTATATGAGTTTGATTTCACTACGTTCCGCATTTTAAAAAGAAAAGAAAAATTTTAGACCCTGTTTTATCATTGATTAATTAGTCCCAATGATGATTAAGAACTTGATTAGCGTCCGGGTCCCCACAACAGGTGGTATCAGAGCGATAGATCTTTGAGACTGAGATAGGAGCTAGTGAGCGGGGTAGATGGAGGTTTTCTTTCCTGCTTTTGATTGCTAGCATGAGTTACTGCTTTATAATGGATTTTTATCTGTTTATCTGACTTGATTTGAAAACATGTATTATTGAGAAGGAATCAGAGCCGAGTCTGGATCAGCAGTAAGATGATCGGAGGAGGACTGAAATAGAACTTTGGTTTGGGGTTGCTAATCCTTTTGATTTCAGATATGCCTCCGAGAAGAATACCAGAACAGGGGACTACATCGAATCCTCCCATGGATATAACACCTACACCGATGGAGAAACTGTTGAAAAGGTTTCAGTCATTTCATCCACCGACTTTGAAAGGTACGGAGAATTCCGTGGAATGTGAAAGTTGGTTGGACGATATTGAAGCGATGTTCGAATCTTTGGAATATACTGAGGAAAAGAGGGTGAAACTGGTCGGACACCAGTTGCATGATGTTGCTAAACACTGGTGGATCACGACGAAATGGGCATTGGAACGACGAGGTACAGCCATTACCTGCAATGTGTTTAAGTCTGAATTTTATCTACGGTTCTTTCCAGTATCTTATAGGAAGGACAAGGGAGCCGAGTTTGCAAACTTGAGACAAGGCCAGTTAAACATTGAGGATTATGTGGCTAAGTTCTCTACACTGCTCCGATTTGCTCCCCACGTAGCTGAACATGATGAGGCCGTTGCGGATCAGTTCATAAATGGCCTGAATCCTGAAATCTTTACCTTGGTGAATACCGGGAGGCCAAACAATTTCACCGATGCCTTGAATAGAGCCAAGGGAGCCTAAGCCGGTCTGATGAGACAAAGATAGGCTTCGTTTGTGCTTCCAGTACCGGGACAGCAACAACCACCTCCTCGATATGAAGGTGGCAGTAGCAGTAGCAGGAAGAAGGATTTCTTGAAGGCTAGAGGAAAGCAATTCAAGAAATCAGGAACTAGCTCGTCCAGTTCAAGTGGCTCTAGACAGACCGGTCAGATTGAGATGCAGAGGTTTGATCTAGAGACTTATCCTCGAGGTAGAGTTCCCCGTCTATCTACCTTGACCATTCAGTCTTCCCTTCTGGACCGTATTCCCAGTGGTCAGTCATCAGATGAACAGTTGGCCAAGTGGAAGCAGAGAGATGAGGCCAAGGTCAGTGTCTTGTATTCAGTCAGCGATGGTATTGTGAGATACCGAGACAGGATATGGGTTCCTAGCAGTGATTCTATCCGAGAAGATATCCTATCAGAAGCCCACATGTCCCCGTACTCCATTCATCCAGGGAGTACGAAGATGTACAAAGATCTGCAGCTTTTGTATTGGTGGCCTGGGATGAAGAAAGACATCAGACGATTTGTATCCGAGTGTCTGACTTGCCAGTTAGTGACGGCCGAGCATCAGAGACCAGCAGGTTTGCTCAAGCCTCTCCCTATTCCCGATTTGAAGTGGGAGAATGTTACCATGGACTTCGTGACCGGATTGCCGAGGTCAGCCAGAGGATCGAATGCAATCTGGGTGATTGTAGATCGTCTTACCAAATCAGCGCACTTCTTGCCTATTAAGACGACTTTCACCATGATTCAGTATGCAGAGTTGTACATCCGGGAGATAGTCCGACTTCATGGTATTCCAGTTTCTATCGTATCTGACAGAGATCCCAGATTCACTTCCTAGTTTTGGAAAGTTTACATTCGACTATGGGTACGAAGTTGCTGTTCAACACAGCTTTCCATCCGCAGACAGATGGGCAATCAGAGCGAGTCATTCAGATTTTGGAGGATCTTCTCCGTGCTTGCATCATTGATTTCTCTGGGAGTTGGGAGTCGAACTTACAATTGGTTGAGTTCACCTATAACAACAGCTTCCAGTCTCCTATTGGTATGGCTCCGTATGAAGCACTGTATGGCCGCAAGTGCAGATCTCCCATTCATTGGGATGAAGTAGGAGAGAGAGCAGAGTTGGGTCCAGAGATTATTCAGTAGGCTGTAGATGTAGTAGTCAAGATCCGTGATAGGATGGGGGCTGCTCAGAGTCGACAGAAGAGTTATGCCGATCTACGGAGGAGAGATTTAGAGTTTGCAGTGGGCGATCATGTTTTTGTGAAGGTGGCACCTATGAAGGTGTCATGAGATTTGGGAAGAAAGGGAAGCTCAGTCCGAGATTCATTGGACCGTTAGAGATCCTCGACAGAGTTGGGATGCTAGCTTATCGTGTGGCTCTTCCGTCGAATCTGGCCGGAGTACACAATGTCTTCCACGTCTCGATGCTGATGAGGTTTATGGAAAATCCTTCGCATGTCTTGAACTTCGAGCCATTGCAGCTTACTCCGAACCTATCTTATGAGGAGAGATCGGTGCAGATCTTAGACAGGCAGGAGAAGAAGCTTCGGAACAAGCTGGTTAAACGAGTCAAAGTAAAATGGCTCAACCATTCAGAGGAGGAAGCTACGTGGGAGTCTGAGCCGGAGATGAGAGATCGTTACCCCGAGTTATTCGGTGAGTTTTAATTTCGAGGACGAAATTTCTTTTAAGGGGGGAAGGATTGTAGAACCTGTAACTTAGACTACGTGTAAGCCATGCATAATTCTAGCATTTTAAATGATTTTATTTAATGAGTATTTAAATGATTTTCCTTAAGTTAATAATTTTATGCAGTATTTTGATTGTTATCATTTCAGTTAATTCAGTGAGGCCGGACTGGAGTTGGATTTTAGAGATAAAATTTAAGATTCAGAATTTATTTTTGCTAGCAAGCAAGTTAATTTAAGTTAATAAGGAAGTTTAAGGAATTATTTAAGTTACTTGAGGTGAGTAGAAAATAAATTCATTTAAGTTCCATAATTAATGGATTAGTTCAATAAATTAATTAAAGGATAGGTAAGGCTCTTAAGGGTTATAAATTTAGTAACTAAACAACAATTCCCTTCATTTTTATTCCAAGAATTCGGCCCCCTTGGATGACTTATCATGCCCTTTCACTTCACCATCTTTGATCCTTTCTTTGTATTTAATTAGTAGGATAATTCTTTTATATTTTTGGGAGCACCATTTAATTAATTAATGATCAACCTTATCCTCACCTAGTCTAGATGGATATAGGATCGGCCATGCTCCACCAAGAAGACTTGTTCAACCAAATTCAAAATTTGAATGAGAGGTAGACTTGGTCTTGCAATTCTATCCCTTTATTATTGGATCTCCCCTCACTCTACTAACCATTTCCTCCCCCTCCATTACTTCGAAATTCAGAGAGAAATTGAGAGAAAAAAAAAACGTGAGCATCATAGCTAGAAACAGAGGAAAAATCGAGAGCAAGCTAGGTAGAAAAGAAAGCGCTCCACCACCTCCGCGCCGGATCGTCTCGTTCCTTTGTTTTCTTTCAAAACAAAACAAGGCATGCATATATTCTTCCTTGACTCTTCAATCAAGTCCTAATATCCTTTATTTTCATTACATAATCATTTTTTGTTAAGCAAAAACCGAAGCATGGCAAGAATTTTCAGAAAACCCACATGCAGATTTTCGACTTTCATAATGCAGTTTCACGGTTTGCTTTGTTTTGTGGATTTCAGTTATTGGCTCGATTCCAGGCTCCCAAGGTGACATATAGACATGTAATAGGACACATTAGAACCATGACGGTCCATTCATTTAATCCCATGTACGTTGGAAGTCGATAGGATGACAGCAACTTCCCTCTTGATCCATTTGAGTTTCGAAAATTGTGTTTTCGATCCAAGGGTAAGGATCTGATCATGGCTGCTCTAGGGGCCTATAGCCATGGTTACATCACTTCCCTAGCATGGCTAAGACGTGACTAAGTCGCCCTTTTGGTGGCTTGGTCCATGGTGAATCGGTTTTCAAATAAAACAACAAGAACAGCCCCTTCCCCATTTCGGCCCTTCCTTTGTACAGCATGTGTATTCGAATTTTGGTGGATTGGTGTGGCTCTTGGTTGGCCTATGGCCCCTAGCCATGGTTCATACCATACCAAGATGTCTAGATTGTGCCACGGTCAATAAAATGGCCACTGGAACGACAAGAGGCAGCAAATGGAACACAACACCACACACGCATGCAAGGTGTTCTCGGTTGGAGTTTTTCGGGTGTTTGCTGAATGGTGCGAATTGTGGCTGGTCTAGGGCCCAAATTCATGGTTCAAATCATTCCTTGGGATGTTGGTAAGAGTCCCTGGTCATTAGTACAAGCCCCAATGGCCGGTATTCTCGAAAACGACACAAGGAAAGCAAGTGCGCAACTGCTGTAATTTTGACAGCAAGGGTGCTGTTTTTCTCAGGCGTCGTTTGAGTTCTTGGTTGGCTTTTAGCTCATGTCCTTGGACTGGATAGTGCCTCATCGATTTAGGAAGGTCATGTTTTTGACCGTTCATCATTCGGATCATTTTTGAGGTCGTACAAGAATTTACGGTGCGATGTGACAAATTGACTCTCGAAAGAGCGTTTAATGTTTTGGCCTCCATTCACCTAAGATTCGACATGCATCATTTGAGGAGCATTAATTCATCATTTTAAGCATATTTTAATCATGACTATATGATGTTTCAGTGTTGGATCGGGTTGGTTCGGAGTCATGATTAAATACGAAGTCATTAGGCGCATTTGTCTCAGTTTTTGGATTTAATTGCATAGTTTGGTCAAGTAAAAGCTATTGCATATTTTTCATGGCATATTTAGGTTGCAGCGAGCCTGGGAGCGATCCAATCCATCAGTAAAATTATTACAGGATATTTAATTGTGTGAATTAATTATATTACGTGCAAAAATATTCATTTTGAGATTTATGCGCTATTGCTTGTGGTCACTTTGCTATCATGATTAAATCCGGTCCCCAGTTACCGGTCCAGTCACTAGTTACCGGTCAGTTCAGTTGTTTCACCCAATATACTGTGGCAGTAGTCTGATCAGACGTAAATCCGGTCCCCAGTTACCGGTCCGGTCCTCAGTATCGATCAGCTCAGTTCAGTTCAGTTCAGTTCAGGTACCACTTGCGTAGACCATAATCTCACAGAAAAATTATTACAAGCTATTTCAGTATAGGGCTCCAAGGAGCAAACATTTTTACTATGATTTTTCAGTTCAGTTATGCACGTATTATAATTGCTCATGACAAATTATTTCACGTATGCCTCATGACATGATATTTTTATCCCATGCAAATTTTACTATATTATTTATTCGTTATTTACGATATATGCATGTTGAGTCTTTAGACTCACTAGACTTGATTGTTGCAGGTACTGATGATGTCGGGATCGAGGGCGGGGACCAGTGAGCTAGCTTGGGTCGGCAGTAGTGGCACCCGAAAACCTCAGTTTCAGCACTTGCCATTTTTTTGATGCTCAAATATTTTATCAGTTGTTGAATACTTTAACTTGTTATTTTGGCAAGTAATAATTTCTTCCACTGCTATTTTGAACGTTAAACATTTTATCAGTTTTTGGTATGAATGAGGCACTCCATTTATTTTAAAAGAAAAATTTTAAATTTCCCGCAAATTTTCAAAGTAAGGATTTTTAGGCCTTTATAGCATCTCATTTCAATTTTAATCCTGGTGTTATCTAACTTTTACCCAATTTTCATGGCTTAGATTCTGAAAATCCATACATTCATTTACGAGAGTTTGAAGAAGTGTGCAACACATATAATGATCTAAATTGTAGCATGAACGCCATTCGACTTAAGCTTTTTCCTTTTTCTTTAAAAGATAAAGCTAAAACATGGCTACAAAATCTTAGATCGAGATCCATTCGAACTTGGGATGAATTGCAACAACAATTTTTGAAAAAGTTTTTTCCATCTCATAGAACAAATTCTTTCAAAAGGCAAATCATCACTTTCACTCAAAAAATGGGAGAAACTTTTTATCAGTGTTGGGATAGATACAAAGAATTGCTTAATCTTTGTCCACATCATGGTTTTGAAATTTGGAGAGTTGTTTCTCAATTTTATGAAGGCTTAACACCTAAAGATAGGAAAATGGTTGAATTTATGTGTAATGGAAAATTTGAAGATAAAGATCCAAATGAGGCAATTGAGTTTCTCGATTCATTAGCTGAAAATGCTCAAAATTGGGACACTACAGGTACAATCGAACCATCAAACTAGATTCAATCTCCTACATCTGGTGGAGGTATGTACACTCTCAAAGATGAACATGATCTTCAAGCTAGATTTACCTCTTTAGCAAGAAAAGTTGAGGCAGTTGAATTGAAAAAAAATGGTCAATTAAAAGATATTCAAGAAATTGCGTTTCACGTCTGTGATACAAGTGATCATTCTACAAAAGATTGTCCCACTTTGCCCTCTTTTAAAGAATGTCTCCATGAACAAGTCAATGTTTTGAACAATTTCAAAAGGCCAAATTTTGAACCATTTTCTCAAAATTACAATCCAGGTTGGCGAAATCATCCAAATTTTAGTTGGAGGAATGATAATGCTGCACAATTTTCACAACCACATTTCCAAAATCAACAAAATTTTCCAAATTATGCACCTTATGTTCCTCCAACTAAAAGAAATTTGTAAGATACATTGAATTCTTTCATTGCAAAGCAAGAGTCTATCAATACTCAAACTGCTCAAACCATGACAGATTTGAAAGATACTCTTGCTAAATTTGCATCTGCACTTAATGTTAATGAAAAAGTTAAATTTCCTTCACAACCTCTGCCTAATCCCAAGGATCATTATTCACAAACTGGAACTTCTGGAACTCAACCGATGGATCAGGTAAAATCTTTTATTACCCTTCGAAGTGGTAAGGTAGTGGAAAAATCCATTCTTGAACCTTGTGAAGATGATGATAAATCAACTCCAAATGGTAAGGAAGTGGAACCCATAACTTGCGAAAAGGAGGTTCAACAGACAGTGTCACCACCATTCCCTCATGCATTGAAAAATACAAAAAAAAAATCAAATTTGAATTCTGATATATATGATATTTTTAAACAAGTAAAATTTAATATTCCTTTATTAGATGCAATAAAACAGGTATCATCATATGCCAAATTTTTGAAAGACTTGTGCACTGTGAAAAGAAAATTGAATGTGAAAAAGAAATCATTTTTAGCCGAACAATTAAGTGCAATCATTCAAAATAATAATACTTTGAAATACAAAGACCCTGGTTGTCCTACTATTTCATGTATTATTTGAGAACGAAAGATTAAAAAAGTCTTGCTTGATCTTGGAGCTAGTGTGAATTTACTTCCATATTCAGTTTATCAAGAACTCAATCTAGGCGAGTTAAAATCTACTTTGGTAACACTTTTACTTGCCAATAGATCTGTTAAAGTGTCAAGAGGTATGGTAGAAGACGTATTTGTCCAAGTTGATAACTTTGTATATCATGTCGATTTCATAGTTTTAGATATACAACCTATCAAAGCTTGTAATGCAATTCCTGTAATTCTGGGTCGTCCATTTTTAGCAACTTCTAATGCCTTTATAAATTGCAGGAATGGAATAATGAAGTTGTCATTTGGTAACATGACCTTGGAGCTCAATGTTTTTAATCTTTGTAAGCAACCACATGACAAAGGAGATGAAAGTGAAGATGAAAATCTTATTGAAACTCTTGTGGAAGAAAAAATTCAAGAAGGGAGTACTCGTGATCAATTAGATATTTGTTCAATTGAAACTGTTAAAGAAAATATTGAAATTGATCTTGATGAATTTATCAGATATCACTCGTTACCAGGATCGGAGAAAGAATTTGATGTAAAATATGAGAAAAAAGACGAACCACTCATATTGGAGTTAAAACCCTTGCCAGAAGAATCGAAGTATGCATTCTTGGAGAAGATGAAACATATCCGGTGGTAATTTATTCCAAACTAGAAAGTGATCAAGAAGGTAAATTAGTTGATATGCTTAAAAGACATAAAAATGCAATTGGTTGGACACTAAAAGATCTCAAGGGCATTAATCCACTAATTTGCACTCACAAAATTCACATAGATTAAAATGCAAAAACATCTCAACAACCACAAAGGAGATTAAATCCACACATGAAAGATGTTGTGAAAACTGAAGTTCTCAAACTACTTGATGTTGGGATTATCAACCCTATTTCTGATAGTAAGTGGGTAAGCCCAACACAAGTAGTTCCAAAAAAATCTGGCATCACAGTGATAAAAAATGAAAAAGGTGAATTGTTAACAAGTCGAGCCCCATCTAGTTGGTGGATGTATATTGATTATAGAAAATTAAATGACGCCAGTAGAAAAGATCATTTTCCATTACCATTTTTGGATCAAATTTTAGAAAGAGTAGCAAGTCATCCATACTACTGTTTTCTTGATGGATATTCAGGTTATTATAAAATTCCCATTGCACTCGAAGATCAAGAAAAAACTACATTCACATGTCCTTTTGGAACATTTGCATTCAGAAGGATGCCATTTGGTTTATGCAATGCCCCAGCAACATTTCAAAGATGTATGCTAAGTATTTTTTGCGACATGGTTGAAAATTGTTTGGAAATTTTCATGGCTGATTTAAATGTCTTTGGGAATACATTTGATAATTGTCTTGAAAATTTGGAAAAAGTTTTAAAAGGATGTGAGGAAAACGGTCTTATTTTAAATTGGGAAAAATGTCATTACATGATTACTTCTGGAATTGTTTTGGGACATGTCTGTCATCTCATGGAATTGAAGTTGATAAAGCAAAAGTTGATGTCATTGCCAATTTACCCTCTCCAAAAACCATTAAAGAAATTCGTTCATTTTTTGGGCATGCTGGATTTTATAGCAGGTTTATAAAGGACTTTAGTTTAATCTCTAAACCCATTTGTAACCTATTAACAAAAGACATTACATTTGAGTGAACTCAAGAATGTCAAAATGTTTTTGATAAAATTATTCGACATTTAACATCAGCTCCTATCATGCAACCTCCTGATTGGTCTTTACCGTTTGAAATCATGTACGATGCAAGTGATTATGCAGTCGGTGTAGTACTGGGTCAAAGAAGAAACGGTAAGCCTTATGTGATATATTATGCAAGTAGAACTTTAAACAATGCTCAAATGAATTACTCCACAACTGAAAAAGAACCACTTGTTGTAATATTTGCATTAGATAAATTCCATTCTTATTTTATTGGAACAATGACTATTGTGTTTACCGATCATTCTGCTATTAGATATTTGTTGACCAAACACGATGCAAAGCCACGACTGATACGATGGGTTTTGTTGCTCCAAGAATATGACATTGTGATCAAACATAAAAAAGGAACCGAGAATGTCGTAGCCGATCATTTATCGAAACTAGTAACATAATCATCTTGTGAAATGACACCAATTAACGATAATTTTCCTGATGAACATCTATTTTCTGTTACTACTACACCTTGGTTTGCTAACATAGTAAATTTTCTTGTGACAGGAAAAATGCCACCGCAATAGAGTTCCCAAGATAAAAGAAAATTTTTGAATGAGGTAAAAAACTTTTATTGGGATGATCCGTATCTGTTCAAGTATTGTCCAGATCAAATTTTTCGACGTTGCATACCCGACAATGAGGTAAGTAGTGTCATTAAATTTTGTCATTCAGAAGCATGCGGAGGACATTTTTCTTCAAAGAAAACGGCTGCAAAAATCTTGCAGTGTGGATTTTATTGGCCCAATTTGTTTAAAGACACCCACGAAATTTGCAAGATCTGTGAAAATTGTCAAAAAATGGGTTCGATTTCAAAAAGAAACATGATGTCTTTAAATCCTATCATTGAAATTGAAATATTTGACTGTTGGGGAATTGATTTTATAGGACCTTTTCCACCGTCGTTTGGATACTTGTATATTTTAGTTGCAGTTGATTATGTTTCCAAATGGATAGAGGCAATTCCATGTCGAACAAATGATCATAAAATCGTCATCAAATTTTTAAAAGAAAATATTTTTAGTAGATTTGGAATTCCTCGAGCCATGATAAGTGATGGGGGAACTCACTTTTTTAATAAATCATTTGCTTCATTAATGAAAAAATATGGTACTACTCATAAAGTAACTACTCCTTATCAATCTCAAACAAATGGACAAGTTGAATTAGCTAATAGGGAGATAAATAAAATTTTGGAAAAAACTGTTAACTCAAATAGAAAAGATTGGTCTCTGCGACTTAATGATGCACTTTGGGCATATCGAACAACTTTTAAAACATCATTGAATATGTCTCCTTATAGGTTGGTTTATAGAAAATATTGTCATTTTCCTGTGAAATTGGAACATAAAGCTTATTGGGCGATCAAAACTTTAAATTCAAACATGGATGATGCCAACAAATTGCGTAAATTGCAACTTAATGAATTGATTAACACAGAAATGACGCGTATGAGAATTCAAGGATTTATAAAGAAAAAATCAAATAATTTCATGATAAAAAAATTCTTAGAAAATCTTTTGAGATTGGTAAAAACGTTTTGCTTTATAATTCTCGACTTCACATATTCCCAGGAAAATTACGACTAAGATGGACAGGCCCATATGTTGTAAAGCATGTGTATAATTATGGAGCTGTGGATATTGAAAATCCTAAAAATAGTGATATTTTTAAAGTAAATGGACAAAGGCTTAAACCATTTTTAGAAAATGAAATCTTTCAAGAAGAGTTTATTTCCCTTTCTGATCCTTGATTTTTTTTTTTTGGTGTTTCATTTAAGTTTGTTTTTATTTCAGGTATTCTTAATCTTTTTATTTTCCTGGTTAAATGACGGATAACGGTACTTCGTGACTCTCATAGTCGGTTAAATCAGTTTCCCACAATTGCTGATACAAAAATAAAAAAAAAATCATTTCTTTTCTTTTCAAAATGGATGAAATTCTCTCAAAAATTTGTAAATATTTTCCCTCTGTTTCTGAAAATGTTCTAAGAAAAATTTATGCAGGAAGGTGTAAAAGATTGAGATTGCTAATGCAAAAAGGAATTCCAGAAGATATTCGTCTTGTAATAGAAGCTAAGGTCCGATTAGGCGGAGAAGTTCCACAATCATTTCTCATTCGGTATTTGCCTGGATATAGTGTTGCGACTTTGATTGTTGCAATCCCAAGAGCAGGTTGTCCACAAATAATATAATTCGGTGAGTCCGAATATCGTATCCACAGGGAAGCTAAGGTAATTACAAGTCCACTACAATGTCTTTTTGTTTTGTTTTTGTTTTTGTTTCTTTTTAATTTTAATTGTTTGAATATTTAATGGGTAAATTTTAATTGTTCAAATGTTAATTTAAGTAGTTGAGATTAAAGGATCCACTCTTGGTATTTTAATAAAGTTAACATTAACGAACAATATTGAAATTCACTTAATAAAATGGTTCCAATATATTAAATAATCATATTTATATTATGTTATAAATTATTATCTCATAAATATATAATATATACCAAAACTTATAAATATGGTCAAGTATTATTGTGCTATATATATATTTGTAAACACTAAATCAAGGTTCCCACTTTAAATGGTTGGTAAAATCAAACTAACATTTAAATGGTACCAAGAAAATATTATTATGATATATTTATATATAGTAAATCAAGGAATCCAAGTTAAATGGTTGGTAAAATCAAACTAACATTTAAATGGTTCCAAGAATTAAATATTATAATATATTTATATATAATAAATCAAGGCATCTACTTTAAATGGTTGGTAATATCAAACTAACATTTAAATGGTTCCAAGAATTTAGTGTAACATATGAAAGGGGATCGGTTACGGTGACCGGAAGCGCAACGGAAGTTTAAAATTTCGATTTTTCATACAATATTTTCGGCCACCTCATGAATCTTGTGTAGCAAATACAAAAACACCAAAATTGACATACATAGGGTGTTTATAGAAATGTACCTATCAATCTTAAAAGATTGATGATGGCTCCAACTTAGTTGATATACAACTAAGCTCTTCAATGGCAAGACAATCTTCAAGCTTCCTTTGAGCCCACCTTGCTCAAATATTAAGCCCACCACCAACTAGCTAGAACCACTCTAATTTTGCACTAGAAAAATTAGAGCATTTTTCTTTGAGAAGTGTATTGTTTCTCCAACAATTGAAGAACAAAAATTAGAGAGAAAAGTGGGAGAGAAAGCCATCAAAATTTCGGCCATTGTGGTTGGAAGTGAAGGGGAGGGAGACTTGTCTTGGTCTTGCAAAAAGTAAAGACAAAAGTAGCATGCCATGCCTTGATATTTGAAAAAGTTGTCTCCAACCCTTCACCTCCCATGCATGCATATATTATATGGTTTTTAATAAATTAAAAACCATGGACTAAATTTAATTATCTCAAACATATTTGAGACTAATTAAACATTACTTGAATTTACTCAAGTCCCACTAGTTAAATAATTAATTTAAATTGAGCTCTACAAGACCCAATATGATTTAATTAATTCAACACTTGAATTAATTTAATTATTTGGACTCTACTAGGTCCACTAGTGTTTAATTAATTCAACACTTGAATTAATGTAATTTAGTCCATAATAATGTTTATGAAAATCACAATTTTCAAATACATTATTCATTTGGCCAAGTTTTAATTTAGGAACACTTCCATAAATTAAAATTTATATTTCTCTCATAGAAGTCATACTTCTATTTTTCTTTACACTTATAAACTCATTTATAAGACGTTCAACACATTGAACTATTTTCTCCTTTATAGAAGTCATACTTCTAATTTTCCTTACGCTTATAAACTCCTTTATAAGCCGTTCAACACATTGAACTATTTTTACTTCTCAACGGGTTCTAGAAAGCCAGCACTTGTGTGGCCCTCAATGGTTCATTGATACAACTAGCCGTGGGTTCACATCTCCATGTGATTCGGACTAAACATGTCCTTATATGAGCATACCCCAATGGCTCCATTCTTACTTATCAACCCCTTGATAACAAGAACGTCAGAACTCAAGTCTGATAGTACCCAACCAACCATGTTAAACGCCTAGCAACATCGCTTACATGATTCCCTAGGTATCAAATGATAGTGCCTGCAAGAACCATTCAATTATGGTTAGCGTACAGTACGGTCCCTTCAACTCATATATCCCGATCGATTCGACAACCATTGGTTTATCGAGAGTTTGTCAATGAATCGATACTATGTGTCATGTCGTAGTTGCATCAATGGTGTAATCTATGAAACCCCTTTCATAATTGCAACCATACTCTGGCCAGAGATTTCAATCTACATACACATGATAACACATAGGATATCCATACCCGAAGGTAAGCGGTGAATCCCCGACTACAATGCATCGACTCCTATATGTTTCGACATAACACCCAACATTGCCACCTGATGACCCCTTGAGAGTCGGTAAACAAGTCAAAGTGAAACGCTAGCACATAGAGTCTCAATGTTGTCCCGGGTCATAAGGACTAATGGTGTACAACCATAAACTAGGACTTTTCTGAAAGGGGATCGGTTACGGTGGCCGGAAACGCAACGGAAGCACAAAAAATTCGATTTTAGCATATAAATTTCGGCCACCATAGATTTGTGTAGGAAATACAATAAAACACCAAAATGACATTCATAGTGTGTTTAGAAATAGTTACCTATCAACCTCTTGAGGTTGATGATGGCTCCAACCAAGTTGTAAACAACTTGGCTCTTGAATGGATGACAAATCTACAAGCTTTCCTTGTTCTTGAATCTTTCCTTCAAATTAGGCCCACCACTAGCAAACTAGAACCCCTTTTATTTTGCACTAGAAAAATAAAAGGATTTTTCAAAGAGAAGTATTTTTCTTCCTCAACACTTGAAGAGAAAAATTGAGAGAAAACTTGATGGAATTGTGTGTATATTTTCGGCCATTATGCTTGAATGAAGGGGAAGGGAGACTTGTCTTGGACTTGCAAAAAGTAGAGACAAAAGTAGCATGCCAAGCCTTGATAGTTGCAAAAGTTGTCTCCAACCCTTCACCTCCCATGCATGCATATTATATGGTTTATTATCAAAATAAAAACCATGGACTAAATTTAATTATCTCAAACATATTTGAGATTAATTAAACATTACTTGAATTTACCCAAGTCCCACTAGTTAAATAATTAATTTAAATTGAGCTCTACAAGACTCAATATAATTTAATTAATTCAACACTTGAATTAATTTAATTATTTGGACTCTACTAGGTCCACTAGTGTTTAATTGATTCAACACTTGAATTAATTTAATTTAGTCCATAATAATGTTTATGAAAATCACAATTTTAAAATACATTATTCAATTGGCCAAATTTTAATTTAGGAACACTTCCATAAATTAAAATTTACATTTCTCTCATAGAAGTCATACTTCTATTTTTCCATACACTTATAAACTCATTTATAAGTCGTTCAACACATTGAACTATTTTACTTCTCAACGGGATCTAGAAAGCTAGCACTTGTGTGGCCCTCAATGGTTCATTGATACAACTAGCCGTGGGTTCACATCTCCATGTGATTCGGACTAAACATGTCCTTATATGAGCATACCCCAATTGCTCCATTCTTACTTATCAACTCCTTGATAACAAGAACGTCAGAACTCAAGTCTGATAGCACCCAACAAATCATGTTAAACGCCTAGCAACATCGCTTACATGATTCCCTAGGTATCAAATGATAGTGCCTGCAAGAACCATTCAATTATGGTTAGCGTACAGTACGGTCCCTTCAACTCATATATCCCGACCGATTCGACAACCATTGGTTTATCGAGAGTTGTCAATGAATCGATACTATGTGTCATGCCGTAGTTGCATCGATGGTGTAATCTATGAAACTCCTTTCATAATTACCACCATACTCTGATCAGAGATTTCAATCTACATACACATGAGAACACATAGGATATCCATACCCGAAGGTAAGTGGTGAATCCCCGACTACAATGCATCGACTCCTATACGTTTCGACAGAACACCCAACCTTGCCACCTGATGACCCCATGAGAGTCGGTAAACAAGCCAAAGTGTAATTCTAGCACATAGAGTCTCAATGTTGTCCCGGGTCATAAGGACTAATGGTGTACAACCATAAACTAGGACTATTCCACTCGATAAGTGAGAACCACTTGGAAAGTCCTTTTATGGAGGGTTGTTCAGTGCACTCTACAAGGAGCACCTATCTGCATGTTCGGACATCACAATGTCCCCTACCAATGAAACATGGTACTCACATCACAGATACTAGTCTCTAACTCGAGCGGCCTATATCCTTCTTAGTGGCGGCTGAATCGACTAGGAACCGTTTAGAATATACAGTATTCCAAATATGAGTTTCATGATACTCATCTCATGAGTATCTCATATTCTTTCTACTATTTGTATATTCAAGGATTTTATCTATGCAACTAGCATGGGTATACAGATAAAGATGTGCCAAAACAATAATTTCAAATATAATTAAAATAAAGATCGTTTATACATAGAGTTTCATTGTGAACACTCGGCCAACACTTGGCTCGACGGGCACCTACTCTAACAATCTCCCACTTGCACTAGAGCCAACTACCCATATACTTCAGACCCATGGATTCGCGATGCTTCTCGAATGATGGTCCTGGTAAAGGCTTAGTTAGTGGATCAGCAACATTATCTGCGGAGTCGACTTTGTCAATCACGACATCTCCTCTTTCCACGATCTCTCTGAGGATGTGGTACTTTCTCAATACGTGTTTGGACTTCTGATGAGACCTCGGCTCCTTTGCTTGAGCAATGGCTCCCGTGTTGTCACAAAACACCGGGACAGGAGCAACTCCATTAGGAATGACGCCCAACTCTTGGACGAAATTCCTTATCCAAACTGCCTCCTTTGCTGCAGCTGATGCAGCAATGTATTCTGCCTCAGTGGTGGAATCCGCTGTACTGTCTTGCTTGGAACTCTTCCAAGAGACAGCAGCACCATTGAGCATGAATATGAATCCAGAGGTTGACTTTGAGTCATCAATATCGCTTTGGAAGCTAGAGTCGGTATAGCCTTCCAATTTTAGTTCTCCACCCCCATAGACCAAGAACAATTTATTGGTCCTCCTCAAGTACTTGAGTATGTCTTTCACAGCTTTCCAATGTGGAAGACCAGGGTTCGATTGATATCTACTCACTACACTTAGTGCGAAGGCCACGTCAGGACGTGTAGATATCATCCCATACATGATGCTACCAATTGCAGATGCATATGGAATGCGTGTCATCGCCGCTATCTCTTCATCAGTCTTGGGAGACATGGACTTGGATAGGGACACGCCATGACACATTGGTAGATGTCCTCTCTTGGACTCATCCATCCAGAACCGCTTCAGGATGGTATCAATGTATGTGGACTGGGTGAGACCAAGCAATCCTTTTGATCTATCTCTATAGATCTGTATTCCCAATACAAAAGATGCTTCACCCAAGTCCTGCATTGAGAACTTACTTGCTAACCATATCTTTGTTGATTGCAACATTCCTACATCATTCCCAATGAGTAGAATGTCATCAACATAAAGAACAAGGAATGTCACAGCACTCCCACTGACCTTCTTATACACACAGGGTTCCTCAGGATTCTTAGTAAAATCAAACTCTTTGATTGTACTATCGAATCTAAGGTTCCAACTACTAGATGCCTGTTTTAGACCATAAATTGATCTCTGAAGTTTGCATACCATATGCTCACTTCCGACAGATGTAAACCCTTCGGGTTGAGACATGTAAATTTCTTCCTTAATATCCCCATTAAGAAATGCTGTCTTAACATCCATCTGCCATATCTCATAGTCATACCATGCAGCTATGGCTAGTAAAATCCTTATGGACTTGAACATTGCGACTGGAGAAAAGGTTTCTTCAAAGTCAACTCCTTGTCTTTGAGTATATCTTTTTGCTACCAATCGCGCCTTGAAGGTCAATACCTTCCCATCCGCCCCAAGTTTCCTCTTGTAAATCCATTTGCACCCTATGGGAACAATTCCCTCAGGTGGATCCACGAGATTCCACACTTGGTTCGAATGCATGGAATTCATCTCAGATTCCATTGCTTCAAGCCACTTGGATGAATCGGCATCAGATAATGCTTCCTTGAATGTCCTTGGATCACATCCTAGGTTAGGCTCATCATGGTCCTCTTCAAGAAGCAGACCATACCTCATAGGTGGTCTCGAGACTCTCTCGGATCTTCTAGGAGCTTGTATCTCCTCACTTGGCTCTTCGGGTGTGGGTTCTATAATTGCGGGTGTCTCTCGAACTTCTTCGAGTTCTATCATCTTCCCTTTTCTATCCAATAGAAATTCCTTTTCCAAAAAGGTTGCATTCCTTGAAACAAACACTTTTGTTTCTTGGGGATGATAGAAGTAGTATCCAACCGAATTCTTTGGATATCCCACAAAGTAACATAAAATGGATCGACTATCCAATTTATCTCCCACTACCTGCTTCACATAAGCAGGGCACCCCCATATTCTAAGAAAAGAATATTTGGGTGGCTTACCCATCCATATCTCATATGGAGTCTTGTCAACTGCTTTTGAATGGACATTGTTCAACAATAGTGCCGCTGTCTCAAGCGCATATCCCCAAAATGATGGCGGCAACTCCGTGAACCCCATCATAGACCGAACCATGTCCATCAAAGTCCGGTTACGACGCTCCGAAACACCATTCAACTGTGGTGTAGCAGGAGGAGTCCACTGTGAGAGAATCCCATTCTCCCTAAGATACTCTTGGAACTCGGCACTCAAGTACTCACCACCTCGATCCGATCGAACTGCCTTGATGCTTCGTCCCAATTGCTTCTCTACTTCACTTCTGAATTCTTTGAATCTTTCAAAGGCTTCAGACTTGTATTTCATCAAATACACATACCCATACCTCGAAAAGTCATCGGTAAAGGTGATGAAGTAGGCATGTCCATGCTTAGTGGTGATGCTAAGCGGACCGCACACATCGGTATGGATCAAATCCAATAAACCTTTGGCTCGCTCCGCATGGCCCTTAAAGGGAATTTTGGTCATCTTTCCTTTTAGACAGGATTCACAAGTCGTGAGAGCATTAATATCGGACATATCAAACATGCCAACTCCCACTAGCTTGTTCATCCTTCTTAGGGAAATATGTCCTAATCGAGCATGCCATAATTGTGCCGAATTAAGAGTATCTTGTTTGCGCTTATTTGTTGTTGTTATTGCTTGGACATTGTTAATCGGAATATCTTTTAATTTTAAGGTGTAGAGATTGTTTTCAAGTTCTCCGGTACCAACTAAACATTCATTCTTGTAAATATTGCAAACACCTTTGCTAAATAGACAAGAAAATCCATCAATATCAAGCATAGAAATGGAAATAATGTTTTTCACCAAGTCTGGTACAAACAAAACATCTCTTAAAACAAGCTTAAAATCATTGTTCAAATGCATGTAAACATCTCCTACAGCCTTGGCAGCAACTCTTGCCCCATTGCCCATCCTCAAGAAGGTCTCACCTTCCCTGAGCTTCCTACTTCTTCCCATCACCTGCAAATCATTACAGAGATGTGAGCCACAGCCGGTATCCAATACCCAAGAAGTAGAGTTAATGGAGATATTTACTTCAATGTAGAACATACCTTTGCCAGAACCCTTCTGGGCAAGATATTCCCTGCAGTTACGCCTCCAATGTCCAGGCTTCTTGCAGTAATGACAGATATCAACAGTCTTGTTAGCTTTATCTGGTGTAGCTACCACAACGGGACTCGGAGCTTTCCTCTTCAAGGGCATATTCTTCTTGGGACGTGGAAAAGAACGCTTCTTTCCCTTCCCACGTGGATCGGTCTTCGTACCAGATGAAGAACCCACATAAAGAACCGACTTCTCTTTCTTGATGGTGGACTCAAAATTCACAAGCATGTTCACCAACTCCTCAAGGGTCGGCTCCATTTTGTTCATATTGAAATTCACCACAAAAGGATCAAACGAGCTAGGCAGTGACAACAGCAATACATCCGTGGTCAACTCCGATGGCAAGATCAAATCCATGCCTACGAGCTTGTCTACGAGCCCAATCATCTTTAGGCCATGCTCATGGACCGAAGCCCCATCTCGCATGCGTAAAGTGATGAGCTCCTTGACTGTGGCATGCCTTAGAGGCCGAGTCTGCTCACCAAAGAGCTCTTTGAGGTGCATATGAATGTCAGCAGCATTCTTAGCACCCTCAAAACGCCTCTGTAGCTCATCGTTCATAGAAGCCTGCATATAACACTTGGCCTTCAAGTCATGGTCACACCAATCCTTGTAGGTCTGCAATTCCTCAGGAGTGCAGTCAGTCGGAGCCTTATCAGGGGGCGACTCATTTAGTGTATATGCAATCTTTTCCGAGTTCAAGACAATTTTCAGATTTCTTAGCCAAGTGAGGTAGTTAGGTCCGGTTAACACATGTTTTTCGAGAATAACGGAAAACGGGTTGCGAATTGATGACATTGTCAAAGATTTGTACTGAAAAGTAAAACAGATAAATGTTAATGACTATTTTAAAATATCTAATAAGATATAAAGTTTGGACTTTTACTTTATAAATTATCGCTCCCACTGTTTTGACATTTTCACTACCCTCTAGTGAAAACGGGAAACACTTTCCTCAGTAGGTACGTAAGGTCCAATTAGCGAATTGCCCGAATAATATCGGCCATCACAATTCCTAAAAGGTAGTTTCCAATTGCATCGCCATGCAACCCTCTACGTATACTTTTGTCTCACGTTTGATTAGGACCCAATAATATGACGTCGTTCATCTTTACGTGTCAAGCCTAACCCATCGATATTGAACCTTAATGGACGGTCGCCATGAGTTCCCTCAATAATATGAGCCGAAATCATGGGAGTTCCACGTAGTTCACATCACCATGTCAATGGATGTCACAGCTTTCCGGCACCCAAAGCTCCCCCAATAATATGAGCCGAGCCCCGAGTACGGGTAGCGTTCATCATGCACCCATTGTCGATGGAAGACAAGGAAATTATAAACAAATTTATAATTCCCCTTTTCGGACTTGATATTAATTTTGAATCTAATTCAAAATGAGGGTTTTTAATTTTTTGAAAGGTCTCATCATTAATTTTATTTTAAAAGATCGCCATGTTTGATCGTATGTTTGCCGGATTCATGCAACTTTGTTATTATCATAATAATAACACACATACTCATTATTTATAACATATCATGCATATATTATAAACAGTAAACAAACAAGGATGATCAATCGCCCCAATACTAACGGACCGTGTGAGCTAAACACGGGCCTAGGTCCAATCCTAGGGAAATGCACGGGATGCAAATGCAACTATTACATAAGCTTCCAATATTTACATGTCTTCGATCTTCATAATCATCATGGCCACCATCTTCCAATCTTGATCATCCACTATACTAATATTTACAAATAAATATCCATGGCAAATAGGGATACATCTCATGGGGTGGGAACGGGCCATAAACCAAGCCCACTTTATAAATTGATAATTATTACAATCATTCAACACAAAATATCCTAGCATACACCTAGCAAATTGGGCTTGGGCTTTTGATCATCCTTCATGCATAATATCACATATCATACACCATCAATTAATTATCACAATAATTAATTGATCCAATATTATATATCTTGATCCAATCACTAACCGCCACGATTATAAACTAAATTAACAAAGTATACAAACACCTTTGTCTACTTTCCAATTAATTTATTTATAACCAAATTTCTTGTAAATCACCATTTACTATAAATAATTAAAGTCCAACTTAAATTATTTATTTCATGAGAAAATATTTGCAACTTTTGTAATTTTAAACTTAAGGGCCCAAAAACTCATTTTTCACCAAAAATATTTTGGCCCATTTAAAATTCACAAATATGTTAGCCATCCAATGGCCCAACAACTCAAGGCCCATGACACTTTGATATTCCAAAACACTTTTGGAAACCCTAGCCGTCATCGCCGTCGCCGGAGCTCCGTCTCCGGATTCCGGCTAACATTCCGGCCAACATGTCAAAATTTTTTTTTTTTTTTATTTTTAAAAGAGGGGAGTTCGGGCAGCCCCTCGGGCAGCCCGAGCTGCCCGACACGGGCAGCAACATGCTGCCCGAAATTTCCCCTTTCATGCCTTGAATTTTTGTTGCAAAAATACACTCATGCGGTTAGAAATCGATCTCAACATAATATCTTGTATTTGCTACACAAAAACGTAACCATAGCTCGGATACCACTTGAAAGGGGATCGGTTACGGTGGCCGGAAACGCAACGGAAGCACAAAAAATTCGATTTTAGCATATAAATTTCGGCCACCATAGATTTGTGTAGGAAATACAATAAAACACCAAAATGACATTCATAGTGTGTTTAGAAATAGTTACCTATCAACCTCTTGAGGTTGATGATGGCTCCAACCAAGTTGTAAACAACTTGGCTCTTGAATGGATGACAAATCTACAAGCTCTCCTTGTTCTTGAATCTTTCCTTCAAATTAGGCCCACCACTAGCAAACTAGAACCCCTTTTATTTTGCACTAGAAAAATAAAAGGATTTTTCAAAGAGAAGTATTTTTCTTCCTCAACACTTGAAGAGAAAAATTGAGAGAAAACTTGATGGAATTGTGTGTATATTTTCGGCCATTATGCTTGAATGAAGGGGAAGGGAGACTTGTCTTGGACTTGCAAAAAGTAGAGACAAAAGTAGCATGCCAAGCCTTGATAGTTGCAAAAGTTGTCTCCAACCCTTCACCTCCCATGCATGCATATTATATGGTTTATTATCAAAATAAAAACCATGGACTAAATTTAATTATCTCAAACATATTTGAGATTAATTAAACATTACTTGAATTTACCCAAGTCCCACTAGTTAAATAATTAATTTAAATTGAGCTCTACAAGACTCAATATAATTTAATTAATTCAACACTTGAATTAATTTAATTATTTGGACTCTACTAGGTCCACTAGTGTTTAATTTATTCAACACTTGAATTAATTTAATTTAGTCCATAATAATGTTTATGAAAATCACAATTTTAAAATACATTATTCAATTGGCCAAATTTTAATTTAGGAACACTTCCATAAATTAAAATTTACATTTCTCTCATAGAAGTCATACTTCTATTTTTCCATACACTTATAAACTCATTTATAAGTCGTTCAACACATTGAACTATTTTACTTCTCAACGGGATCTAGAAAGCTAGCACTTGTGTGGCCCTCAATGATTCATTGATACAACTAGCCGTGGGTTCACATCTCCATGTGATTCGGACTAAACATGTCCTTATATGAGCATACCCCAATTGCTCCATTCTTACTTATCAACTCCTTGATAACAAGAACGTCAGAACTCAAGTCTGATAGCACCCAACGAATCATGTTAAACGACTAGCAACATCGCTTACATGATTCCCTAGGTATCAAATGATAGTGCATGCAAGAACCATTCAATTATGGTTAGCGTACAGTACGGTCCCTTCAACTCATATATCCCGACCGATTCGACAACCATTGGTTTATCGAGAGTTGTCAATGAATCGATACTATGTGTCATGCCGTAGTTGCATCGATGGTGTAATCTATGAAACTCCTTTCATAATTACCACCATACTCTGATCAGAGATTTCAATCTACATACACATGAGAACACATAGGATATCCATACCCGAAGGTAAGTGGTGAATCCCCGACTACAATGCATCGACTCCTATACGTTTCGACAGAACACCCAACCTTGCCACCTGATGACCCCATGAGAGTCGGTAAACAAGCCAAAGTGTAATTCTAGCACATAGAGTCTCAATGTTGTCCCGGGTCATAAGGACTAATGGTGTACAACCATAAACTAGGACTATTCCACTCGATAAGTGAGAACCACTTGGAAAGTCCTTTTATGGAGGGTTGTTCAGTGCACTCTACAAGGAGCACCTATCTGCATGTTCGGACATCACAATGTCCCCTACCAATGAAACATGGTACTCACATCGCAGATACTAGTCTCTAACTCGAGCGGCCTATATCCTTCTTAGTGGCGGCTGAATCGACTAGGAACCGTTTAGAATATACAGTATTCCAAATATGAGTTTCATGATACTCATCTCATGAGTATCTCATATTCTTTCTACTATTTGTATATTCAAGGACTTTATCTATGCAACTAGCATGGGTATACAGATAAAGATGTGCCAAAACAATAATTTCAAATATAATTAAAATAAAGATCGTTTATACATAGAGTTTCATTGTGAACACTCGGCCAACACTTGGCTCGACGGGCACCTACTCTAACATTTTCCACTCGATAAGTGAGAACCACTTGGAAAGTCCTTTAATGGAGGGTTGTTCAGTGCACTCTACCAGGAGCACCTATCTGCATGCTCGGACATCACAATGTCCCCTACCAATGAAACATGGTACTCACATCGCAGATACTAGTCTCTAACTCGAGCGGCCTATATCCTTCTTAGCGGCGGCTGATTCGACTAGGAACCGTTTAGAATATACAGTATTCCAAATATGAGTTTCATGATACTCATCATATGAGCATCTCATATTCTTTCTACTATTTGTATATTCAAGGACTTTATCTATGCAGCTTGCATGGGTATGTAGATAAAGATGTGCCATAATAATAAATTCAAATATTTTTAAAATAAAGATTGCTTATACATAGAGTTTCATTGTGCACACTCGGCCAACACTTGGCTCGACGGGCACCTACTCTAACAATCTCCCACTTGCACTAGAGCCAACTACCCATATGCTTTAAACCCATTGATTCGCGATGCTTGTCGAATAATGGTCCAGGTAAAGGCTTAGCTAGTGGATCAACAACATTATCGGCGGAGCCGACTGTGTCAAAAGACACTTCTCCTCTTTCCACAATCTCTCCGAGGATGTGGTACTTTCTCAATACTAGTTTGGATTTCTGATGAGACCTTGGCTCCTTTGCTTGAGCTAAAGCTCCCGTGTTGTCACACAACAATGGGATAGGAGCAACTCCATTAGGAATGACGCCCAACTCTTGGACGAAATTCCTTATCCAAACAGCCTCCCTTGCTGCATCCGATGCAGCAATGTATTCGGCCTCTGTGCTGGAATCCGCAGTATTGTCTTCTTTGGAACTCTTCCAAGAGACAGCAGCACCGTTGAGCATGAATACAAAACCAGAGGTTGACTTCGAGTCATCGATATCGCTTTGGAAGCTAGAGTCGGTATAGCCTTCCAATTTTAGTTCTCCACCCCATAGACCAAGAATAATTTATTGGTCCTTCTCAACTACTTGAGGATGTCTTTCACAGCTTTCCAGTGTGGAAGACCAGGGTTCAATTGATATCTTTTCACTATACATAGTGCAAATGCCACGTCAGGACGTGTAGATATCATCACATACATGATGCTACCAATTGCCGAAGCATACGGAATGCGTGTCATCGCCACTATCTCTGCATCAGTCTTGGGAGACAGATTTGGATAGGGACACGCCATGACACATTGGTAGATGTTCTCCCTTGGACTCATCCATCGAGAACGACTTCATGATGGTATCAATGTATGTGGACTGGGTATCCCCAATAGAAAATTCCTTTTCCAAAAAGGTTGCATTCCTAGAAACAAACACCTTTGTTTCTTGGGGATGATAGAAATGATATCCAATTGAATTCCTTGGATATCCCACAAAGTAGCATAAAATGGATCGACAATCCAATTTATCTCCCACTACCTGCTTCATAAGCAGGGTACCCCCATATAAGAATACTTAGGAGGCTTACCCATCCATATCTCATATGGTGTATGCCTTTGAATGGACATTTAGTAGAATATCTTTCAATTTTAAGTTACAGAGATCGTTTTCAAGTTCTCAAGTACCAATTAAACATTCATTCTTGTAAATGTTGCAAACACCTTTGCTAAATAAACAAGAATATCCATTTTTATCACAATAGAAATGGAAATAATGTTTTCACCAAAAAGGTACAAACAAAACATCTCTTAAAAATTAACTTAAAATCATTGTTCAACAATAAGTAAACATTTCTTAAGGTCTTGGCAGCAACTCTTGCTCCATTGCCCATCCTCAAGAAGGTCACACCTTCCTTAAGCTTCCTACTTCTTCCCATCACCGTTTCCAGAACTTTTCTGGGCAAGATATTCTTTGCAATTACGCCTCCAATGTCCAGGCTTCTTGCAGTGATGACATACATCATCAGTCTTGTCAGCCTTAACTGGTCTGGCTGCCACAACGGGATTCGGAGATTGCCTCAACAAGGGCACGTTCTTCTTGGGACGTTGGAAAGAACGCTTCTTTCCATTCCCATGTGGATCAATCTTCGTACCAGATGAAGAACCCACATAAAGAACCAACTTCTCTTTCTTGATGGTTGATTCAATCGTAACAAGCATATTCATCAACTCCTCAAGGGTCGGTTCCATCTTGTTCACCACAAAAGGATCAAATGAGCTAGGCAGCGATAACAGCAACACGTCGGTGGTCAACTCCGAAGGCAAGATCAGATCCATGCCAACGAGCTTGTCCACGAGCCTGATCATCTTTAGGCCATGCTCATGGACCGAGGCCCCATCTCGCATGCGCAAAGTGATCAACTCCTTGACGGTAGCATGCCTAAGAGGCCGAGTCTGCTCACCAAAGAGCTCTTTGAGGTGCTTATGAATGTCAGCAGCATTCTTTGCATCCTCAAAACGCCTCTGCATCTCATCATTCATAGAAGTCAGCATATAACACCTGGCTATCAAGTCATGGTCACACCATTCCTTGTAAGCCTGCAGTTCCTCAGGATTGCAGTCAGTCAGAGCCTCAACAGGGGGCGACTCAGTCAGTGTATATGCTACCCTTTCCGAATTCAAGACTATTTTTAGGTTTCTTAGCCAAGTGAGGCAATTAGGTCCAGTTAATATGTGTTTGTCGAGTATTACAGATATTGAATTGCGCATCGAAGAACTTGTCGATTTGTACTGAAAAGTAAAAACAGATAAATGTTGATGACTATTTTAAATATTTAGTAAGATATGAAGTTTGGACTTTTACTTCATAAATATTTGCTCCCACTGTTTTGACATATTTCACTACCCTCTAGTGAAAACGGGAAACTCCTTTCCTCAGTAGGTACGTAAGGTCCAATTAGCGAATTATGATCCCGAATAATATCAGCCAATCACAATTCCTAAAAGGTAGTTTCCAATT
Organism: Primulina eburnea; assembly: GCF_022965805.1. Classification (NCBI taxonomy): domain Eukaryota; kingdom Viridiplantae; phylum Streptophyta; class Magnoliopsida; order Lamiales; family Gesneriaceae; genus Primulina; species Primulina eburnea. The sequence goes on along the minus strand of NC_133118.1, from coordinate 11,494,949 downwards.
GCATCACAATGCAACCCTCTACGTAAACTTTTGTCTCACGTTTGATTAGGACCCAATAATATGACGTCGTTCATCTTCACGTGTCAAGCCTTACCCATCGATGTTGAACCTTAATGGACGGTCGCCATGAGTTCTCCAATAATATGAGCCAAAGTCATGGGAGTTCCACGTAGTTCACATCACCATGTCAAATGGATGTCACAGCTTTCCGGTACTAAGGGCCCCCCCAATAATATGAGCCGAGCCCCGAGTACGGGTAGCGATTCGTCATGCACCCATTTGTCGATGGAAGACATGGAAATTATAAACAAATTTATAATTCCCCTTTTCGGGCTTGATATAAATTTTGAATCTTATTCAAAATGAGGGTTTTTAATTTTGAAAGGTCTCATCATTAATATTATTTTAAAAGCTCGCCATGTTTGATCGTATGTTTGCCGGATTCATGCAACTTTGTTATTATCATAATAATAACGCACATACTCATTATTTATAACATATCATGCATATATTATAAACAGTAAACAAACAAGGATGATCAATCGCCCCAATACTAACGGACCGTGTGAGCTAAACACGGGCCTATGTCCAATCCTAGGGAAATGCACGGGATGCAAATGCAACTATTACATAAGCTTCCTATATTTACATGTCTTCGATCTTCATAATCATCATGGCCACCATCTTCCAATCTTGATCATCCACTATACTAATATTTACAAATAAATATCCATGGCAAATAGGGATACATCTCATGGGGGTGGGAACGGGCCATGAACCAAGCCCACTTTATAAATTGATACTTATTACAATCATTCAACACAAAATATCCTAGCATACACCTAGCAAATTGGGCTTGGGCTTTTGATCATCCTTCATGCATAATATCACATATCATACACCATCAATTAATTATCACAATAATTAATTGATCCAATATTATATATCTTGATCCAATCACTAACCGCCACGATTATAAACTAAATTAACAAAGTATACAAACACCTTTGTCTACTTTCAAATTAATTTATTTATAACCGAATTTCTTATAAATCACAATTTACTATAAATAATTAAAGTCCAACTTCAATTATTTATTTCATGAGAAAATATTTGCAACTTTTGTAATTTTAAACTTAAGGGCCCAAAAACTCATTTTTCACCAAAAACATTTTCGGCCCATTTAAAATTCACAAACATGTTAGCCATCTAATGGCCCAACAACTCAAGGCCCATGACACTTTGATATTCCAAAACACTTTTGGAAACCCTAGTCGTCATCGCCGTCGCCGGAGCTCCGTCGCCGGATTCCGGCAACAAAAAAATTTTTTTTTTTTTTAATTTAAAAGGTAGGGGCTGTTCGGGCTGCCCCTCGGGCTGCCCTTGCTGCCCGAAATGGGCAGCCCCTCGGGCAGCCCGAGCTACCCGAAACGGGCAGCAACATGCTGCCCGAAAAACGCTCCAACAAGCCTTGAGTTTCGTTGCAAATTTTCGGTCTCATGCGGTTAGAAATCAATCTCAACATAATATCTTGTAGTTGCTACACAAAATCGTAACCATAGCTCGGATACCACTTGAAAGGGGATCGGTTACGGTGACCGGAAGCGCAATTGAAGTTTAAAAATTTCGATTTTTCATACAATATTTTCGGCCACCTCATGAATCTTGTGTAGCAAATACAAAAACACCAAAATTGACATACATAGGGTGTTTATAGAAATGTACCTATCAATCTTAAAAGATTGATGATGGCTCCAACTTAGTTGATATACAACTAAGCTCTTCAATGGCAAGACAATCTTCAAGCTTCCTTTGAGCCCACCTTGCTCAAATATTAAGCCCACCACCAACTAGCTAGAACCACTCTAATTTTGCACTAGAAAAATTAGAGCATTTTTCTTTGAGAAGTGTATTGTTTCTCCAACAATTGAAGAACAAAAATTAGAGAGAAAAGTGGGAGAGAAAGCCATCAAAATTTCGGCCATTGTGGTTGGAAGTGAAGGGGAGGGAGACTTGTCTTGGTCTTGCAAAAAGTAGAGACAAAAGTAGCATGCCATGCCTTGATATTTGAAAAAGTTGTCTCCAACCCTTCATCTCCCATGCATGCATATATTATATGGTTTTTAATAAATTAAAAATCATGGACTAAATTTAATTATCTCAAACATATTTGAGACTAATTAAACATTACTTGAATTTACTCAAGTCCCACTAGTTAAATAATTAATTTAAATTGAGCTCTACAAGACCCAATATGATTTAATTAATTCAACACTTGAATTAATTTAATTATTTGGACTCTACTAGGTCCACTAGTGTTTAATTAATTCAACACTTGAATTAATGTAATTTAGTCCATAATAATGTTTATGAAAATCACAATTTTCAAATGCATTATTCATTTGGCCAAGTTTTAATTTAGGAACACTTCCATAAATTAAAATTTATATTTCTCTCATAGAAGTCATACTTCTATTTTTCTTTACACTTATAAACTCATTTATAAGACGTTCAACACATTGAACTATTTTCTCCTTTATAGAAGTCATACTTCTAATTTTCCTTACGCTTATAAACTCCTTTATAAGCCGTTCAACACATTGAACTATTTTTACTTCTCAACGGGTTCTAGAAAGCCAGCACTTGTGTGGCCCTCAATGGTTCATTGATACAACTAGCCGTGGGTTCACATCTCCATGTGATTCGGACTAAACATGTCCTTATATGAGCATACCCCAATGGCTCCATTCTTACTTATCAACCCCTTGATAACAAGAACGTCAGAACTCAAGTCTGATAGTACCCAACCAACCATGTTAAACGCCTAGCAACATCGCTTACATGATTCCCTAGGTATCAAATGATAGTGCCTGCAAGAACCATTCAATTATGGTTAGCGTACAGTACGGTCCCTTCAACTCATATATCCCGATCGATTCGACAACCATTGGTTTATCGAGAGTTTGTCAATGAATCGATACTATGTGTCATGTCGTAGTTGCATCAATGTTGTAATCTATGAAACCCCTTTCATAATTGCAACCATACTCTGGCCAGAGATTTCAATCTACATACACATGATAACACATAGGATATCCATACCCGAAGGTAAGCGGTGAATCCCCGACTACAATGCATCGACTCCTATATGTTTCGACATAACACCCAACATTGCCACCTGATGACCCCTTGAGAGTCGGTAAACAAGTCAAAGTGAAACGCTAGCACATAGAGTCTCAATGTTGTCCCGAGTCATAAGGACTAATGGTGTACAACCATAAACTAGGACTTTTCCACTCGATAAGTGAGAACCACTTGGAAAGTCCTTTAATGGAGGGTTGTTCAGTGCACTCTACCAGGAGCACCTATCTGCATGCTCGGACATCACAATGTTCCCTACCAATGAAACATGGTACTCACATCGCAGATACTAGTCTCTAACTCGAGCGGCCTATATCCTTCTTAGCGGCGGCTGATTCGACTAGGAACCGTTTAGAATATACAGTATTCCAAATATGAGTTTCATGATACTCATCATATGAGCATCTCATATTCTTTCTACTATTTGTATATTCAAGGACTTTATCTATGCAGCTTGCATGGGTATGTAGATAAAGATGTGCCATAATAATAAATTCAAATATTTTTAAAATAAAGATTGCTTATACATAGAGTTTCATTGTGCACACTCGGCCAACACTTGGCTCGACGGGCACCTACTCTAACAACATATAGCAACAATAAATCAAAACTTCCACGTATAAGTAGGGTATAAAAATGATTAAAGAAATAAATATAACATAAACAATAAATAATGATTAAATAATATAAAACTTAGATTCTTACCTTTTAATAACCTTATTATCATGCCAAGAGTTTCACCTTATCATCTCAACTTTAGGAAGTTAGCTATTCATTATTCAAAGTGTAAAACTTTGAATATGAAATTAACATGCTAATTATATTTAAATGAATAAATAAAGGAAAAATATAGAGAGAAATATTATGAACTCAAAGGTTTGTTCATAGAATGAGGGATATCTCAATATATTACAATGCACCCTTATTTATAGCCAAATTTTGGGAGACAACCACAAAAAAAATATTATTTTTTACTCATAAGTCTTCATTGGTGTTCCAAGAAATTAATATTATATAACACATCACATTTGAAAATCTTCTGCTCCGAATTTGCTTCTTCACATAAAAACAAACATGTGGATAATTGAGTTGTCTAGTTGTGGTATTTTATTCAGAATATTTGACCAAGTAATTTGAGAGATATGGTCAAAATACTAGAGCATGGTAAAACTGCCACTCCTTTTGTTACTTTCTTTGTTGCTTAATTTGATCCCAATTGTGAGAGGATTTTTATCCCATGCTTGTCAACAATATTGTAGATATTATAATTAACTTTCTACAGGTCAAGAATAATCTTAATCTCATTTGTAACGCCAAGGTTATTCTTGTTTTATCGAACCTGTAAAAAATATTAAAAACTTATAATTACACACAACTTATATTTTATACAATTTATTATAAAACATGTAATATTTAAACATTTAATAAAACCAAAACTATATATTTATATTATAAAATATTTAATTAATGTACAATTTTTTATCTTTATCATTAAGAAAAGCACTTATGCGAAAAACGAAGGGCCAAAATTTTAGGGGTTTGTCATAAGTGTGCAAGATGGACTTGTGACAAACGATGCAGATCTTTGGGATGTGTTTCCAATAACAGAGAAGATAAAATTGGTTTCATTAAAAATGGGCTGAGTAAGGAGTCTTTAGATAACATCTTATTTACTCTTGAGACGCATTCTAGTGGACATGTGCATATTGAACTTCTCCGTTTATGGAAACAATTCCAAGATGAGCGTCATAGTTGTGGGGACCCGAACGCTAATCATCTTTTCAATCGTCATTGGGACTAATTTAATCAATTAGAATAACAGGGTCTAAATTTTTTTTTTAAATGCGGAAGTTAATGGAATTATTCTATTATACAAACCAGTATAACAATACAAATCCTGTACTGTTAGAGTAGGTGCCCGTCGAGCCAAGTGTTGGCCGAGTGTTCACAATGAAACTCTATGTATAAGCAATCTTTATTTTAATAATATTTGAAATTATTGTTTTGGCAAATCTTTATCTGTATACTCATGCTAGATGCATAGATAAAGACCTTGAATATACAAATAGTAGAAAGAATATGAGATGCTCAAATGATGAGTGTCACGAAACTCATATTTGGAATACTGTATATTCTAAACAGTTCCTAGTCGATTCAGCCGCCGCTAAGAAGGATATAGGCCGCTAGAGTTCGAGAATAGTATCTGCGATGTGAGTACCATGTTTCATTGGTAGAGGACATTGTGATGTCCGAGCATGCAGATAGGTCCTTCTGGTAGAGTGCACTGAACAACCCTTCATAAAGGACTTTCCAAGTGGTTCTCACTTATGGAGTGGAAACGTCTTAGTTTATGGTTGTACACCATTAGTCCTTATGACCCGGGACAATATTGAGACTCTATGTGCTAGAATTACACTTTGACTTATTTATCGACTCTCATGGGGTCATCAGGTGGCAAGGTTGGGTGTTCTGTCGAAACATATAGGAGTCAATGCATTGTAGTCGGGGATTCAACACTTACCTTCGGGTATGGATATCCTATGTGTTATCATGTGTATGTAGGTTGAAATCTCTGATCAGAGTATGGTGGTAATTATGAAAGAGGTTTCATAGATTACACCATCGATGCAACTACAACATGACACATAGTATCGATTCATTGACAACTCTCGATAAACCAATGGTTGTCGAATCGATCGGGATATATGAGTTGAAGGGACAGTACTGTACGCTAACCATAATTGAATGGTTCTTGCAGGCACTATCATTTGATACATAGGGAATTATGTAAGCGATGCTGCTAGGCGTTTAACATGATTGGTTGGGTACTATCATACTTGAGTTCTGACGTTCTTGTTATCAAGGAGTTGATAAGTAAGAATGGAGCAATTGGGGTATGCTCATATAAGGACATGTTTAGTCCGAATCACATGGAGATGTGAACCCACGGCTAGTTGTATCAATGAACCATTGAGGGCCACACAAGTACTAGATTTCTAGATCCCGTTGAGAAGAGAAATAGTTCAACGTATTGAACGTCTTATAAAGGAGTTTATAAGCGTAAGGAAAAATTAGAAGTACGAATTCTATAGAGGAAAAAATAGTTCAATGTGGTGAACGGCTTATAAATGAGTTTATAAGCGTAAAGAAAAATAGAAGGATGACTTCTATGAGAGAAATGTAAATTTTAATTTATGGAAGTTTTCCTAAATTAAAAGTTGGCCAAGTGAATAATGTATTTGAAAATTGTGATTTTCATAAACATTATTATGGACTAAATTAAATTAATTCAAGTGTTGAATTAATTAAACACTAGTGGACCTAGTAGAGTCCAAATAATTAAATTAATTCAAGTGTTGAATTTATTAAATTATATTGAGTCTTGTAGAGCTTAATTTAAAGAAATTATTTGACTAGTGGACTTGAGTAAATTCAAGTAATGTTTAATTAATCTAAAAAATGTTTGAGATAATTAAATTAAGTCCATGGATTTTTAATTTGTTAAAAAGCATATAATATATGCATGCATGGGAGGTGAAGGGTTGGAGACTACTTTTTGGGTTATCAAGTCATAGCATGCAAAAAGGTGTTTTTGCTTCTTGCAAGTTCAAGACAAGTCTCCCTTCCCCCATTTTTGAACAAGCATGGCCGAAATTTCCATTGAATCTCCTCCAATTTTTCTCTCATTTTTCTTCTTCAAGTGTTGAGGAAGAAATATACTTCTCTTTAAAAAATCCTCTTAATTTTCTAGTGCAAATTAAGAGGGGGTCTACCTAGTTGGTGGTGGGCTTAATAGTTGAGCAAGGAGTGCTCAAAGGAAGCTTGAAGATAGTTTCTACCATTGAAGAGCTAAGGTGTTTAAACCTTAGTTGGAGCCATACATCAATCCTTGTTATTGATAGGTAAAATTCTAAACACACTATGAATGTCATTATGTGTTTTTATTGTATTTGTTACACATTATAAGGGGTGGCCGAAAATTTTGTTGAAAAAATTTGATTTTTAAACTACCGTTGCGCTTCCGGTCACCGTAACCGATCCCCTTTCAAGTGGTATCCGAGTTATTGTTACGATTTTGTGTAGCAATTACAAGATATTATATTGAGATCGATTTCTAACCGCTTGAGATGAAATTTTGCAACAAAAAAAATCAAGGTTTTTGGGGCATGTTTCGGGCAACAACATGTTTGTAAAGCCCGAGATTTTATTACCGTAATCTGAGATTAATCCGAAATGATTTGACGATGATTTTTATAATCTATTGGTGATAATCGATATGATTATAGACGGAACAGATTGGATCGGGAAAGACGAAAGAAAATTAAAAGAGGTGCAAAAAGGAAGTCCCCGCGCACATGCGCGATATGTTTGGGCGCACATGCGCGAGGAGGACAGAAGCCATGGCGCACATGCGCGGCTGGGGGCGCGCACATGCGCGAAGAAGACAGTAGCTATGGCGCATATGTGCGAGAAGACACGCGCATATGCGCGACATGGCCAGAAGCTTCGGCGCATATGCGCGAGTAAATGCGCGCATATGCGCGAGATGCAGAAAATGCCGGACAGAACTACCGGCGCATATGCGCGGCTTTGTGCGCGCATATGTGCGCGGCATGCAGATTCTCAAATCGCCACTTGGTCTATTGAAGGCAACGTGTGTGTATATATATATATATATATATACATATGTATCTCAATTATTCAGAAATAAAAAGAAGAAGGAAACGAGGGAGCGCAAGTTTGATTTCTGATTTGGGTTGCGAGTGCTCTGGTTATCAGAATCTAAATCCGAGTACGACACCGAGTTCCTATCAACACAGGCTACAACTGGACGTAAGTTTTATTACGTTTAGACATGATTTGAATTTATGATACTGTCAGAATTGAATAGAAACCAGATATAGTGTTTCTGTTACAATAGAAATTGTATAATCGAAGTTAGATTTAAGAATAGATTGATTATGCAATTGTTATGAATTTCAGAGTGAAATTGATTGAGATTTAATATCAGAGTTGTGTTGTTATTGATTCTGACGGTACAGATATTGAGATTATGAATGGTACTGTTACTGATTATGAATTCTGGTATTATATCTGTGATGTTGAGATTAACGGGGTATCAAGACTGTATTGTTATGCCGTTGAAACATCAGTTGATTAGATTGATCAGATTCAGTAATGATTTCGATTGTAACGTGATATCGTTGATATAGATTAGATTATAACTTGTTCAGATATAAATCAGATTATATACCGATTTGAGTATTGATCAGAACAGGTTTTGAATTGAGTTATATACTGATATTGTATTTATATGATTGTCATTGCCAGACCGGGTATGGACAGATCAGAATACGAGACTTCGTCTTCGTCAGACCGGGAAGACAAAGGTATAAATTAATGTTGTGTTGGGATTGCACAACTCGAGTGAGGTTTGACTCGAGTTTCCCTAAATCACATACTTAGTGTATTACATTAATATTTGTAATTGATGAGATTGATGTCTGTAGGCTATTGATTCATAGCCACTGCATGTATTGATTACTGAGTCGTTGAGTCATGGGCTGATTCGCCTAGTCACTGACTGATTCGTCTAAACTTAAGCTGATTCGCTTAAGTACCGACTGATTCGTCTGGTTATTGACTGATTCGTCTAAACCTAAGCTGATTCGCTTAATTACAGGCTGATTCGTCTGGTTATTGGCTGATTCGCCTAATTCTTGACTGATTCGTCAATTCTGCGGCTGATTCGCCCAGACACTGGATATATGAATTATATCGATGCCGTTTAGGGATTGATTCATTCCTATCGACTGAGATTCGGTATATTTATCATTATCCAGACATCGGGATCCCTAGGTTAGAGTTGAGTCGAGTCTGAGACGACGTGTCAGTGGAGTCGAGTCTGAGACGACGCGTCGGTTGAGTTGAGTCTGATATGACATGTTGATTTACAGTTTTATATCATTCATGTTTATTGAATGCTTGATATTGATTTATGATTCTGAATTGAGACATGTTATGAATAATTCTTATATGCTTTCGTATATGCTTTTATATGATTGCATGTATACATTGTTTAAACTGGGATATTTATATCTCACCGGAGTTATCCGGCTGTTGTCTTGTTTTGTATATGTGCATGACAACAGGTGGGACTGGATCAGGGTCAAGAAGAGGATGAGAGAAGATTAGATAGCGTGGAGATCCGGGCTTCGAAGCAACATAGGATTCAGCACTGATATGTAGTTGAACCTAGTTGAATTCTTGTAGATAACACAAGATTGTATGTTCATGTTTAATACGGAAGTTGAGTAAATTACATTACGTTTCCGCTTTGTATTTTTTTTAAAAAAAAATTAGACCCTGTTTTATAATTGATTAATTAGTCCCAATGATGATTAAGAACATGATTAGCGTCCGGGTCCCCACAACAGGTGGTATCAGAGCGATAGATCCTTTAGACTGAGATAGAAAAGGATGGGCGGGTTAGATTGAGTTTTCTTACCTTGCATGTGATTGCTAGCATGAGATGTATTATAATGTTGACTGACATTGTGTATGCTAGCATGACGCTATGTTTTACTGCTTTAAAATATATGTTACTTGATTTTCTGATGTGAATTGGGATTGTGTATTATTGGGTATGAATCAGATCTGATTCATGATCAGCAGTAAGAGTATTAGAGAAGGATTGCAACAGATTTGTTGTATTTGGGTTACTAATGTTTTGGTAATCAGATATACCGCCTCGGAGAATTCCAGAAAGAGGTAGTATTTTGACTAGCCAGATGGGTGTGTCAGAAATTGTGAAAGAAACAGAATTGAAGAAGTTTCAGTCATTTCAACCGCCGATTCTGAATGGTACTGAGACGCCAATAGATTGTGAGAATTGGCTTGAAGAAATAGAGATGTTATTTGAATTTCTTGGGTTCACAGATGATTGTAGAATTACACTGATTGAGAACCAGCTACAGAAGAGTGCAAGGGGATGGTGGTTAGTAACCAAGAAATTCCTGGAACAACGTAGTTCACTGATTACGTGGAAAATTTTTAAGGTTGAATTCTACCAAAGATTTATCCCTGTATCATACAGACAAGACAAAAGTGCAGAGTCTTCGAATTTGAGACAAGGGCACTTGAGTATTGATGAGTATTTGGCTCAGTTCTTTACGTTACTACGCTTTGTCCCTCATGTGGCTAGGAATGATGAAGCTATGTCTAGTCAGTTCATGCAGGGATTGAATCCGGAGATACGTACATTGGTGAATGCAAAAAGACCGATTAATTTTGCTGATACCTTAAACAGAGCCAAAAGAGCAGAAACAATTCTGATGGGACGAAAGGAAGCATCCTATGATCTTCCAGCACCGAGTTCACAGCAACTGCCTTCCAGAATAGAGATTGGCAGTAGCGGTCGTGAAAAGAAAGAACCATTGAAAATGCGAGAGGAGCAGTTTATGAAGTTAGAAAGTGGTTCGTCTAGCTCCGGTGATTCCAGCTCGAGTTATACTGGAATATATTGCAGGACTTGCGGAGGGAGACATCCCACAGAGCAATGCCGGGGAGTGACTGGCAGATGCAATACCTGTAAACAGCCGGGACATTTCGCTAGAGTTTGTCCCCAGAGAGGTTCCCGAAGATTTCAGGGAGTAGGACCATCTGGATATGGTGATCGAAGAACAGTCCCAGGAGACACTTGATGATATAGTGACAGGTACTGTTATTTTATGATTACGTTGCATATGTATTGACATATACTAATGCATCAATTTTGAGTATCTTTGAAAGAATTTCATTGAGATATATTATACCTGTTGAGTCTGGTTGTACTGTAGTATTAATTTCCTTGTGTTAGGAAAGAAAGATTGATATGAGAGATTTCTGTGAAATATCATAAACTACAGTAAGATAAGAATGAGATCGAGTTAGATTATGATGTACTTGTGTTTTCAGATTTGATTGCATTATTGGTATTAATATGCTAAACAAGTACATAACTAGAGTATAAAATTTAGACCAGATATGGCTGATGCGTGAAGATTTCACGATAAGAATTCTAGATTCAGAATTCCTTTGATATTTAGATTGTCTAGGACTCGATGATTACAGAAAGGAACAGATGGTATCCTTATGTATTCAGTAGATACTCTGAAATCGAGCCTAGCATTGGCAGATTTGCCAATGGTATACGAGTTGACTGATGATTTTTCAGACAAGATTGCAGATTTGCTTATATCAGAAAGATAGATTTCAGAATTGAATCAAGATCAGGTACTGTTTATTTGATTAGCATTCAGTACAGAATGATATTGAATGTGCAGAATGACACTGAATGAATTGAAAGAATTGAAACATCAGTAGAAGAGTACCGAACAGGAGTTACATCTGATTTAATGTTTCTCTTTGGCATGTTTCAGTATGTTCAGAGATATTATGATGATTTCATGCTCGATGTATCTATGATATTTTGATATATTTGTAGCATCTGATTGATTGAATTGAACATCTGAAGAGTGTACTGAATATTCTGAGAACTGTGATTATCATATACAGAAATTATTCAGATATAAATCCTGCTTGAAACAGATTGTGTTCGGAGTATGGGGTATCTGAAGTTAGTATACCGATTGATGTTGACACAGTTAAGATTGTGATCAGTGACTGAGAATGATACCGAATTCAGAAAGATCAGAAATGTCAGAAATTTCAGAAATGTCAGATATGTCAGAAATTTCTTTTCGGTCTGAATTGATAGAGTATCGGTTATGATTGCTGTTTATATCTGCTTGAGTATTATTATTGTTCTAAAACAGTATTGGTGATAGCTTATATTGTTTGGGGGCAGATTATATTGGCAGATGAGATATAACAATGGAATCAGAATGTTCAGAAATGGATATCGATAGTCAGAGCCGAATACCAGGTAGGTATTTCTCTTTAAAGTATATTAATAACTGATTTGTTTATACCAAATAGTTCGAATCTGAAATGACAGATTGTGTCAGAAACAGACAATAGTAGATTCAGTTTCCAGTTTGATGACTGAGAATGTACAGTATTCGAACAGACAGTTTTTATATAGACAGATTCAGTCAGTTATGGCAGAATTTATGCTGAATTGTTGGCAGAAATTGTACTGAAATGTCTGAATTGCCAATAAAAAGAAGACAGAAAGATAGAAATCAGAAGAGTTATACAGAATTTGTATATTTCTGATTAGACACGGGGAGTATATTTCGATGAATTTCATAATGAGATTACTGTAATACTTTCCAGATTGTGATGTGATCTGATTGTAATTGACAGATTGTTCAATCTATATCTATTAGTTTGTACCAGATAACGTACAAACATGACCAAATGACAAAGATCGATGTCAAAGAAATGGTCAGATTGACTAGAAAATAGCCAGAATGTGCTATCCAGATATGAGAAGATATCCAGGAAGTTGCTGTGCTAGATATTAGCACTAGTGGATATGACAGATTTTCACTATCTGAGTTATGAGATAATGGTATTTATCAGATTACCAGAGGAGTAATGAGATAGGTACAGATGAGACATTGTACAGCGAGTACTATAGATTCTTTGAATCAGAATAATATCTCAAAGATACCTGGGATAGAATCTGATACGATCAGAGATATGACAAAGAAAAGATAGCTGATTCAGAAAAGAATAAAGATAGCTCAGACCAGACAGACTTATTATGCCAATGTCGGATGATGACGATTGGTATTTGAAGACAAAGATTGAGTATATCCTTGACCGGGATAAACAGATTTGATAACAGCTGATAGTAATGATTTGTTATGAGCTGTGGTTTGGTATATACAGATGTTGTATAGCCAGTATTGCGAAATTGATTCTATCAAAGCTAATTTGAAAGACAGAATCTGATATGAGAGTGAGATTTCAGGATGGATTCTTGGAGATGAGTTTCTTATTGAAACCCTGTATACAGTTCTTCCGATATATCTGAATGGATTTTGCGAGTTCGAGGACTAACTCAGATCTAAGAGGGGGAGAAATGTAAAGCCCGAGATTTTATTACCGTAATCTGAGATTAATCCGAAATGATTTGACGATGATTTTTATAATCTATTGGTGATAATCGATATGATTATATACGGAACATATTGTGTCGGGAAAGACGAAAGAAAATTAAAAGAGGTGCAAAAAGGAAGTCCCCGCGCACATGCGCGATAGGTTTGGGCGCACATGCTCGAGGAGGACAGAAGCCATGGCGCACATGCGCGGCTGGGGGCGCGCACATGCGCGAAGAAGACAGTAGCTGTGGCGCATATGCGCAAGAAGACACGCGCATATGCGCGACATGGCCAGAAGCTTCGGCGCATATGCGCGAGTAAATGCGCGCATATGCGCGAGATGCAGAAAATGCCGGACAGAACTACCGGCGCATATGCGCGGCTTTGTGCGCGCATATGCGCGCGGCATGCAGATTCTCAAATCGCCACTTGGTCTATTGAAGGCAACGTGTGTGTGTATATATATATATATATATACATATGTATCTCAATTATTCAGAAATGGAAAAGAAGAAGGAAACGAGGGAGCGCAAGTTTGATTTCTGATTTGGGTTGCGAGTGCTCTGGTTATCAGAATCTAAATCCGAGTACGACACCGAGTTCCTATCAACACAGGCTACAACTGGACGTAAGTTTTATTACGTTTAGACATGATTTGAATTTATGATACTGTCAGAATTGAATAGAAACCAGATATAGTGTTTCTGCTACAGTAGAAATTGTATAATCGAAGTCAGATTTAAGAATAGATTGATTATGCAATTGTTATGAATTTCAGAGTGAAATTGATTGAGATTTAATATCAGAGTTGTGTTGTTATTGATTCTGACGGTACAGATATTGAGATTATGAATGGTACTGTTACTGATTATGAATTCTGGTATTATATCTGTGATGTTGAGATTAACGGGGTATCAAGACTGTATTGTTATGCCGTTGAAACATCAGTTGATTAGATTGATCAGATTTAGTAATGATTTCAATTGTAACGTGATATCGTTGATATAAATTAGATTATAACTTGTTCAGATATGGATCAGATTATATACCGATTTGAGTATTGATCAGAACATGTTTTGAATTGAGTTATATACTGATATTGTATTTATATGATTGTCATTTCCAGACCGGGTATGGACAGATCAGAATACGAGACTTCGTCTTCGTCAGACCGGGAAGACAAATGTATAAATTAATGTTGTGTTGGGATTGCACAACTCGAGTGAGGTTTGACTCGAGTTTCCCTAAATCACATACTTAGTGTATTACATTAATATTTGTAATTGATGAGATTGATGTTTGTAGGCTATTGATTCATAGCCACTGCATGTATTGATTACTGAGTCGTTGAGTCATGGGCTGATTCGCCTAGTCACTGACTGATTCGTCTAAACTTAAGCTGATTCGCTTAAGTACCGACTGATTCGTCTGTTTATTGACTGATTCGTCTAAACCTAAGCTGATTCACTTAATTACAAGCTGATTCGTCTGGTTATTGGCTGATTCGCCTAATTCTTGACTGATTCGTCAATTCTGCGGCTGATTCGCCCAGACACTGGATATATGAATTATATCGATGCCGTTTAGGGATTGATTCATTCCTATCGACTGAGATTCGGTATATTTATCATTATCCAGACATCGGGATCCCTAGGTTAGAGTTGAGTCGAGTCTGAGACGACGCGTCAGTGGAGTCGAGTCTGAGACGACGCGTCGGTTGAGTTGAGTCTGATATGACATGTTGATTTACAGTTTTATATCATTCATGTTTATTGAATGCTTGATATTGATTTATGTTTCTGAATTGAGACATGTTATGAATAATTCTTATATGCTTTCGTATATGCTTTTATATGATTGCATGTATACATTGTTTATACTGGGATATTTATATCTCACCGGAGTTATCCGGCTGTTGTCTTGTTTTGTATGTGTGCATGACAACAGGTATGACTGGATCAGGGTCAAGAAGAGGATGAGAGAAGATTAGATAGCATGGAGATCCGGGCTTCGAAGCAACATAGGATTCAGCACTGATATGTAGTTGAACCTAGTTGAATTCTTGTAGATAACACAAGATTGTATGTTCATGTTTAATATGTAAGTTGAGTAAATTATATTACGTTTCCGCTTTGTATTTTAAAAAAAAAAATTAGACCCTGTTTTATAATTGATTAATTAGTCCCAATGATGATTAAGAACATGATTAGCGTCTGGGTCCCCACAATGTTGCCCATTTCGGGCAGCAAGGGCAGCCCGAGGGGCTGCCCGAACACCCCTATGAAAAATAAATAAAAAAAAAAATTTTTTGGTTGCCGGAATCCGGCGACGGCGAAGACGACTAGGGTTTCCAAAAGTGTTTTGGATAATCAAAGTGTCATGGGCCTTGATGTTGTTGGGCAATTAGATGGTTAACATATTTGTGAATTTTAAATGGGCCAAAATGTTTTTGGTGAAAAATAAGTTTTTGGGCCCTTAAGTTTAAAATTACAAAAGTTGCAAATATTTTCTCATGAAATAAATATTTTAAGTTGGACTTTAAATATTTATAGTAAATGGTGATTTACAAGAAATTCGGTTATAAATAAATTAATTTGAAAGTAGACAAAGATGTTTGTATACTTTGTTAATTTAGTTTATAATCGTGGCGGTTAGTTATTGGATCAAGATATATAATATTGGATCAATTAATTATTGTGATAATTAATTGATGGTATGGGGACCCGGACGCTAATCAAGTTCTTAATCATCATTGGGACTAATTAATCACTTATAAAACAGGGTCTAAAATTTTTTTTTTAAAAGTGCGGAACGTAGTGAAATCAAGGCATATATATACATATCAGTATATATAAAATACACATCCTGTATTACAAACATTTATTCAAACTAGGGTTTGACAACTACTATCAAGTGTTCAACCCTATCTCTAATCCAAGTCCGGTGCCACCACTCTAATCACGATCTCTCTCTTCATCTCCTGGACCCTGATCCTGTCCCACCTGTTGTCAAGTACACATACAGACAAGACAACAACCGGATAAACCGGTGAGAATATACTCCCAGTATAAATCAACGAAACATGCAATCACATAAACAATATAAAACATGTAATCAGGTAACAGATATATGTAACAAAGTCTGAAACATAATCAATATCAAATTGTCGACAATACTCGTAGCTACATCATTCAGACTAGACTCAATCCTAGTCTAGGGATCCCGATTCCAGAAGTTGGCATGCGTATATCGACTAGCAGTGATAGAAAAGACTCCAGTACTATCCACGTCGATATGGTATCGATCAACAGTAATAGAAAAGACTCCAGTTCTATTCACATCGATACAGTATCGATTACCAGTAATAGAGGAAGCTAATATTCTATCCACATCAATATAGTACCGATTAACAGTAATAGAAGCAACTCTAATTCTATCCACATCGATATGACATCGATTAACAGTAATAGAAGAGCTACTAACTTATCCACATCGATACAATACTGATTAACAGTAATAGAAAAAGCCACCATCCTATCCACATCGATAGCCAAACATCCAGTGACAGTCTTTGGCACATCCGCCAATACACAATCTTATGACATCGTGCAATGTGCCCGTGGTGATCCCACCACTAACGGCACTTCTGTCATAAGACTATTCGTCTAATACCTGTAATCTATAACTCAAGAAAACAAGTATATCAATCAACTCAATGCAAATATCAATGCAATAAAGTAAAGTATGTGATTTAGGGAAACCCAAGTCTAAACCGACTCAAGTCCATCTCCCAATACCACATTGACTTATACCTTTCTTTCGTCGGTTTCTGGCTCAGTCAAAGTCCTGAACTCACAATCTGTCTGGTACTGACAATACCAATAATCTCATATCAATATACCAGTCAATTCCATAACAATCTGCTCAATCTGGATTTAATTCAAAATCAACGGTATAACGGTACAATTTCAATATCCCCGTCAATACCAATTCACCAGATAACAGTTACAATCTATAACTCATATCCCATACAATCCGTAATCCCGCCACAAATCAAATCTGTCCGGTATCAACCGATTATAATCAAAAATTCATAACAATTCCATAATCAGTCTATTTCTAAATATAACTTCGATTCTACGATGTCTAATATGTCAAGAACATCATATATGAATCCTATTCAATTCTGACAATAGCATAATTTCAAAGCATGTCAAAACGTAGCAAAACTTACGTCAAAGTGTAGCCTACGTCGATAGGAACTCAATACCGAAGTCGGATTTAAAATCAGACGGACGGATTTTTCACAAAAGGCGTAAAGTTTCCGAAGCTTCTCTGGAACCTTTCCTCGATTTCCTTTTTGTTTCCTCTGAATAATTTCAACGTGATATACATATATATATATCAATCTTGCATGTAAAGAACGTGGCACATTTTCTTGCATTTTAGCCCGCGCTCGGGCGGTAATAATATACCGCTCGGGCGCGGCCCTTTCTGCCCAACACCATCGGTTTGCACCTTTGGCGCTCGGGCGGTCAAGAACTACCGCCCGGGCGCCAACTATTCTGCCCACGACGTATTCCTAGTGACCACTGGCACTCGAGCGGTCATAAACTACCGCTCGGGCGCCACTCTTTCTGCCCAACTTTTCCGAATTTCACATTTAGTCTCCTTTTTGTGTCCCGGTTAATCCTCTCATAATCATATCACATTATAACTCAATAATTCTAGATTATTAGGATCAAATTTCTCGGGCATTACATTTCTCCCCCTCTAAGATACGATTTCGTCCTCGAAATCATAGGCATTTTATTCGTATTAACAAGGAGTATATATACAAGAACTGTATAAGAACATTTACATCAGTGAAATAATGCTGGGAATTCTTGTCTCATATCAGACTCAGTCTCCCACGTAGCTTCTTCAACACCATGACGAGTCCATTGAACTTTCACTAATGGAATAGTTTTCGTTCTGAGCTGTTTTTCTTTACGATCGATAATTTGAATCGGTTTCTCGACATAACTCAATGTCTCATCCAGCTCGGTCTCGTCTGGCTGAATCACATGAGAATCATCAAAGAGGTAATTCCGCAGCATCGATACATGAAAAACATCATGTATTCCAGATAATGAAGGCGGCAAGGCGAGTCGATAGGCACGATCTCCTATCTTTTCGAGAATCTCATAAGGACCCACATATCTTGGAGACAATTTTCCTTTCTTGCCAAATCAGACAACACCTCTGAAAGGTGAAATTTTTAAGAATACTCGGTCTCCAGCCACAAATACCAACGGTCGTCCTCTGAGGTTGGCATATTTGGCTTGTCGGTCCTGAGCTGCCTTCATTTTCTTCTGAATCAGCTTTACCTTCTCAGTCATATCTCTGATCATATCAGGTCCAGTCTCAGGAACTTCAGAGATATCATCCCAATACAATGGGGATCTGCATTTCTTTCCGTACAATGCTTCGAAAGGAGCCATCTCAATTCTCGTTTGATAGCTATTGTTGTACGAAAATTCGCAAAGAGGCAATGCATCTTGCCATCCAGTGCTAAAATCAAGTACTACAGCTCTCAGCATATCTTCCAATGTCTGAATCGTCCGTTCTGACCCATCAGTCTGAGGATGATATGCGGTACTCAAATGTAACTTCGTACCTAGAGCCTGCTGTAAACTCTGCCAGAAGTGCGAAGTAAACCGAGGATCTCGGTCTGAAACAATCGATTTCGGCACTCCGTGCAGTCTTACCTCTTCCTTGACATAGATATCGGCCATCTGATCATATCTATACGTCATCTTGTATGGAATAAAACATGCAGATTTGGTCAGTCGATCAATCACGACCCAAATCGCATCACAACCTCTGGAGGATCTCGGTAACTGCGTCACAAAGTCCATGGAAATGTGATCCCATTTCCATTCAGGAATGGACAAACTCTGCAACAATCCTCCTGGTTTCTTTCTTTCAGCCTTCACCTGTTGGCAATTCAGACACTTGGCTACAAATTCAGTCACATCAGATTTCATTTGTTTCCACCAATACTGTGTCTTTAAATCATTATACATTTTCCTGCCACCAGGATGAATGCTAAAACGACTGTTGTGCGCTTCTGTCAGTATTCGCTGTCTCAAATCCGAAACATTCGGCACAATTAAACGATTATTCACGTACAAAATACCATTTCGAACCTGGTATTCCGATCGATGTCTAGCTCTAATCATAGCAATCGACTTCTGTATATTCTGATCACCTTTCTGAGCCGCTTTAATTTTCAAAATTAGCTCTGGTTCCGCTTGAATAGCACATAATCTCATGGGTTTCTGATCTGTCTCAAATACTAATCCAGACAAACAACAGTCTTTTATCAAATTCGAACACCAATAGTCGACAATGATATTGCACATACCTTTCGACTTAGTGCATCAGCTGCTGCATTTGACTTTCCCGGATAGTATTTAATCTCACAATCAAAGTCTTTCAATAATTCTAGCCATCTCCGCTGTCTCATATTCAACTCTGATTGCGAAAACATATATTTCAAACTTTTATGATCAGAATATATTTCGAATTTCTCACCGTATAGATAATGTCGCCATATCTTCAAGGCAAAGACAATGGCTGCCAATTCAAGATCATGAATTGGGTAACGCGTTTCATGGGGTTTCAGCTGTCTCGAGGCATAAGCAATCACATGCCCCGCTGCATCAAAACACAACCCAATCCTCGGTGAGATGCATCACAATAAACGACAAAGTCACCAGTACCTGAAGGAATCGTTAACACATGCGCACTGGTCAATCTCTTCTTCAGTTCAAGAAAACTGGTCTCACAGTCTTCAGACCAATTAAACGGAGCATTATTCTGAGTTAACTGTGTAATAGGCTTGGCAATACTCGAAAAATCTTGGATAAAACGTCGGTAATACCCTGCCAAACCCATAAAACTACGAATTTTTGGCACAGATGTAGGTCTTGGCCAACTAATCACAGCTTCAACCTTACTGGGATCAACTGATATACCGTCTCCCGATATAATGTGACCCAAAAACACTACCTGTTTCAACCAAAATTCGCATTTTAAAAGTTTCGCATACAACTTTTCAGCCCTCAGAATTCTCAATACAGTCCTCAGATGATTAGCATGTTCAATCATATTCTTTGAATAAATCAATATATCGTCAATGAATATGATAACAAAATCATCCAAATATTTCTGGAAGACACGGTTCATCAATCCCATAAATACCGCCAGTGCATTCGTCAAACCAAATGGCATGACAATAAATTCATAGTGCCCATACCTGGTTCTAAATGCAGTCTTTGAGATGAGTTGATGGTATCCAGATCTCAGATCGATCTTGGAATACATAGATGAACCCTGCAACTGATCAAACAGATCATCAATACGAGGCAAGGGATATTTATTCTTTACCGTTGCCTTATTCAGTTGCCGGTAGTCGATACAAAGTCTCATCGACCCGTCCTTCTTCCTCACGAACAGTACTGGAGCACCCCAAGGAGATACACTCGGTCTGATATACCCCTTGGCTAGTAAATCCTCCAACTGTTCTTTCAACTCCTTCAATTCGATCGGTGCCATCCGGTAAGGAGCTCTCGATATCGGTACTGTTCCTGGCATTAACTCGATGCTGAAGTCTATCTCTCGAATCGGAGGGAGTCCAGGAATCTCATCCGGGAAGACATCAGCAAATTCACACACCACCGGCAAGTCCGCCAATGATGGGCTGGATTTCAGTAAATCAACTGAATATACCAGGAATCCATCCGCTCATTTCTGCAATAATCGTGTCATATTTATTACAGATATCAAAGGAATTCTAGCTCGAGAACCCTTACCATAAAATTTCCACTCTTCAGCCATCTCCGATCTGAAGCGTACAATCTTGTGGAAACAATCAACTGTAGCACTATACTTGGTTAACGTATCGATACCGATAATACAATCAAAATCAGATAAACCAAGCACAATACAGTCTAACTCAATCGTATGCCCATCGTACTGCAGTATACAAAATTTCACAGACTTCACTGATATCAAACCTGTCCCTAACGGAGACGAGACAGATACTACAGTAGCTAAAGATTCAACAGGCAATGCATGTATCAATGCAAATCTTTCAGAAATAAACATATGGGATGCACCGGTATCAATCAATACATATGCAGGATAACCAGAAATAAAACAGTTACCTTCCACGACATCATCAGGTGCATCCTGAGCTTGCTCCTCAGTCAAAGCAAACAATCGGGCCTGCTGTCTAGGAGGCTGGCTTGCTGTCAGGCCCCCTCCTGGCCTCTGCTGTGACAGAGTAGACGGTGCTGGCTGAAAGGAATGCACGGCAGAGGGTCGTCTCCCTGTCTGAGCAACTGATCCAGATGACTCAGTTGCATGTGATCCCTGTGCACCTCTCTGTGGACACACTCGAGCAAAGTGTCCATGCTGTTTACAGATGCGGCAGTTGCCGAACACTCCTCTGCACTGCTCTGTGGAATGCCTCCCTCCACAGGTGCTACAGTAAGGTCCTGTATAACTCTGGCCCTGACTAGTCTGTCTAGAGCCACTCGAACTAGAGGAGCTACTCCCAGCTTTCTTGAATTTCTTCCCCTTAGCTTTTAGGAAGTCTTTCTTCCCACTTCCACCGCCGCTCTCAAATCGAGGAAATGGTGGAGGCATCTGTGAACTCGGTACTGAAAGCACAAACGAAGCCTCTTTCTGTCTTATCAATCCGGCTTCGGCTCCCTTAGCTCGGTTCAAGGCATCGGTGAAATTGTTTGGCCTTCCGGTATTCACCAGGGTAAATATTTCAGGATTTAGACCATTTATGAACTGGTCTGCAACGGCCTCATCACTCCCAGCCACATGAGGGGCAAATCGGAGCAGAGTAGAGAACTTAGCCACATAATCCTCAATGTTTAACTGGCCTTGTTTCAAGTTTGCAAACTCGGCTCCCTTGTCCTTCCTATATGAAACTGGAAAGAACCGTAGATAAAATTCAGTCTTAAACACATTCCAGGTAATGGCCGTACCTCGTAATTCCAAAGCCCGTTTTGTTGTGTTCCACCAGTGTCTAGCAACGTCATGCATCTGGTGTTCCTCAGTATATTCCAAAGATTCAAACAACTATTCAATATCGTCCAACCAACTTTCACATTCCACGGAATTCTCCGTCCCTTTCAAAGTCGGTGGATGGAATGAATGAAATCTTTTCAACAATTGCTCCATTGGAGTAGGGGTCACATCCATAGGAGGATTCGATGTGCTTCCCTGTTCTGGTATCCTTCTCGGAGGCATATCTGATAATCGAAGAGGTTAGTAATTCCAAATACCACTTACCAGTTTCAATCCTCCTTGGATCATCTTACAGCTGATCCATTCCAATAATATACAATACCATATCAATATCAGATAATTCAGGTAGCATATATTAAAACAGGAATCATGCTAGCAATCAAAAGCAGGAAAGAAAATCAATCTACCCCGCTCACTAGCTTCTATCTCAGTCTAAGGGATCTATCGCTCTCATACCACCTGTTGTGGGGACCCGGACGCTAATCAAGTTCTTAATCATCATTGGGACTAATTAATCACTTATAAAACAGGGTCTAAAATTTTTTTTAAAAGTGCGGAACGTAGTGAAATCAAGGCATATATATACATATCAGTATATATAAAATACACATCATGTATTACAAACATTTATTCAAACTAGGGTTTGACAACTATTATCAAGTGTTCAACCCTATCTCTAATCCAAGTCCGGTGCCACCACTCTAATCACGATCTCTCTCTTCATCTCCTGGACCCTGATCCTGTCCCACCTGTTGTCAAGTACACATACAGACAAGACAACAGCCGGATAAACCGGTGAGAATATACTCCCAGTATAAATCAACGAAACATGCAATCATATAAACAATATAAAGCATGTAATCAGGTAACAGATATATGTAACAAAGTCTGAAACATAATCAATATCAAATTGTCGACAATACTCGTAGCTACATCATTCAGACTAGACTCAATCCTAGTCTAGGGATCCCGATTCCAGAAGTTGGCATGCGTATATCGACTAGCAGTGATAGAAAAGACTCCAGTTCTATCCACGCCGATATGTTATCGATCAACAGTAATAGAAAGACTCCAGTTCTATTCATATCGATACAGTATCGATTACCAGTAATAGAGGAAGCTAATATTCTATCCACATCAATATAGTACCGATTAACAGTAATAGAAGCAACTCTAATTCTATCCACATCGATATGACATCGATTAACAGTAATAGAAGAGCTACTAATCTATCCACATCGATACAATACTGATTAACAGTAATAGAAAAAGCCACCATCCTATCCACATCGATAGCCAAACATCCAGTGACAGTCTTTGGCACATCCGCCAATACACAATCTTATGACATCGTGCAATGTGCCCGTGGTGATCCCACCACTAACGGCACTTCTGTCATAAGACTATTCGTCTAATACCTGTAATCTATAACTCAAGAAAACAAGTATATCAATCAACTCAATGCAAATATCAATGCAATAAAGTAAAGTATGTGATTTAGGGAAACCCAAGTCTAAACCGACTCAAGTCCATCTCCCAATACCACATTGACTTATACCTTTCTTTCGTCGGTTTCTGGCTCAGTCAAAGTCCTGAACTCACAATCTGTCTGGTACTGACAATACCAATAATCTCATATCAATATACCAGTCAATTCCATAACAATCTGCTCAATCTGGATTTAATTCAAAATCAACGGTATAACGGTACAATTTCAATATCCCCGTCAATACCAATTCACCAGATAACAGTTACAATCTATAACTCATATCCCATACAATCCGTAATCCCGCCACAAATCAAATCTGTCCTGTATCAACCGATTATAATCAGAAATTCATAACAATTCCATAATCAGTCTATTTCTAAATATAACTTCGATTCTACGATGTCTAATATGTCAAGAACATCATATATGAATCCTATTCAATTCTGACAATAGCATAATTTCAAAGCATGTGAAAACGTAGCAAAACTTACGTCAAAGTGTAGCCTACGTCGATAGGAACTCAATACCGAAGTCGGATTTAAAATCAGACGGACGGATTTTTCACAAAAGGCGTAAAGATTTCCGAAGCTTCTCTGGAACCTTTCCTCGATTTCCTTTTTGTTTCCTCTGAAGAATTTCAACGTGATATACATATATATATATATCAATCTTGCATGTAAAGAACGTGGCACATTTTCTTGCATTTTAGCCCGCGCTCGGGCGGTAATAATATACCGCTCGGGCGCGGCCCTTTCTGCCCAACACCATCGGTTTGCACCTTTGGCGCTCGGGCGGTCAAGAACTACCGCCCGGGCGCCAACTATTCTGCCCACGACGTATTCCTAGTGACCACTGGCGCTCGAGCGGTCATAAACTACCGCTCGGGCGCCACTCTTTCTGCCCAACTTTTCCGAATTTCACATGTAGTCTCCTTTGTCCCGATTAATCCTCTCATAATCATATCACATTATACCTCATTAATTCTAGATTATTAAGATCAAATTTCTCGGGCATTACAGATGGTGTATGATATGTGATATTATGCATGAAAGATGATCAAAAGCCCAACCCCAATTTGCAAGGTGTATGCTAGGATATTTTGTGTTGAATGATTGTAATAATTATCAATTAATAAAGTGGGCTTGGTTTATGGCCCGTTCCCACCCCATGAGATGTATCCCTATTTTCCATGGATATTTATTTGTAAATATTAGTATAGTGGATGATCAAGATTGGAAGATGATGACCATGATGATTATGAAGATCGAAGACATGTAAATATTGGAAGTTTACGTAATAGTTGCATTTGCATCCCGTGCATTTCCCTAGGATTGGACCTAGGCCCGTGTTTAGCTCACATGGTCCATTAGTATTGGTCGATTGTTCATCCTTATTTTGTTTACTGTTTATAATATATGCATGATATGTTATAAATAATGAGTATGTGCATTATTATTATGATAATAACAAAGTTGCATGAATCTGGCAAACATACGATCAAACATGGCGAGCTTTTAAAATAAAATTAATGATGAGACCTTTCAAAATTAAAAACCCTCATTTTGAATAAGATTCAAAATTAAAATCAAGCCCGAAAAGGGGAATTATAAATTTGTTTATAATTTCCATGTCTTCCATCGAAAATGGGTGCATGATGAACGCCACCCGTGAAAGGGATTGATATACGGTGTTCAAAATCGCAACGGAAGCACAAAATTTATTTTGATTTATGAAAACCGAAATTTTTGGATAAAATTTCTCAAAATGAACACCATGTACTAGTTGTGCAAACATATACAAAAATCTCAACTTTCATGCATAGGATGTTAAGAAATGTACCTATCAACCTCTTGAGGTTGATGTAATGGCTCCAACTTTGTTGTCAAACAACAAAGCTCTTGAATGGAAGAAAAATCTACAAGCTCTCCTCCTTTCTTCTTGAATCTTTCCTTCAAATTAGGCCCACCACCAACTAGGTAGATCCCCTCATATTTTGCACTAGAAAAATATGAGGATTTTTCAAAGAGAAGTGTGTATTCTTCAACAATTGAAGAACACAAAAATGGAGAGAAAACTTGAGAGAAAAGTTGATGCAAGTTTCGGCCAAGAGGGGTTGTGGAGGGAAGTGGGAAGACTTGTCTTGGTTTGTGAAAAAGTTGAGGCATAAAGTTGCATGCCATGCCTTGAAAACCCAAAAAGTAGTCTCCCAACCCTTCACCTCCCATGCATGCATATAATATGGTTTTTAATCAAATTAAAAACCTTGGACTAAATTTTAATTATCTCAAACATATTTGAGACTAATTAAACATTACTTGAATTTACCCAAGTCCCACTAGTTAAATAATTAATTTAAATTGAGCTCTACAAGACTCAATATAATTTAATTAATTCAACACTTGAATTAATTTAATTATTTTGGACTCTACTAGGTCCATTAGTGTTTAATTAATTCAACACTTGAATTAATTTAATTTAGTCCATAATAATGTTTATGAAAATCACAATTTTCAAATACATTATTCACTTGGCCAAATTTTAATTTAGGAACACTTCCATAAATCAAAATTTATATTTCTCTCATAGAAGTCATACTTCTATTTTCCTTTACACTTATAAACTCATTTATAAGTCGTTCAACACATTGAAATATTTTCTCCTTTATAGAAGTCATACTTCTAATTTTCCTTACGCTTATAAACTCCTTTATAAGCCGTTCAACACATTGAACTATTTTTACTTCTCAACGGGATCTAGAAAGCTAGTACTTGAGTGGCCCTCAATGGTTCATTGATACAACTAGCCGTGGGTTCACATCTCTATGTGATTCGGACTAAACATGTCCTTATATGAGCATACCCCAATTGCTCCATTCTTATTTATCAACACTTTGATAATAAGAACGTCAGAACTCAAGTCTGATAGTACCCAACCAATCATGTTAAACGCCTAGCAGCATCGCTTACATGATTCCCTAGGTATCAAATGATAGTGCCTGCAAGAACCATTCAATTATGGTTAGCGTACAGTACGGTCCCTTCAACTCATATATCCCGACCGATTCGACAACCATTGGTTTATCGAGAGTTGTCAATGAATCGATACTATGTGTCATGTCGTAGTTGCATCGATGGTGTAATCTATGAAACACCTTTCATAATTACAAACATACTCTGGCCAGAGATTTCGATCTACATACACATGATAACACATAGGATATCCATACCCGAAGGTAAGCGGTGAATCCCCGACTACAATGCATCGACTCCTATGTGTTTCGACAGAACACCCAACCTTGCCACCTGATGACCCCATGAGAGTCGGTAAACAAGTAAAAGTGTAATTCTAGCACATAGAGTCTCAATGTTGTCCCGGGTCATAAGGACTAATTCTGTACAACCATAAACCAGGACTTTTCCACTCGATAAGTGAGAACCACTTGGAAAGTCCTTTTATGGAGGGTTGTTCAGTGCACTCTACAAGGAGCAGCTATCTGCATGTTCGGACATCACAATGTCCCCTACCAATGAAACATGGTACTCACATCGCAGATACTAGTCTCGAACTCTAGCGGCCTATATCCTTCTTAGTGGCGGCTGAATCGACTAGGAACCGTTTAGAATATACAGTATTACAAATATGAGTTTCATGATACTCATCATATGAGAATCTCATATTCTTTCTACTATTTGTATATTCAAGGGCTTTATCTATGCAACTAGCATGGGTATACAGATAAAGATGTGCCAAAGTAACGATTTCAAATATTATTAAAATAAAGATTGCTTATACATAGAGTTTCATTGTGAACACTCGGCCAACACTTGGCTCGACGAGCACCTACTCTAACAACCCGTACTCGGGGCTCGACTCATATTATTCGGGGGGCTCTGGGTGCCGGAAAGCTGTGACATCCATTGACATGGTGATGTGAATTACGTGGAACTCCCATGATTTCGGCTCATATTATTGAGGAACTCATGGCGACTGTCCATTAAGGTTCAACATCGATGGGTAAGGCTTGACACGTAAAGATGAACGACGTCATATTATTGGGTCCTAATCAAGCGTGAGTCAAAATTTTACGTAGAAGATTGCATTGTCATGCAATTGGAAACTACTTTTTAGGAATTGTGATTGGCTGATATTATTCAGGATCATAATTCGCTAATTGGACCTGTAGTGACCCGTTCCAGAATCACCTACTAATCAGAACTTAAGCATGCAAACTTAACACTAAAAACTGAATCAGGTAAACAGCGGAAAAACAGTAATACAACCCAATCGAAAATCTGTAAGTAAAAATACTTAAACAACCAGATCGAACTAAAAAGATCTAAAACAAATACCAACAACTACAGGTCAACCTCTGCCAGCTCCCTGTCCACTCCCTCCTGGACCGTCCAACCTGAGACCTGCCCCATCGAATAGGGTGTCCAAAACAGAGATAAACCGAGGACGTGAGCATAAAACGCTCAGCACCGAAAGCATGAGTATACAAGACTATGACATGCATGTATGCAAAATGTACTGAATACCAGGATCTGGGTATAACGAAATACTGCTCAGGTAAATGACGTCAAGGTATGTAGCACTCTGCGCCGTCGCACCAGGAGGTGGCTCCCATACCAAAATAAACCTGTGGATATACCGGTGACCTGACCACCGTCGGCCAACGGGGTCCAACCATCCACAACAAACGAGGGCTGAGCACCCTCTCAACAGGCTATCTCAAAGATAATCAGGCCCAATATGATTATGCAAATGCCGCATAATAAACCATGCATCATATGACAGATAATAATGCAACATATAAACATGCAACACCTAGTAAAGCATACTCAATCCTGCTATCTCGGATAGTACTTTCGTACCTCAAACCAGTAGATCCTAGCAATCAGCCCTAGACTCAAGTCTGCGTCCGTAGTCAGCCCACTGATGCCGCTAGCTCCCAACTAGAGCACAGCACCGCTACAAAATCAGTAGCTCCCCGCTAGTGCCTGAACCTCGGGAAAAGACTAGAAACCTCTCAGAAACGACTAAAACGCTCTGGAACACTCGGAATTGGCGAGTTAAAAGTGAAGCCTCGCGCCTCTATTTCTCCGATCCGGAACACTTCGGACGATCCGAACCCACTTCGGACGATCCGAACATTGCATGTCTTCCACGTGTCCAGCCACCTGTCTTCGGACGATCCGATCCACTTCGGACGATCCGAACATTGCATGTCTTCCACGTGTCCAGCCACCTGTCTTCGGACGATCCGATCCACTTCGGACGATCCGAACCCACTTCGGACGATCCGAACCCGGTTCGGTCCTTCCGATCCCACCGAAATATAATTAATCCAATAATTAACTCAAATTAGGCATCGGGATACTACAGGACCTTACGTACCTACTGAGGAAAGGAGAAAGATGTCAAAACAGTGGGAGCAAATATTTATGAAGTAAAAGTCCAAACTTCATATCTTACTAAATATTTTAAAATAGTCATCAACATTTATCTGTTTTTACTTTTCAGTACAAATTGACAATGTCTTCGATTCGCAATCCGATATCTGTAATACTCGAAAAACACATATTAACTGGATCTAATTACCTCGCTTGGCTAAGAAACCTGAAAATCGTCTTGAATTCGGAAAGGGTAGCATATACACTGACTAAGTCGCCCCCTGTTGAGGCTCCGACTGACTGCAATCCTGAGGAATTGCAGGCTTACAAGGAATGGTGTGACCATGACTTGATAGCCAGGTGTTATATGCTGACTTCTATGAATGATGAGCTGCAGAGGCGTTTTGAGGATGCAAAGAATGCTGTTGACATTCATTTGCATCTCAAGGAGCTCTTTGGTGAGCACACACGGCCTCTTAGGCATGCTACCGTCAAGGAGCTGATCACTTTGCGCATGCGAGATGGGGCCTCGGTCCATGAGCATGGCCTGAAGTTGATTGGGCTCGTGGACAAGCTCGTTGGCATGGATCTGATCTTTCCTTTGGAGTTGACCACCGACGTGTTGTTGTTTTCGTTGCCTAGCTCATTTGATCTTTTTGTGGTGAACTTCAACAAGAACAAGATGAAACCGACCCTTGAGGAGTTGGTGAATATGCTTGTTACGTTTGAATCAACCATAAAGAAAGAGAAGTTGGTTCTTTATGTGGGTTCTTCATCTGGTACGAAGACTGATCCACATGGGAAGGGAAAGAAGAGTTCTTTCCAACGTCCCAATAAGAACGTGTCCTTGTTGAGGCAATCTCCGAATCCCGTTGTGGCAGCCACACCAGTTAAGGCTGAAAAGACTAGTGATGTTTGTCATCACTACAAGAAGCCTGGACATTGGAGGCGAAATTGCAAGGAATATCTTGCCCAGAAGAGTTCTGGAAACGGTATGTTCTAAATTGAAGTAAACATTTCAATTAACTCTACTTCTTGGGTATTAGATACCGGTTGTGGTTCACATCTCTGTAATGAGTTACAGGTGATGGGAAGAAGTAGGAAGCTTAAGGAAGGTGTGACCTTCTTGAGGATGGGCAATGGAGCAAGAGTTGCTGCCAAGGCTGTTGAAGATGTTTACTTATTATTGAACAATAGTTTTAAGTTAATTTTTTGAGATTTTTTGTTTGTACCCAATTTTGTGAAAAACATTGTTTCCATTTCTATGCTGATAAAAATGGATATCCTTGTTTATTTTGCAAAGGTGTTTGCAATGTTTACAGGAATGAATGTTTGATTGGTACTGATGAACTTGAAAAACGATCTCTATAACTTAAAATTGAAAGATATTCCACTAAATATCCATTCAAAGGCAGACACCATATGAGATATGGATGGGTATGCCTCCCATATATTCTTATCTTAGAATATGGGGAGCCCTGCTTATGTGAAGCAGGTAGTGGGAGATAAATTGGATAGTCGATCCATTTTATGTTACTTTGTGGGATATCCAATGAATTCGGTTGGATACTACTTCTATCATCCTCAAGAAACAAAGGTGTTTGTTTCTAGGAATGCAACCTTATTGGAAAAGGAATTTCTATTGGATAGAAAAAGGGAGATGATAGAACTCGAAGAGGTTCGAGAGACACCCACAATTATAGAACCCACACCCGAAGAGCCAAGAGAGGAGATACAAGCTCCTAGAAGATCCGAGAGAGTCTCGAGACCACCTATGAGGTATGGTCTGCTTCTTGAAGAGGGCCATGATGAGCCTAACCTTTAATGTGATCCAAGGACCTTCAAGGAAGCGTTATCTGATATCGATTCATCCAAATGGCTTGAAGCTATGGAATCTGAGATGAATTCCATGCATTCGAACCAAGTGTGGAATCTCGTGGATCCACCTGAAGGAATTGTTCCCATAGGGTGTAAATGGATTTAAAGGGGAAACTTGGGGCGGATGAGAAGGTATTGACCTTCAAGGCGCGATTGGTGGCAAAAGGATATACTCAAAGACAAGGAGTTGACTTTGAGGAAACCTTTTCACCAGTTGCAATGTTCAAGTCTATAAAGATATTGCTAGCCATAGTTGCATGGTATGACTATGATATATGGCAGATGGATGTCAAGACAGCCTTTCTTAATGGGGATATTAAGGAAGAGATTTACATGTCTCAAACCTGGAGGGTTTACATCTATCGGAAGTGAGAATATGTAATGCAAACTTCAAAGATCTATTTATGGTCTAAAGCAGGCATCTAGGAGTTGGAACCTCAGATTCGATAGTACAATCAAAGAGTTTGGTTTTGATAAGAATCCTGAGGAACCCTGTGTGTATAAGAAGGTCAGTGGGAGTGTTGTGACATTCCTGGTGTTTTATGTTGATGACATTCTAATCATTGGGAATGATGTAGGAATGTTGCAATCAACTAAAATATGGTTAGCAAGTGAGTTCTCGATATAGGACTTGGGTGAAACATCTTTTGTATTGGGAATACAGATCTATAGAGATAGATCAAGAAGATTGCTTGGTCTCACCCAGTCCACATACATTGATATCATCGTGAAGCGGTTCTCGATGGATGAGTCCAAGAGAGGACATCTACCAATGTGTCATGGTGTGTCCCTATCCAAGTCTATGTCTCCCAAGACTGATGCAGAGATAGCGGCGATGACAAGCATTCCGTATGCATCTGCGATTGGTAGCATCATGTATGAGATGATATCTACACGTCCTGACGTGGCTTTATCACTAAGTGTAGTGAGTAGATATCAATCGAACCCTGGTCTTCGACACTGGAAAGCTGTGCAAGACATCCTCAAGTAGTTGAGAAGGACCACTAAATTTTTCTTGGTCTATGGGGTGGAGAACTGAAATTGGAAGGCTATACCGACTCTTGCTTCCAAAGCGATATCGATGACTCGAATTCAACCTCTGGGTTTGTATTCATGCTCAATGGTGCTGCTGTCTCTTGGAAGAGTTCCAAGAAAGACAATACTGCGGATTCCAGCACAGAGGCCGAATACATTGCTGCATCAGATGCAGCAAGGGAGGCTGTTTGGATAAGGAATTTCGTCTAAGATTTGGACGTCATTCCTAATGGAGTTGCTCCTCTCCCGGTGTTGTGTGACAGCACGGGAGCTTTAGCTCAAGCAAAGGAGCCAAGGTCTCATCAGAAGTCCAAACATGTATTGAGAAAGTACCACATCCTCGGAGAGATTGTGGAAAGAGGAAGAAGTGTCGATTGACATAGTCGGCTCCACAGATAATGTTGCTGATCCACTAGCTAAGCCTTTACCTGGACCATTATTTGAGATGCATCGCGAATCAATGGGTTTGAAGCATATGGGTAGTTGGCTCTAGTGCAAGTGGGAGATTGTTAGAGTAGGTGCCCGTCGAGCCAAGTGTTGACCGAGTGTCCACAATGAAACTCTATGTATAAACAATCTTTATTTTAATAATATTTGAAATTATTGTTTTGGCAAATCTTTATCTGTATACCCATGCTAGTTGCATAGATAAAGACCTTGAATATACAAATAGTAGAAAGAATATGAGATGCTCATATGATGAGTATCATGAAACTCATATTTGGAATACTGTATATGAAAGGGGATCGGTTACAGTGACCCGAAGCGCAACGGAAGTTTAAAAATTCAAATTTTTCATCAAAAATTTTGGCCACCCCTTTGTAATGTGTAGCAAATACAATAAACACAAAAATGACATTCATAGTGTGTTTAGAAATTTACTATCAACCTCTTGAGGTTGATGATGGCACCAACCAAGTTGTAAACAACTTGGCTCTTGAATGCAAGACAAATCTACAAGCTCTCCTTGTCCTTGAATCTTTCTTTCAAATTAAGCCCACCACTAACTAGGTAGATCCACTCATATTTTGCACTAGAAAAATATGAGGATTTTTCAAAGAGAAGTGAATTGTTTTTCAACAATTGAAGAACAAGAAAAATGAGAGAAAATTGAGAGAAAAGTGAATAGTGTTTTCGGCACTATTCATGCTAGGAGAGAAGGAGAGACCTTTTTTTTTTGTTGTGGGAAAAGGTGTTCCAAAAAGTTGCATGCCATGCCTTGAAAACTCAAAAAGTAGTCTCCCAACCTTTCACCTCCCATGCATGCATATTATATGGTTTTTTATCAAAAGAAAAACCATGGACTAAATTTAATTATCTCAAACATATTTGAGACTAATTAAACATTACTTGAATTTACCCAAGTCCCACTAGTTAAATAATTATTTTCAATTGGGCTCTACAAGGCCCAATGTTATTTAATTAATTCAACACTTGAATTAATTTAATTATTTGGACTCTACTAGGTCCATTAGTGTTTAATTAATTCAACACTTGAATTAATTTAATTTAGTCCATAATAATGTTAATGAAAATCACAATTTTCAAATACATTATTCACTTGGCCAACTTTTAATTTAGGAACACTTCCATAAATTAAAATTTACATTTCTCTCATAGAAGTCATACTTCTATTTTTCTTTACACTTATAAACTCATTTATAAGCCGTTCAACACATTGAACTATTTTCTCCTTTATAGAAGTCATACTTCTAATTTTCCTTACGCTTATAAACTCCTTTATAAGCCGTTTAACACATTGAACTATTTTTACTTCTCAACGGGATCTAGAAAGCTAGTACTTGTGTGGCCCTCAATGGTTCATTGATACAACTAGACGTGGGTTCACATCTCCATGCGATTCGGACTAAACATGTCCTTATATGAGCATACCCCAATTGCTCCATTCTTACTTATCAACTCCTTGATAAAAAGAACGTCAGAACTCAAGTCTGATAGTACCCAACCAATCATGTTAAACGCCTAGCAGCATCGCTTACATGATTCCCTAGGTATCAAATGATAGTGCCTGCAAGAACCATTCAATTATGGTTAGCGTACAGTACGGTCCCTTCAACTCATATATCCCGATCGATTCGACAACCATTGGTTTATCGAGAGTTGTCAATGAATCGATACTATGTGTCATGTCGTAGTTGCATCGATGGTGTAATCTATGAAACCCCTTTCATAATTACCACCATACTCTAGCCAGAGATTTCAACCTACTAACACATGATAACACATAGGATATCCATACCCGAAGGTAAGCGGTGAATCCCCGACTACAATGCATCGACTCCTATGTGTTTCGACAGAACACCCAACCTTGCCACCTGATGACCCCATGAGAGTCGGTAAACAAGTCAAAGTGTAATTCTAGCACATAAAGTCTCAATGTTGTCCCGGGTCATAAGGACTAATTCTGTACAACCATAAACTAGGACATTTCCACTCGATAAGTGAGAACCACTTGGAAAGTCCTTTTATGGAGGGTTGTTCAGTGCACTCTACAAGGAGCACCTATCTGCATGTTCGGACATCACAATCTCCCCTACCAATGAAACATGGTACTCACATCACAGATACTAGTCTCGAACTCTAGCGGCCTATATCCTTCTTAGTGGCGGCTGAATCGACTAGGAACCGTTTAGAATATACAGTATTACAAATATGAGTTTCATGATACTCATCATATGAGCATCTCATATTCTTTCTACCATTTGTATATTCAAGGGCTTTATCTATGCAACTAGCATGGGTATACAGATAAAGATGTGTCAAAATAATAATATCAAATATTACTAAAATAAAGATTGCTTATACATAGAGTTTCATTGTGAACACTCGGCCAACACTTGGCTCGACGGGCACCTACTCTAACAATCTCCCACTTGCACTAGAGCCAACTACCCATATGCTTTAAACCCATTGATTCGCGATGCTTGTCGAATAATGGTCCAGGTAAAGGCTTAGCTAGTGGATCAACAACATTATCTGCGGAGTCGACTATGTCAAAAGACACTTCTCTACTTTCCACAATCTCTCCGAGGATGTGGTACTTTCTCAATACATGTTTGGACTTCTGATGAGACCTTGGCTCCTTTGCTTGAGCTAAATCTCCCGTGTTGTCACACAACACCAGGACAGGAGCAACTCAATTAGGAATGACGTCCAACTCTTGGACAAAATTCCTTATCCAAACAGCCTCCCTTGCTGCATCTGATGCAGCAATGTATTCGGCCTCTGTGCTGGAATCCGCAGTATTGTCTTGCTTGGAACTCTTCCAAGAGACAGCAGCACCATTGAGCATGAATACAAACCCAGAGGTTGACTTCGAGTCATCGATATCGCTTTGGAAGCTAGAGTCGGTATAGCCTTCCAATTTTAGTTCTCCACCCATAGGCCAAGAACAATTTATTGGTCCTTCTCAACTACTTGAGGATGTCTTTCACAGCTTTCAGTGTGGAAGACCAGGGTTCGATTGATATCTACTCACTACACTTAGTGCGAAAGACACGTCAGGGCGTGTAGATATCATCCCATACATGATGCTACCAATCGCAGATGCATAAGAAATGCCTGTCATCGCCGCTATCTCTGCATCAGTCTTGAGTGACATAGACTTGGATAGGGACACGCCATGACACATTGGTAGGTGTTCTCTCTTGTACTCACCCATCGAGAACCGCTTCACGATGGTATCAATGTATGTGGACTGGGTGAGATCAAGCAATCTTTTCGATCTATCTCTATAGATCTGTATCCCGATACAAAAGATGCTTCACCCAAGTCCTGCATCGAGAACTTACTCGCTAACTATATCTTAGTTGATAGCAACATTCCTACATCATTCCCAATGAGTAGAATGTCATCAACATAAAGCACCAGGAATGTCACAACACTCCCACTGACCTTCTTATACACACAGGGTTCCTCAGGATTCTTAGTAAATCAAACTCTTTGATTGTACTATCGAATCTAAGGTTCCAACTCCCAGATGCCTTCTTTAAACCATAAATAGATCTCTGAAGTTTGCATACCATATGCTCACTTCCGACAGATGTAAACCCTTCAGGTTGAGACATGTAAATCTCTTCCTTAATATCCACATTAAGAAAGGCTGTCTTGACATCCATCTGCCATATCTCATAGTCATACCATACAGCTATGGCTAGCAAAATCCTTATGGACTTGAACATTGCAACTGGAGAAAAGGTTTCCTCAAAGTCAACTCCTTGTCTTTGAGTATATCCTTTTGCCACCAATCGCGTCTTGAAGGTCAATACCTTCTAATCCGCCCCAAGTCCCTATGGGAACCGTTCCCTCAGGTGGATCTATAAGATCCCACACTTGGTTCGAATGCATGGAATTTATCTCAGATTCCATAGCTTCAAGCCATTTGGATGAATCGGCATCAGATAACGCTTCCTTGAAGGTCCTTGAATCACATCCATGGTTAGGCTCATCATGGCCCTCTTCAAGAAGCAGACCATACCTCATAGGTGGTCTCGAGACTCTCTCGGATTTTCTAGGAGCTTGTTGAAAGGGATCGATATTAGGTGACCGAAATCGCAACGGAAGCAACAAAATTTTCGAAAAACACATGGAAAATTTCGGCCACCTCTAGTACTAGGTGTAGCATATACAAAAACACAAAAATGACATTCATAGTGTGTTTAGAAATCGTTACCTATCAACCTCTTGAGGTTGATGATGGCTCCAACCAAGATGTAAACAACTTGGCTCTTGAAAGGTTGACCTTCTACAAGCTTTCCTTTGAGCCCGCCTTGCTCAAATATTAAGCCCACCACCAACAAGCTAGATCCACTCTAATTTTGCACTAGAAAAATTAGAGCATTTTTCTTTGAGAAGTGTTTTCTTTTCTCAACTCTTTAAGAAGAAAAATTGAGAGAAAACTTGAGAGGAATTATGGTGAAGTTTCGGCCACTTCATGTAAAAATGGGGGGAAGGGAGACTAGCCTTGGAAGTGTAAAAAGTTGTGTTGGCATGTGTGACACATGTCTTGATTATTGAGAAAGTTGTCTCCCAACTCTTCACCTCCCCATGCATGCAAGTCTTATTTGATTTTTAACAATTAAAAATCCATGGACTTATTTTTAATTATCTCAAACATATTTGAGACTAATTAAACATTACTTGAATTTACTCAAGTCACTAGTTGAATAATTATTTTAATATTGGGCTCTACAAGACCCAATATGATTTAATTAATTCAACACTTGAATTAATTTAATTATTTGAACTCTACTAGGTCCACTAGTCTTTAATTAATTCAACACTTGAATTAATTTAATTTAGTCCATAATAATGTTTATGAAAATCTCAATTTTCAAATACATTATTCACTTGGCCAACTTTTAATTTAGGAACACTTCCATAAATTAAAATTTACATTTCTCTCATAGAAGTCATACTTCTATTTTTCCTTACACTTATAAACTCATTTATAAGTCGTTCAACACAATGAACTAGTTTCTCCTTTATAGAAGACATACTTCTAATTTTCTTTACGCTTATAAACTCCTTTATAAGCCGTTCAACACCTTGAACTATTTTTACTTCTCAACGGGATCTAGAAAGCCAGCACTTGTGTGGCCCTCAATGGTTCATTGATACAACTAGCCGTGGGTTCACATCTCCATGTGATTCGGACTAAACATGTCCTTATATGAGCATACCCCAATTGCTCCATTCTAACTTATCAACTCTTTGATAACAAGAACGTCAGAACTCAAGTCTGATAGTACCCAACCAACCATGTTAAACGCCTAGCAACATCGCTTACATGATTCCCTAGGTATCAAATGATAGTGCCTGCAAGAACCATTCAATTATGGTTAGCGTACAGTACGGTCCCTTCAACTCATATATCCCGACCGATTCGACAACCATTGGTTTATCGAGAGTAGTCAATGAATCGATACTATGTGTCATGTCGTAGTTGCATCGATGGTGTAATCTATAAAACCCCTTTCATAATTACCACCATATTCTGATCAGAGATTTCAATCTACATACACATGAGAACACATAGGATATCCATACCCGAAGGTAAGCGGTGAATCCCCGACTACAATGCATCGACTCCTATATGTTTCGACAGAACACCCAACCATGCCACCTGATGACCCCATGAGAGTCGGTAAACAAGCCAAAGTGTAATTATAGCACATAGAGTCTCAATGTTGTCCCGGGTCATAAGGACTAATGGTGTACAACCATAAACTAGGACAATTCCACTCGATAAGTGAGAACCACTTGGAAAGTCCTTTTATGGAGGGTTGTTCAGTGCACTCTACAAGGAGCACCTATCTGTATGTTCGGACATCACAATGTCCCCTACCAATGAAACATGGTACTCACATCGCAGATACTAGTCTCTAACTCAAGCGGCCTATATCCTTCTTAGTGGCGGCTGAATCGACTAGGAACCGTTTAGAATATACAGTATTCCAAATATGAGTTTCATGATACTCATCATATGAGCATCTCATATTCTTTCTACTATTTGTATATTCAAGGACTTTATCTATGCAACTAGCATGGGTATACAGATAAAGATGCGCCAAAATAATAAATTCAAATATTATTAAAATAAAGATCGTTTATACATAGAGTTTCATCGTGAACACTCGGCCAACACTTGGCTCGACGTGCACCTACTCTAACACTTGTATCTCCTCACTTGGCTCTCGAGTGTGGGTTCTATAATTGTGGGTGTCTCTCGAACCTCTTCGAGTTCTATCATCTCCCTTTTTCTATCCAATAGAAACTCTTTTTCCAAAAAGGTTGCATTCCTAGAAACAAACACCTTTGTTTCTTGGGGATGATAGAAGTAGTATCCAACCGAATTCATTGGATATCCCACAAAATAATATAAAATGGATCGACTATCCAATTTATCTCCCACTACCTGCTTCATAAGCAGGGCACCCCCATATTCTAAGATAAGAATATTTGGGAGGCTTACCCATCCATATCTCATATGGTGTCTGCCTTTGAATGGACATTTAATGGAATATCTTTCAATTTTAAGTTATAGAGATCGTTTTCAAGTTCTCAAGTACCAATTAAACATTCATTCTTGTAAATGTTGCAAACACCTTTGCTAAATAAACAAGAATATCCATCTTTATCACAATAGAAATGGAAATAATGTTTTCACCAAAAAGGTACAAACAAAACATCTCTTAAAAATTAACTTAAAATC
The DNA here is from genome assembly GCF_022965805.1 of Primulina eburnea. Classification (NCBI taxonomy): domain Eukaryota; kingdom Viridiplantae; phylum Streptophyta; class Magnoliopsida; order Lamiales; family Gesneriaceae; genus Primulina; species Primulina eburnea. The sequence continues at coordinate 11,455,634 of NC_133118.1, read as the reverse complement.
ATTGTTCAACAATAAGTAAACATTTCTTAAGGTCTTGGCAGCAACTCTTGCTCCATAGCCATTCTCAAGAAGGTCTCACCTTCCCTTAAGCTTCCTATTTCTTCCCATCACCTGTAACCCATTACAGAGATGTGAGTCATAACCGGTATCTAATACCCAAGAAGTAGAGTTAATTGAAATGTTTACTTCAATTTAGAACATACCATTTCAAGAACTCTTCTGGGTCAGATATTCCTTGCAATTTCGCCTCCAATGTCCAGGCTTCTTGCAGTGATGACAAACATCACTAGTCTTGTCAGCCTTAACTGGTGTGGCTGCCACAACGGGATTCGGAGATTGCCTCATCAAGGGCACGTTCTTCATGGGACGTTGGAAAGAACTCTTCTTTCCCTTCCCATGTGGATCACTCTTCGTACCAGATGAAGAACCCACATAAAGAACCAACTTCTCTTTCTTGATGGTGGATTCAAACGTAACAAGCATGTTCACCAACTCCTCAAGGGTCGGCTCCATCTTGTTCATGTTGAAGTTCACCACAAAAGGATCAAATGAGCTAGGCAATGATAACAGCAACACGTCGGTGGTCAACTCCGAAGGCAAGATCATATCCATGCCAACGAGCTTATCCACGAGCCCAATCAACTTCAGGCCATGCTCATGGACCGAGGCCCCATCTCGCATGCGCATAGTGATCAGCTCCTTGACGGTAGCATGCCTAAGAGGCCGAGTCTGCTCACCAAAGAGCTCTTTGAGGTGCATATGAATGTCAGCAGCATTCTTTGCATCCTCAAAACGCCTCTGCAGCTCATCATTCATAGAAGTCAGCATATAACACATGGCTATCAAATCATGGTCACACCATTCCTTGTAAGCCTGCAATTCCTCAGGATTGCAGTCAGTCAGAGCCTCAACAGGGGGCGACTCAGTCAGTGTATGTGCTACCCTTTCCGAATTCAAGACATTTTTCAGGTTTCTTAGCCAAGTGAGGTAATTAGGTCCAGTTAATATGTGTTTGTCGAGTATTATGGATATCGGATTGCGAATCGAAGACATTGTCAATTTGTACTGAAAAGTGAAAACAAATAAATGTTGGTGATTATTTTAAAATATTTAGTAAGATATGAAGTTTGGACTTTTACTTCATAAATATTTGCTCCCACTGTTTTGACATCTTTCACTACCCTATAGTGAAAACGGGAAACTTTTTTCCTCAGTAGGTACGTAAGGTCCAATTAGCGAATTATGATCCCGAATAATATCAGCCAATCACAATTCCTAAAAAGGTAGTTTCCAATTGCATCACAATGCAACCCTCTATGTAAACTTTTGTCTCACGTTTGTTTAGGACCCAATAATATGACGTCGTTCATCTTTACGTGTCAAGCCTTACCCATCGATGTTGAACCTTAATGGACGGTCGCCATGAGTTCCCCCAATAATATGAGCCGAAATCATTGGAGTTCCACGTAGTTCACATCACCATGTCAATGGATGTCACAGCTTTCCGGCACCCAAAGCTCCCCCAATAATATGAGCCGAGCCCCGAGTACGGGTAGCGTTCATCATGCACCCATTGTCGATGGAAGACATGGAAATTATAAACAAATTTATAATTCCCCTTTTCGGGCTTGATATTAATTTTGAATTTTATTCAAAATGAGGGTTTTTAATTTTTAAAGGTTTCATCATTAATTTTATTTAAAAGCTCGCCATGTTTGATCGTATGTTTGCCGGATTCATGCAACTTTGTTATTATCATAATAATAACGCACATACTCATTATTTATAACATATCATGCATATATTATAAACAGTAAACAAACAAGGATGATCAATCGCCTCAATACTAATGGACCGTGTGAGCTAAACACGGGCCTAGGTCCAATCCTAGGGAAATGCAAGGGATGCAAATGCAACTATTACATTAGCTTCCAATATTTACATGTCTTTGATCTTCATAATCATCATGGCCTCCATCTTCCAATCTTGATCATCCACTATACTAATATTTACAAATAAATATCCATGGCAAATAGGGATACATCTCATGGGGTGGGAACGGGCCATAAACCAAGCCCACTTTATAAATTGATAATTATTAGAATCATTCAACACAAAATATCCTAGCATACACCTAGCAAATTGGGCTTGGGCTTTTGATAATCCTTCATGCATAATATCACATATCATACACCATCAATTAATTATCACAATAATTAATTGATCCAATATTATATATCTTGATCCAATCACTAACCGCCACGATTATAAACTAAATTAACAAAGTATACAAACACCTTTGTCTACTTTCAAATTAATTTATTTATAACCGAATTTCTTGTAAATCACCATTTACTATAAATAATTAAAGTCCAACTTAAATTATTTATTTCATGAGAAAAATTTGCAACTTTTGTAATTTTAAATTTAAGGGCCCAAAAACTTATTTTTCACCAAAAACATTTTGGCCCATTTAAAATCACAAACATGTTAGCCATCCAATGGCCCAACAACTCAAGGTCCATGACACTTTGATATTCCAAAACACTTTTGGAAACCCTAGCCGTCATCGCCGTCGCCGAAGCTCCGTCGCCGGATTCCGGCCAACATGCAATTTTTTTTTTTATTTAAAAGTTGAGGGGGTTCGGGCAGCAACTTGCTGCCCAAAAGCCGCCCCAAATCCGGCCTTGAATCGTTGCAAAACTTCACCTCATGCGGTTAGAAATTGATCTCAACATAATATCTTGTAATTGCTACACAAAATCGTAACCATAGCTCGGATACCACTTGAAAGGGGATCGGTTACGGTGACCGGAAGCGCAACGGAAGTTTAAAAATTCAAAATTTTCATCAAAAATTTCGGCCACCCCTTTGTAATGTGTAGCAAATACAATAAACACAAAAATGACATTCATAGTGTGTTTAGAAATTTACCTATCAACCTCTTGAGGTTGATGATGGCACCAACCAAGTTGTAAACAACTTGGCTCTTGAATGCAAGACAAATCTACAAGCTCTCCTTGTCCTTGAATCTTTCCTTAAAATTAAGCCCACCACTAACTAGGTAGATCCCCTCATATTTTGCACTAGAAAAATATGAGGATTTTTCAAAGAGAACTGAATTGTTTTTCAACAATTGAAGAACAAGAAAAATGAGAGAAAATTGAGAGAAAAGTGAATAGTGTTTTCGGCACTATTCATGCTAGGAGAGAAGGAGAGACCTTTTTTTTTTTTATTGTGGGAAAAGGTGTTCCAAAAAGTTGCATGCCATGCCTTGAAAACTCAAAAAGTAGTCTCCCAACCTTTCACCTCCCATGCATGCATATTATATGGTTTTTTATCAAAATAAAAACCATTGACTAAATTTAATTATCTCAAACATATTTGAGACTAATTAAACATTACTTGAATTTACCCAAGTCCCAATAGTTAAATAATTATTTTCAATTGGGCTCTACAAGGCCCAATGTTATTTAATTAATTCAACACTTGAATTAATTTAATTATTTGGACTCCACTAGGTCCACTAGTGTTTAATTAATTCAACACTTGAATTAATTTAATTTAGTCCATAATAATGTTTATGAAAATCACAATTTTCAAATACATTATTCATTTGGCCAACTTTTAATTTAGGAACACTTCCATAAATTAAAATTTACATTTCTCTCATAGAAGTCATACTTCTATTTTTCTTTACACTTATACTAATTTATAAGCCGTTCAACACATTGAACTATTTTCTCCTTTATAGAATTCATACTTCTAATTTTCCTTACGCTTATAAACTCCTTTATAAGCCGTTCAACACATTGAACTATTTTTACTTCTCAACGGGATCTAGAAAGCTAGTACTTGTGTGGCCCTCAATGGTTCATTGATAAAACTAGCCGTGGGTTCACATCTCCATGCGATTCGGACTAAACATGTCCTTATATGAGCATACCCCAATTGCTCCATTCTTACTTATCAACTCCTTGATAAAAAGAACGTCATAACTCAAGTCTGATAGTACCCAACCAATCATGTTAAACGCCTAGCAGCATCGCTTACATGATTCCCTAGGTATCAAATGATAGTGCCTGCAAGAACCATTCAATTATGGTTAGCGTACAGTACGGTCCCTTCAACTCATATATCCCGATCGATTCGACAACCATTGGTTTATCGAGAGTTGTCAATGAATCGATACTATGTGTCATGTCGTAGTTGCATCGATGGTGTAATATATGAAACCCCTTTCATAATTACCACCATAATCTGGCCAGAGATTTCAACCTACTAACACATGATAACACATAGGATATCCATACCCGAAGGTAAGCGGTGAATCCCCGACTACAATGCATCGACTACTATGTGTTTCGACAGAACACCCAACCTTGCCACCTGATGACCCCATGAGAGTCGGTAAACAAGTCAAAGTGTAATTCTAGCACATAGAGTCTTAATGTTGTCCCGGGTCATAAGGACTAATTCTGTACAACCATAAACTAGGACATTTCCACTCGATAAGTGAGAACTACTTGGAAAGTCCTTTTATGGAGGGTTGTTCAGTGCACTCTACAAGGAGCACCTATCTGCATGTTCGGACATCACAATGTCCCCTACCAATGAAACATGGTACTCACATCACAGATACTAGTCTCGAACTCTAGCGGCCTATATCCTTCTTAGTGGCGGCTGAATCGACTAGGAACCGTTTAGAATATACAGTATTACAAATTTGAGTTTCATGATACTCATCATATGAGCATCTCATATTCTTTCTACCATTTGTATATTCAAGGGCTTTATCTATGCAACTAGCATGGGTATACAGATAAAGATGTGCCAAAATAATAATATCAAATATTACTAAAATAAAGATTGCTTATACATAGAGTTTCATTGTGAACACTCGGCCAACACTTGGCTCGACGGGCACCTACTCTAACAGTATATTCTAAACAGTTCCTAGTCGATTCAGCCGCCGCTAAGAAGGATATAGGCCGCTAGAGTTCGAGACTAGTATCTGCTATGTGAGTGCCATGTTTCATTGGTAGGGAACATTGTGATGTCCGAGCATGCAAATAGGTGCTCCTGGTAGAGTGCACTGAACAACCTTCCATAAAGGACTTTCCAAGTGGTTCTCACTTATCGAGTGGAAACGTCCTAGTTTATGGTTGTACACCATTAGTCCTTATGACCCGGGACAACATTGAGACTCTATGTGCTACAATTACACTTTGACTTGTTTACCGACTCTCATGGGGTCATCAGGTGGCAAAGTTGGGTGTTCTGTTGAAACATATAGGAGTCGATGCATTGTAGTCTGGGATTCACCACTCACCTTCGGGTATGGATATCCTATGTGTTATCATGTGTATGTCGGTTGAAATCTCTGATCAAAGTATGGTGGTAATTATGAAAGGGGTTTCATAGATTACACCATCGATGCAACTACGACATGACACATAGTATCGATTCATTGACAACTCTCGATAAACCAATGGTTGTCGAATCGATCGGGATATATGAGTTGAAGGGACCATACTGTACGCTAACCATAATTGAATGGTTCTTGCAGGCACTATCATTTGATACCTAGTGAATCATGTAAGCGATGCTGTTAGGCGTTTAACATGACTGGTTGGGTACTATCAGAATTGAGTTCTGACGTTCTTGTTATCAAGGAGTTGATAAGTAAGAATGGAGAAATTGGAGTATGCTCATATAAGGACATGTTTAGTCCGAATCACATGGAGATGTGAACCCACGGCTAGTTGTATCAATGAACCATTGAAGGCCACACAAGTACTAGCTTTCTAGATCCCGTTGAGAAGAGAAATAGTTCAATGTGTTGAACGGCTTATAAAGGAGTTTATAAGCGTAAGGAAAAATTAGAAGAACGACTTCTATAGAGGAGAAAATAGTTCAATGTGTTGAACGGCTTATAAATGAGTTTATAAGCGTAAAGAAAAATAGAAGTATGACTTCTATGAGAGAAATGTAAATTTAAATTTATGGAAGTGTTCCTAAATTAAAAGTTGGCCAAGTGAATAATGTATTTGAAAATTGTGATTTTCATAAACATTATTATGGACTAAATTAAATTAATTCAAGTGTTGAATTAATTAAACACTAGTGGACCTAGTAGAGTCCAAATAACTAAATTAATTTAAGTGTTGAATTTATTAAATTATATTGAGTCTTGTAGAGCTCAATTTAAATAAATTATTTGACTAGTGGACTTGAGTAAATTCAAGTAATGTTTAATTAATCTCAAAAATGTTTGAGATAATTAAATTAAGTCCACGGGTTTTTAATTTTTTAAAAACCATATAATATATGCATGCATGGGAGGTGAAGGGTTGGAGACTAATTTTGTGTTATCAAGGCATAGCATGCAAAAAAGTGTTTTTGCTTTTTGCTTTTTGCAAGTCCATAACTAGTCTCCCTTCCCCCATTTTTGAACAAGCATGGCCGAAATTTCCATTGAATCTCCTCCAATTTTTGTCTCATTTTTCTTCTTCAAGTGTTGAGGAAGAAATATACTTCTCTTTGAAAAATCTTCTTAATTTTCTAGAGCAAGAAGTGCTCAAAGGAAGCTTGAAGATAGTTTCTACCATTGAAGAGCTAAGGTGTTTACACCTTAGTTGGAGCCATACATCAATCCTTGTGATTGATAGGTAAACACACATTATAAGGTGTGGCCGAAAATTTTGATGAAAAAAATTTGATTTTTAAACTTCCGTTGCGCTTCCGGTCACCGTAACCGATCCCCTTTCATGTACAACATGCATCTAGTTCAAAACTAAGGTTCAACTACTAAAATCAAGTAATGAAACCTATCTATATCCAAGTCCGGAATCACCACTCTAATCTCGATCTTTCTTCACCTCTATGACCCTGAACCTGTCCCACCTGTTGCCATGCACACATACAAACACGACAACAGCCGGATAACTCCAGTGAGAATAAAACCCCAGTATAAACAATGTATCAATGCAATCATATAAAACATATATAAGAGCATAAACAAACATTAAAACATGTAACTAATCTGACCACATGAATCAATACAATCTGTACCTAAATCAAGGACTCATTTCTAATCTAGGGATCCCGATCTAATTAATACTTTGGTATGTTGTATCAAATGTCTACAATAGAATTCGATCTACATCTAAGCTCATCGATACACCGTAAGTCTAGGGTCTTAGCAATTCTGACAAAGACCTGGCGGTTCTGCCCTAGCTAGGCTGATCTGCCCTAGACTCAAACTCTTGCTCTGCTATAATTCAATAGAATAAACTTATCTGTAAGGCTTGAGACTATTAGTTTTCATTAAAATGATATTTGGAAGAAATGAGAAAACATGAAATGCAATGAGGGAAGAAAATACATGAGAAATGAGGGTTTTGCAAGACTGCACCCGCACTCAGAACAAGACTGCACCCGCGGTCATGCAATTGTGGATTTGAACAAGAAAAGTCGAAGCTACACCGCACCCGCGGTGCCACTAAGACCGCACCCGCGGTGTATGGACAGTAAGTTGGCCAGAATTTACGTAGCATCACCGCACCCGCGGTGCAGCAAGACCGCACCCGCGGTATACATACCGCACCCGCGGTGTTGTAAAGACCGCACCCGCGGTCTACATTTTAGGAAAATGGAATTGTGGCCGAGAGCATAGCGCACCCGCGGTGCTAACGTGACCGCACCCGCGGTGCTGCATGCGGGAAGTCCACCCCTTCGTTTTAACGTGACACATGGCATGGTATATATATGAATGAGTGCTGATTCGTACTCTTTCATCTCAGCAGCTGGAGAACCGAGAGCTTCCTCAAAGAATTCCTTAAATTCTTCAAAGTTGAAGGTAAGATTTCTGAATATTGAGCTATCCGATTTTAAATCCAAGATTAGATTATTGATCCTTGCATCAAGAGCTTTAAAGTGATGTAAGTTTCTTTAAGTTCTAGCATGGTTTGAAATTTATATATGCAAGAAAGTGTAATATAATGGTTATATTGTGTTCTTGGCATAATAAGCATAATATATCCACAAACGGATTGATCTTCGGATACCGTATGAGATTATTTCGATTTTCAGCATGTAGGGGATAGAGCACAAGTAGATTTCAGAGGTTATATATATCTATGTTGAGCATATTGTGTTGATTATAAATGGAGAATCATGACTTGTTGAGTTGATATGATCGGTATCAAGAAAATACATTGTCATGCCGTCAAATTGTATCTAAATTTGGTTATTGATTGAGATAAGAGCTGTTTTGAGTGGTGTATTGATAGAATGCCCATTGATGGTGCCATTTCAGATTTATATTGACAACGTGATAGCGAGACTCTGACTATATCACAGACTTTGCAACACGAAAGGTATAAACCATGTTGTTTGGGAAGCCACAACTCAAATAAGATATTATTTGAGTTTCCCCAAATCAAAATCACATACTAGAATTGTTGTATTTATTTGTAACATGTTATGACTTGTTTATAGAATTATATTCAAATCTTGTTACATGAGTTTTCTTTGATTATAGAATTGTATTCAAGCATGTAAGATTATTATGATATTCAGATATGAATACGAGCATGCTTTGTTACAGGTTGATAATCATTGCATTTAAGATAGGAGAGTCGTTGACAGTCATTGTCAACTATCTAGATGTTCGGTGTATCTCAGCTTAGGAGTAGTCATTACTCTTATTGCAGCCGTTGATACAGTTCTGACCGAAATCTAGGAATAAGACGTACAGTCACCCCGAGTGGGAGGGTAGGTGACAGCCATTGACGTCTTATTCACATGGGATCCCTAGAGTTCTAGTCGAGTCAAGTCCAGACATGGTTTGATTCGCATTGCATTGCATGTACATATGATATCATTCATGATAGCATGTTTCATGTTTAATTGATTATATGCATGTATACATGTTTATACTGGGATTTGTTCTCACCGGAGTTTCCGGCTGTTGTTATGTCTGTATGTGTGCATAACAACAGGTGGGGCAGGATCTGGGTCACGCAGAGGATGAGAGATGGACATAGCGTGGTGATCTCGGGCTTAGCAGTAGGACTAGTAGTTGTACCTTTGGCATGTACTGTATTTAATTACTAGTTTGTTGAGTATGGACGGACAAGATATGTTGTACGTTATGTTTGTACATTATGTTTGTACTTTAAATAAAGAATTTATGTTTGTTTCTACACATTAGCTTTAATGTTGAAAAGCGAAAATTTGACCCACTTTTTATAATAACGATCCATTTAATCCCAAAGAAAAGAGTTAGAGTCCGGGTCCCCACAACAGGTGGTATCAAAGCCGTAGGTTCTGTAGATTGAGATAGAGTAGAATGAGCGGGGTAGATCGAGTCATCTTCTTTGCTTATGCTGTGCTAGCATGTTTATCGCTTTCGTTATTACATGTTGTTTATTATCTGATTGATTACAGCATGTAATAAACTGAATCAGAACCAATTCTGGATCAGAGGTAAATGATCAGAGGAGGGCTGAAACAGTTGTGTAGCTTGTATACTAAATTGTTTAATATCAGATACATGCCTCCTAGAAGAGCAGTTGTGCCAGTACAACCACCAGCGCCAGAGCAGGGTAGCACATCCGGAGATACGATGGATGTCACTGCTACGCCTATGGAGACTCTATTAAAGCGATTCCAGTCATTCCGACCACCGACCTAAAATGGTACAGAAAATGCAATTGAATGCAAAAGCTGGTTGGAGGATATCGAGATGTTATTCGAGTCTCTAGGGTACAGTGATGAGAAGAGAGTGAAGCTCATTGGCCATCAACTGCAAGATGTGGCTAAGTATTGGTGGGTGAATATAAGGAGAGCACTAGAACAGCGTGGCACCGAGGTTACATGGAAAGCATTCAAGACGGAGTTTTATCAGCGATTCTTCCATGTATCCACCGCAAAGATAAAGGCGCGGAATTTGCAAACCTGAGGCAAGGGCAACTAAACATTGAAGAGTACGTTGCTAAATTTTCTTCTTTGCTTCGCTTTGCACCTCACGTTTCAGGAAATGATGAGGCCATGGCAGATCAGTTTATAAATGGCCTGAATCCAGATATCTTTACGTTGGTCAATACTGGGAGACCCGATAATTTCTCAGAGGCATTGAATCGTGCCAAAGGAGCTGAAGCAGGATTGCTTAGGCAACGGAGTGCTCCGTATGTTGCACCGAGTCCGAGACCGCCACTACCTCCATCCCAAGTTCTTCCTCCTCGCTTCGAAAGTGGTGGTAGTAGTAGTGGACGCACAGATCAGTTGAAAGCAAAGGGCAAGCAATTTAAGAGGGCAGGGAGCAGTTCGTCGAGCTCCAGCGGGTCCAGACAGAGAGGTCTTGGCCAGGGTTTAGAGGCGATAAGTGGATATTGCAGTACGTGTGGAGGTAAGCATGCCACAGAACAGTGTTAGGGTGTAGTGGGCAGGTGTAACATATGCAAGCAAACGGGACATTATGCCAAGGTCTGTCCTCAGAGAAGTGGTGCATCGAGATTTCAGGCTGCAGGGTCGTCTGCCTCAGTGACTCAGCCCGAGAGGCAAGCTTCATCTGTTCACTCATTTCAGCCGCCACCTGCACAGATCCAGTCTCGAGCCAGAGGTGGCCAGACAGGGAGTCAGTCTCAGAGACAACAGGCTCAAGTGTTTGCCTTGACTGAAGAGCAAGCGCAGGATGCCCCAGATGATGTCATAGCAGGTAACTGTTCTCTTTGCGGTTATCCTACTTATATATTGATAGATACGGGTGCATCGCATACATTCATTTCAGAACGATTTGCATTATTGCATTCTCTGCCTGTTGAGTCTTTGTTAGATGTGGTGTCTATTATTTCTCCGTTGGGAAGTGGTTTGATAGCTATGACCACGGTTAGACATTGCATCTTACGGTTTGAGGGTCATGAAATTGATCTAGATTGCATAGTACTCGAGTTAGATGATTTTGATTGTATTGTTGAAATTGACATGTTAACAAAGTACAGAGCTACCGTGGATTGTTTCCACAAGATTGTCAGATTCACACCAGAAATGACAGACGAATGGAAATTCTACGGAAAGGGTTCCAGATCTCGGATTCCCTTGATTTCGGCTTTGTCTATGAATAAGTTGTTACAGAAACGAGCAGATGGGTTCCTTGTGTATGCTGTAGATGTACAGAAATCTAGCCCGACATTGGCAGATTTGCCAATAGTACAGGAATTTGCAGATGTGTTCCCAGAGGAAATTCCAGGGTTACCTCCGGTGCGAGAGGTAGATTTTAGCATTGATTTGATTCCAGGTACCACTCCTATTTCGAGAGCTCCGTATAGGATGGCACCGATAGAGTTGAAAGAATTAAAGGCACAGTTGGAAGATCTTCTAGCCAAGGGATATATCAGACCTAGTGTATCTCCTTGGGGCGCTCCGGTGCTATTCGTGCGAAAGAAAGATGGATCGATGCGGTTGTGTATCGATTACAGGCAACTGAATAAGGCGACGATAAAGAATAAGTATCCTTTGCCTAGAATTGATGATTTATTTGATCAGTTGCAGGGATCCTCTGTTTATTCTAAGATTGATTTGCGATCCGGATATCATCAGCTTCGAGTTCGAGATGTAGACATACCGAAAACAGCATTTCGAACCAGGTATGGGCATTACGAATTTATTGTCATGCCTTTTGGTTTAACAAATGCTCCGGCGGTATTTATGGGACTGATGAATCAAATCTTTCAGAGGTATTTGGATGATTTTGTTATTGTCTTTATCGACGACATTCTGGTGTATTCTAAGAACAGGAATGAGCATGCCGAACATCTCAGAATTGTGTTGCAGACACTGAGAAATGAGAGACTGTATGCCAAATTTTCAAAGTGTGAGTTTTGGTTGAATCGAGTTGTCTTTTTGGGACATATTATATCTGGAGATGGTATTTCTGTAGATCCGAGTAAAGTGGAAGCTGTGATCAGTTGGCCGAGACCGACTTCTGTGCCAGAAATACGCAGTTTCATGGGTCTAGCAGGATACTATAGACGATTCATTCAAGATTTCTCCCGTATTGCCAAGCCAATCACACAATTGACACAGAAGAATGCGCCATTCCTATGGTCTGAGGAGTGTGAGTCGAGCTTCTTGGAATTGAAGAAGAGGCTGACCAGTGCACCTGTCTTGATGATTCCTTCAGGTACGGGTGATTTCGTTGTATATTGTGATGCCTCTCACAGAGGTTTGGGATGTGTTCTTATGCAGCGCGGTCATGTGGTCTCATATGCCTCAAGACAGTTGAAGACTCACGAGACTCGATACCCCATTCATGATCTTGAATTGGCGGCTATCGTATTTGCACTAAAGATCTCGCATCATTATCTTTATGGCGAGAAATTCGAGATCTATTCAGACCATAAAAGCCTAAAGTACTTGTTTTCTCAGTCGGAGTTGAACATGAGGCAGCGTAGATGGCTTGATCTGTTGAAAGACTTTGATTGTGAAATCAAATACTATCCAGGGAAGTCAAATGCAGCAGCAGACGCCTTGAGTCGAAAGGTTTGTTCTTTATCCTTATCGACGATAGGTGTTACGAAGCTTGTTGAAAATTGCTGTTTCTCTGGACTAGAATTTGATACAGATAAGAAGCCACTACGACTCGCTACTATTCAAGCTGAGCCAGATCTGATCCGGAGGATCAAAGAAGCACAGAGAACAGATCAGAATGTGCAAAGATCGATTCAAATGGTCAGATCAGGACACTTGTCAGAATATCAGGTGCGTGAGCATGTTTTGTACGTCAATAACCGTCTTGTTGTGCCAGATGTTTCAGATTTGAGACATCAGATTATGTCTGAAGCGCACTGCAGTCGGTTCAGCATCCATCCTGGTGGCAGGAAAATGTATAATGATTTGAAGACACAGTTCTGGTGGAAGCAGATGAAGTCAGACATCGCCAAATATGTGTCTAAATGCTTAAATTGCCAACAGGGGAAGGCCGAGAGGAAGAAGCCCGGAGGGTTACTTCAGAGTTTGTCCATTCCTGAATGGAAATGGGATCACATTTCCATGGATTTCGTGACGAAATTACCCCGATCTTCCCGAGGCTGTGATGCAATATGGGTCGTTATCGACAGATTGACCAAATCAGCTTGTTTCATTCCGTACCGAATGACTTATAGACACGATCAGATGGCGGAGATATATGTTCGAGAGGTAGTCAGACTACATGGTGTGCCGAAGTCTATCGTATCAGATCGTGATCCCCGATTCACTTCACACTTTTGGCACAGTTTACAGCAGGCCTTAGGTACGACATTACACCTGAGTACTGCGTATCATCCTCAGACAGATGGACAGTCAGAGCGGACTATCCAGACGTTAGAGGATATGTTGAGAGCCGTGGTGCTAGATTTTGGCACTAGTTGGCAAGATTCCCTACCTATTTGTGAATTCTCTTACAATAATAGCTATCAGACGAGCATTGAGATGGCACCGTTTGAAGCTTTATATGGTAAGAAGTGCAGATCTCCGCTATACTGGGATGACATCTCAGAGGTACCAGAACTTGGGCCAGATATGATTCGTGACATGACAGAGAAAGTGAAAGTTATTCAGAAAAGAATGAAAACGGCGCAAGACAGGCAAGCAAAATACGCCAACATCAGACGTAGACCGTTAGTATTTGAGCAAGGAGACAAGGTGTTTCTAAAGATTTCCCCATTCAGAGGCGTTGTCAGATTTGGCAAGCGTGCAAAGTTGTCTCCTAGATACGTCGATCCTTACGAGATTCTAGAGAAGATTGGCGATCGAGCATATCGACTGGCTCTTCCTCCTTCTCTATCTGGGATACATGACGTCTTTCATGTATCGATGTTGCGTAAATACATGCCTGATGTTTCTCATGTCATTCGTCCTGACGAAGCTGAGCTTGATCAGACTTTAAGCTACATTGAACAACCCATACAGATTCTTGATCGAAAAGAAAAGAAGCTCAGAACGAAGATTATTCCTCTAGTAAAAGTTCAATGGAGTCGTCATGGCATCGAAGAAGCGACTTGGGAGACAGAAGCGAATATGCGACAGAAACATCCCGAGTTGTTTATATGATGTAAGTAAATTTCAGTTTTGATTATATTACTTGTCATATATGTTTAGTAAATGCCTGCGATTTCGAGGACGAAATCATTTCTTAGAGGGGGAGAAATGTAAGGCTTGAGACTATTAGTTTTCATTAAAATGATATTTGGAAGAAATGAGAAAACATGAAATGCAATGAGGGAAGAAAATACATGAGAAATGAGGGTTTTGCAGGACTGCACCCGCACTCAGAACAAGACTGCACCCGCGGTCATGCAATTGTGGATTTGAACAAGAAAAGTCGAAGCTACACCGCACCCGCGGTGCCACTAAGACCGCACCCGCGGTGTATGGACAGTAAGTTGGCCAGAATTTACGTAGCATCACCGCACCCGCGGTGCAGCAAGACCGCACCCGCGGTATACATACCGCACCCGCGGTGTTGTAAAGACCGCACCCGCGGTCTACATTTTAGGAAAATGGAATTGTGGCCGAGAGCATAGCGCACCCGCGGTGCTAACGTGACCGCACCCGCGGTGCTGCATGAGGAAGTCCACCCCTTCGTTTTAACGTGACACATGGCATGGTATATATATGAATGAGTGCTGATTCGTACTCTTTCATCTCAGCAGCTGGAGAACCGAGAGCTTCCTCAAAGAATTCCTTAAATTCTTCAAAGTTGAAGGTAAGATTTCTGAAGATTGAGCTATCCGATTTTAAATCCAAGATTAGATTATTGATCCTTGCATCAAGAGCTTTAAAGTGATGTAAGTTTCTTTAAGTTCTAGCATGGTTTGAAATTTAGATATGCAAGAAAGTGTAATATAATGGTTATATTGTGTTCTTGGCATAATAAGCATAATATATCCACAAACGGATTGATCTTCGGATACCGTATGAGATTATTTCGATTTTCAGCATGTAGGGGATAGAGCACAAGTAGATTTCAGAGGTTATATATATCTATGTTGAGCATATTGTGTTGATTATAAATGGAGAATCATGACTTGTTGAGTTGATATGATCGGTATCAAGAAAATACATTGTCATGCCGTCAAATTGTATCTAAATTTGGTTATTGATTGAGATAAGAGCTGTTTTGAGTGGTGTATTGATAGAATGCCCATTGATGGTGCCATTTCAGATTTATATTGACAACGTGATAGCGAGACTCCGACTATATCACAGACTTTGCAACACGAAAGGTATAAACCATGTTGTTTGGGAAGCCACAACTCAAATAAGATATTATTTGAGTTTCCCCAAATCAAAATCACATACTAGAATTGTTGTATTTATTTGTAACATGTTATGACTTGTTTATAGAATTATATTCAAATCTTGTTACATGAGTTTGCTTTGATTATAGAATTGTATTCAAGCATGTAAGATTATTATGATATTCAGATATGAATACGAGCATGCTTTGTTACAGGTTGATAATCATTGCATTTAAGATAGGAGAGTCGTTGACAGTCATTGTCAACTATCTAGATGTTCGGTGTATCTCAGCTTAGGAGTAGTCATTACTCTTATTGCAGCCGTTGATACAGTTCTGACCGAAATCTAGGAATAAGACGTACAGTCACCCCGAGTGGGAGGGTAGGTGACAGCCATTGACGTCTTATTCACACGGGATCCCTAGAGTTCTAGTCGAGTCGAGTCCAGACATGGTTTGATTCGCATTGCATTGCATGTACATATGATATCATTCATGATAGCATGTTTCATGTTTAATTGATTATATGCATGTATACATGTTTATACTGGGATTTGTTCTCACCGGAGTTTCCGGCTGTTGTTATGTCTGTATGTGTGCATAACGATAGGTGGGGCAGGATCTGGGTCACGCAGAGGATGAGAGATGGACATAGCGTGGTGATCTCGGGCTTAGCAGCAGGACTAGTAGTTGTACCTTTGGCATGTACTGTATTTAATTACTAGTTTGTTGAGTATGGACGGACAAGATATGTTGTACGTTATGTTTGTACATTATGTTTGTACTTTAAATAAAGAATTTATGTTTGTTTCTACACATTAGCTTTAATGTTGAAAAGCGAAAATTTGACCCACTTTTTATAATAACGATCCATTTAATCCCAAAGAAAAGAGTTAGAGCCCGGGTCCCCACAATATCAATCTGATAATTTGAAAATATCAATGCAATGAAATAAAGTATGTGATTTAGGGAAACTCAAGTCAAACCTAACTTGAGTTGTGCAATCCCGAATCAACATTTATTTATACCTTTCGTTCTGTTGCTCTGATACAATCGAAGTCTCGACTCAAAGTATGTCAATGTTCAATCTGGCAATAACAATATCAATATTATGTATCAATATTCTATTTAAATCAAGACATCTATGTCTTATCAAATTCTGACAGTACAACAGTACAATCCTGCGATACCGGTGATACCACACCAGTATATATTAATTCTAATAACTTATAATCAACCACAGTGCAAATCTGACATCACATCTCAGTCAATTTAACTCTGAAATTCATAACAGTTCCATAATCAATCTGTTTTTTAATCTGACTTCGATTCTATGATGTTTGCTATGTCAAAAGCACTATATATGAATCGTTTCTGATTCTGGACATGGCATACTTTCAAATCTTAACCAAACGTAACGAAACTTACGTCCTATAGTAGCTGTCATTGATAGGAACACGATTTCGTACTCGGATTCAAATTTGGACGGCCGGATTGTTCGTAAATCAAAATCTGAATTCAAAAAGTAATTTCTTCCTCGGAGCTTCGATTTTTTCACCTTTCTGAAGAATTGTAAGGTAGTGAATGAACAGTAGTTGTTATGATTTACTTTTTTACATGACTTGTACTTAGATCTGGATAATGATCTTGTAAATGAAATAAGAGTTATTTCATACGTTTCTGCTTTTGTATTTAAAAAAAAAAATTAGACCCTGTTAATTTAATTGATCTAATTATTCCCAAAAATGATTAAGAAATGAATTAGCGTCCGGTCCCCTACAGCAGGTGGTATCAGAGCGATAGATCCTTTAGATTGAGATAGAATAGAGTGAGCGGGGTAGATTGAGTTTTCTTTCCTGCTTTTACATGCTAGCATGGCATTACGATTTACTGCTTTATAATACATGTTTACCTGAATGATTTGATTTAATTGGTAATATGTACTATTGAGAATGAATCAGAACCGATTCTTGATCAGCAGTAAGATGATCAGAGGAGGACCAAAACAGGTTTGTTGTATTTGGTTACTAATTCTTTTGGTTATCAGATATACCTCCTCAAAGAATTCCAGAATCAGGTGGTACTTGGGTTTATCGGATGGATGTGTCAGAAAGTCCGATAGAAACAATGTTGAAGAGGTTTCAGTCATTTCAAACGCCGATTTTGAGGAGTACTGAGACGTCTGATGGTTGTGAGAGTTGGCTGAATGATATTGAAGTGCTATTTGATTACCTTGGATTGATTGGACACCAGTTATACGAGGTAGCAAAGAGTTGGTGGATCGCAACCAAAGAAGCCTTAGAACAACATGGTACCGTGATTACGTGAAAAATCTTTAAATCTGAGTTTTATAAAATATTTCTCCCAGTATCGTACCGACAAGATAAGCGTACAGAGTTTGCCAACTTGAAATAGGGCCAACTGAATATTGAAGAATACGTGGCAAAATTCTCTACTTTATTACGTTTTCCTCCTCAGGTGGCTGGGAATGATAAAGCTGTATTGATCAGTTCATCAACGGATTGAATCCTGAAATATCTGCATTGGTAAATGTGGAACGACCCCATTATTTTGCTGACGCCTTGAACAGGGCAAAGAGAGCTGAGGAAAGTTTTAAACAACAACGAGGAATGTCGTATGTTGCTCACCCCTAGAAACAACAACTTACAGCTCAATTCTTGCAATCACCGTCTAGATTTGATAGTGGTAGTAGTAGTGGGGGAAAGAAAGATCTCCTGAAAGCTTGCAAGAAACAGTATAAGAAGCTAGGGAGTGGTTCATCTAGCTCCAGTGGATCTAGCCAGAGTTATACGGGAGTTTATTGTAGCACTTGTGGAGGAAGACATTCCACAGAGCAATGTCGATGTGTGTTTGGTAGTTGCAAGCTTTGTCGTCAGCCAGGACATTTTGCTAGAGTATGCCCACAGAGAGGTTCCCGAAGATCTCAGGGAGCAGAACTATCTGGATCAGTGGCACCGCTTGATAGACAATCACCGGTTGTTCACTCTTTCCAACCACCGACGACAAGTCAATCACAACCAAGGCCAGGACACACGTGACGAGGTAGTGGCAGATACTTATTTCCTGTATGGTTATTTTGCATATGTATTGATATATACTAATGCATTCCATACGATTATTATTAAATGAATTGCATTGATATATGCTTTGAGTATCGAGTTATTATATGCTGTAGTATTGATCTCTTTTCTGTTGGGGAGAGGTTTTGTATCAGTGACATCTGTTAGACCGTGTATGCTACAGTACGATAGATATGAGATTGAGTTAGATTATATTGTACTTGGGTTGTCGGATTTCGATTTTATTATCGGTATTGATATGTTGACCAAGTACAAATGTGGGGACCCTGGACTCTAATCAATTCTTAATCGTCATCAGGATCAATTTGCTAATCAAGTAATTAGGGTCATAAATTTTTGTTTTCTTTTTAATGCGGAAAGTAGTGAGATCAAACTAATATACAACTCAATATTAAATCAAGTACAAGTCCTGTACCGTCTACACATCAGTAAAGACTAAGGTTCTGTAACGACCCATTACAGGCGCAGTGGACCGCCCATACGGCCCACTGCCCCAATCGACCCAAGGCTATCCTGATCTTGTGACTTGGCCCGTAGGCCCAGTGGGCTTGCCCACCCTGTGGTGTCACTCACGGGCTTTCCATAGGCGTCGTATGGGTTACTCATAGAACTTTTAAGCCCATGAACTTAAGTATGTGTCCTCCCCAGGATCGAACCCAAGATCACATGGATATATAGATACTTGGCACAATCCTGGTACCAATTGAGCTACAGTCACAAGATCGGGATAGCCTTGGGTCGATTGGGGCAGTGGGCCGTATGGGCGGTCCACTGGACCTGTAATGGGTCGTTACAATAAAAGGTTCTAAATGTGACACCCTGACCCGTAACATTAAAATAATACAGCGGAAGAAAAATTTTCTTTCAAAAGTGGAAGGAGTTTCAAAATACATTTCATAAAAATGTTTACAAAATAAATACATGATCATTCAAATGATATACAAAATACAAAAGAATCATTCTTATGATCATGTCCCAAAATGATACAAAATAGTCTTCCTTCCAACGGTGTATGCATATGACCCCCATCCACGATCACTGTCCTGGTCGGTCGCTCTTATCTGCATCACATGAAAATAACTGAAATGAGTATAAAAACTCAGCAAGTGGAACTCTAACATAGCAATGATACATAGTATATTCTGTAAAATATGGCTTTGAAATCATAAATACCATCAACTCTGAAACATGAATACTGTAGCAATAACTGTAGCAATAGCATAGCAATACGATGGTATTCTCTTTTCTATTGTTGGATTGATATCAATAGTATCTATGACTGTGGTTGCCAATATCCCATCGATATAAATCGATAACTGTGAGGGGATAAAAGCCTATGGTCGATGATCATCTAATTGCATGCAATGCTCTGACTATGATTAATCAATCCAATAAAACATTTGAACTCTGAATAGCATTTAAAGCCGTCGTTTCGCAATCTCATAATATCTCTTGTATTCCCTTTTTAACAATAGTGAGACATCAATGCCTCCAATAGATAATCAATGAAATCAATACATAACAATGGATCAATGGAAGGGAATAACACTTTGAAACCTTTAAAACACAATACATATAATATCATGTGAGCAACAAGGATGAAATTCCACTTACAACCCAATAGAACACCTCAAATAAGCTCTTGGTTCACCACCTACAACAATAATCCATAAATAACACCAACATCAACTCTATATCCAAAAATACAAGTTAAATAATCCATAGAACCAACCAATACTCCAACCTATAGCATGCCATTTCCAAAACCATGATAGAATTCAACCAAAAACTTACCTAAGCTTCCTAGCACCAAGGAGAACCACGATCTCAAGTCGAAAATCGAACTAGATCCAAGAATCAAAGGTAGGAAATGAAATGAAATGAAGGAAACCCTTGTTTCTAGAGAGGAAAAACGAGAATGGAGGAAAGGTAAGGTGAAAAGTGAAGTCAACTCAACCAAAAAGCAACTTAAAGCTTCGCCCATACCTCAATAATGCATGACCGCGGGTGCGCCAACACAAGGACCGCGGGTGCGCCAAGCCTACGACCAAAAACCATTTTCTGAACCACTGAGACCGCGGGTGCGGTCCTTACATGACCGCGGGTGCGCTCTACCTTCGGACCAAATCTTACTCTGCGCACAGCGTCTTCAAAGATCGCCTCAGAAACGCCTCTTCCCTTCCGAATTAGAAAAAGTGGTAAACTACAAAGTTGTAGCTCTATGTCTTATCTTGACTCCCTCAAAATTTCAGATCATTTGGAGGTCTGAGTAAAAGGTTATGCTAAATCTCCCAACCTGTGTCACTGGAGGAACGTCGAAACACACAACACACTTCGGGACACTTTTGGCTTACCTTCCACAATGATTTGAACAAAACTCAAAATACGAAAGTTATAGCCTTATGTCCTATCTAACCACTCCAATTGGCCTCACCTCATTTGGATCAATATACCATTTATCATGAATTTAATCGTAACGCCGCTACAATAACACTGCACATCATCTATAACCAACCATACTAAAATCATAAATCAAAACTCTTAACATCCAAACTATACTTAAACTTACCCAAATAGCCAATAATCATACAAAATCTTAAACCATACCGTACACCGGGCTCGGCTATTACATGTTCAACATCAAATTATCAAGTGCCAAAACCCTATACATATCAAAGACCAAAGTCTCCACTCTATCACGATCTCTCCTCATCTCCTGGACCCTGATCCTGTCCTACCTGTTGTCATGTACACATACAAACAAGACAAAAGCCGGATAATTCCGGTGAGAATATAATCCCAGTATAAATCAATGAAACATGCAATCATATGATAAACATTAAAGCATGGACATATAACAACATTATATATCAAAAGTTGAAACATAATCAATATCAAACTGTCGACAATGCTCGTGACTCCACGTCTCAGACTAGACTCAATCCTAGTCTAGGGATCCCGGTTTCCAGATGTGGGTATTCCTATATCGACAAACAGTAATAGAAAAGACTCCAGTTCTATCCACGTCGATATAACCAAACATCCAGTGTCCTGACCTAACCGTCATGGATTGTGGCCCTATCGCCAATATCCAATCTTGTGACATCGTGCAATGTGCCCGTGGCGATCCCGCCACTATCAGGCACTTCTGTCACAAGATTACTTGTCTTATACCTGCTATCTATAATTCAAGAGAACAGTACATCAATCAAATCAATGCAAATATCAATGCAATAAAGTAAAGTATGTGATTTAGGGAAACTCAAGACTAAACCGACTCAAGCCGAACTCCCAATACCACATTGACTTATACCTTTTGTTTGTAGTCTCGGTCTGAAGCAATATCAATTCTGAACTCAATACTGTCTCTGTAAATCTGAAACGACATATTGAGAATCATAATATCAATATTCCATTCTCAATTCAACACTAAATCTGATTAATCTGGATTTAATTCAAATCATCGGCATAACGGTACAATCCCGATATCCCGATTAATAAAGCATCACCAGATAATAATTCCCTCAACCAATAATCAATACTGATAAAATCTGATATCATATCTCAGTCAATTAACTTCAGAAAATCATAACAATTCCATATTCAGTCTGTTTCTCAATCTGACTTCGATTCTACGATGTCTAGCATGCCAAGAACATCATATATGAATTCTATTAAATTCTGACAATATCATAATTTCAAGACATGTCAAAGTTAACAAAACTTACGTCCAGTTGTAGCGTGCGTTGATAGAAACATAGTACTGAAGTCGGATTCAAATTCTAACGGGCGGATCTTCCGCAAAAAGCGTAAGAATTTTCACACTTCCCCCAAAGATTTCTCGATTTCCTACGGATTACTCTGATGAATTATGATAATTTGATATATATATATATATTTATATATAATATATATATATATATATATATATATATATATATATATATATACCTACGTTGCACCATAAGCCAAATGTCAATTTTTCCGTTTGCATGCCTCGCGCATATGCGCGTCTTAACCGACGCGCATATGCGCGAGACCTACTGTTGCCACAAGTGATTTCCTTGGCAGCTCGTGCATATGCGCGCCTCTTCACCGCGCATATGCGCGAGGTACACTGGAATCGTTTTTGCACCATCACACGGCTCGCGCAGATGCACGACAGCGCATGTGCGCGTCTCATGTCGTGCATATGCGCCGATGGTACTGTCCTCGCACAATTGACCTCACATGCTGAATCAAATCGTGTCCCGATTAATCCTCTAATAATCATATCCAATTATAAATCAATAATTACAGATTACTAGGATTAAACGCCCCCCCAAGATATGATTTCTTCCTCGAAATCACAGATAGTCAAATCATATCATTAAGAAGGAATGTAATTAAAGTCGAATAAAAATTTACATAAGTGAAACAATGCTGGGAATTCTTGTCTCATATCAGATTCAGTCTCCCAAGTGGCTTCTTCAATGCCATGACGAGTCCATTGAACTTTCACAAGAGGAATCGTCTTCGTTCTGAGCTTTTTTTCTTTACGATCGATAATCCGAATCGGTTTCTCGACATAACTCAATGTCTCATCCAGCTCGGTCTCGTCTGGCTGAATAACGTGAGAATTATCAGGGATGTGGGGACCCGGACGCTGATCTGTCTTATTAATCATCTTTGGGATTTAATTATCAATTAAGATAAAACAGGGTCTAAAAATTTTTCTTTTAAATTATAAGTGCGGAAGGTAATGGCATCTAATAATATACATATCTGTATAAAACTACATATCAGTATAAAGGTACAACACTGTATAACCTAAATCTAAGGTTCAAATACTAATTTCAAGTATTAAAATCAAATCTACAATAAGTCCGGAATCACCACTCTAAACTCGTCTTCTCTCCTTATCTTCTGACCCCGATCTTGTCCCACCCATTGTCATGCACACATACAAAACAAGACCACAGCCGGATAACTCCGGTGAGAATAAATCCCAGTATAAAACATGTTAAGCATGTATATAAATAATCTAAATCATAAAACATGCTATCATGGACATATTCAAAAGTAATAGATTTCATAATCTATGAAATTTACTCAAAATAAGCATGAAACTCAATTCAGATAAACATGCAATTTATATCAAATCATATAAACACAGGCTATCATGTCTGAAAGCAATAAACATGGGTTCCATAGTCTATGAAACCACATCTCTAAACACATGCAGTTCTAGTCAAATCACGTCTAGACTCGACTCAACTATAACTCTAGGGATCACGGGGTGAATAAGACGTCAATGGCTGTCACCTACCCTCCCACTCGGGGTGACTGTACGTCTTATTTGAGAAGCATCGCGAATCAATGGGTCTGAAGTATATGGGTAGTTGGCTCTAGTGCAAGTGGGAGATTGTTAGAGTAGGTGCACGTCGAGCCAAGTGTTGGCCGACTGTTCACGATGAAACTCTTTGTATAAACGATCTTTATTTTTAATAATATTTGAATTTATTAATTTGGCGCATCTTTATCTTTATACCCATGCGAGTTGCATAGATAAAGTCCTTGAATATACAAATAGTAGAAAGAAAATGAGATGCTTATATGATGAGTATCATGAAACTCATATTTGGAATACTGTATATTCTAATCCGTTCCTAGTCGATTCAGCCGCCACTAAGAAGGATAAAGGCCGCTCGAGTTAGAGACTAGTATCTGCGATGTGAGTACCATGTTTCATTGGTAGGGGACATTGTGATGTCCAAGCATGCAGATAAGTGCTCCTGGTAGAGTGCACTGAACAACCCTCTATAAAGGACTTTCCAAGTGGTTCTCACTTATCGAGTGAAAAAGTCCTAGTTTATGGTTGTACACCATTAGTCCTTATGACCCGGGACAACATTGAGACTCTATGTGCTAGCGTTTCACTTTGACTTGTTTACCGACTCTTATGGGGTCATCAGGTGGCAAGGTTGGGTGTTACGGCGAAACATATAGGAGTCGATGCATTGTAGCCGGGGATTCACCGCTTACCTACGGGTATGGATATCCTATGTGTTTTTCATGTATGTGTGGGTTGAAATCTCTGATCAGAGTATGGTGGTAATTATGAAAGGGGTTTCATAGATTACACCATTGATGCAACCACAACATGACACATAGTATCGATTCATTGACAACTCTCGATAAACCAATAGTTGTCGAATCGGTCGGGATATATGAGTTGAAGGGACCGTACTGTACGCTAACCATAATTGATTGGTTCTTGCAGGCACTATCATGTGATACCTAGGGAATCACGTAAGCGATGCTGCTAGACGTTTAACGTGATTGGTTGGGTACTATCAGACTTGAGTTCTAACGTTCTTACTATCAAGGAGTTGATAAGTAAGAATGGAGCAATTGGGGTATGCTCGAATAAGGGCATGTTTAGTCCGAATCACATAGAGATGTGAACCCACGGCTAGTTGTATCAATGAACCATTGAGGGCCACACAAGTATTGGCTTTGTAAACCCCGATGAGAAGTAAAATAGTTCAATGTGTTGAACGGCTTATAAATGTGTTTATAAGCGTAAAGAAAAATAGAAGTTTGACTTCTATGAGAGAAATATAAATTTTAATTTATGGAAGTGTTCCTAAGATTAAAATTTGGCCAAGTAAATAATGTAGTTGAAAATTGTGATTTTCATAAACATTATTGTGGACTAAATTCAATTAATTCAAGTGTTGAATTAATTAAACACTAGTGGACCTAGTAGAGTCTAAATAATTAAATTAATTCAAGTGTTGAATTAATTAAATAATATTGAGTCTTGTAAAGCTCAATTAAAATAATTATTTAACTAGTGGGACTTGAATAAATTCAAGTAGTATTTAATTAATCTCAAATGTGTTTGAGATAATTAAAATATTAGTCCATGGTTTTTAATGTGTTAAAAACCATATTATATACATGACATGCTAGGGTTTGCATGCTTGGGGAGGTGAAGGGTTGGAGACTAGGTGTAAGGTCCGAGATTATAGAAATGATATTATTTTAAACCGAGATTATTGAATTAGAGAATTATGGAGTGTTGAATTATATTCCAAGATGTTTGAACTTATTTAGGATTGAAATTGAATCGAAAAGATTGAATAGGGTCCAAATTGAAAATAGTGGAAAGTTGAGGGACTAAAGTGCAAATATGGAAACTTTGGTTGGACACTTGTCTTGCCAAGCTTGGGAACGTGTAGCCTTCATCCAATTCATATATTTCAAGCCATGAAAACCGAAATCTCCATGGTTGACACCTCCAAGCTTTCTTGTATCTTAAAACAAATTGATTTTGCAAGATCCGGCCATCCGATTTTCGATCCGAGCATAGTTCTGCGCTCCTCTCATCAAGAGCTACTAGAGGATGTAAGTTTCATTGAATTCCAGTATGTTTCAAAATCTAGATGTTGGAGGAATTGTGATTTTATTATAGATATGTATTCCTGAGTAGCTAGAGATCATAACGCCGTAAACGGATTGGTTATCGGATGTCGTATGCAATTGTTGAAAAATTCAGCATGTTGGCCGAAATTATATGGTTCTGAATTATTGTGTTTTGGATTGGTATTGTTGTGGATTATGAGTTGTTGATGTTAGTAGAGTGTTGTCTCAGTTATCGAGATACCGAAATTGCGTAGTTATGTCGTCGAATTTGATATAGAATGAAGTTAATCAATTTCATGTCTTGAGTTGAGTTTGATATTGATAATGTGAAGTTCGAATTGTGCTTGTTCAGAATTGGTGAAGAAGATTCGGACTGGAGATCGTAGCTTCAAAACCCGAAGAAAAGGAAGGTATAAGTCAATGTGGTATTGGGAGATGGACTTGAGTCGGTTTAGACTTGGGTTTCCCTAAATCACATACTTTACTTTATTGCATTGATATTTGCATTGATTGATGGATATACTTGTTTTCTTGAGTTATAGATTACAGGTATTAGAAGAGTAATCTTATGACAGAAGTGCCGTTAGTGGTGGGATCACCACGGGCACATTGCACGATGTCATAAGATTGTGTATTGGCGGATGTGCCAAAGACTGTCACTGGATGTTTGGCTATCGATGTGGATAGGATTGTGGCTTTTTCTATTACTGTTAATCAGTATTGTATCGATGTGGATAGATTAGTAGCTCTTCTATTACTGTTAATTAAAGTCATATCGATGTGGATAGAATTAGAGTTGCTTCTATTACTGTTAATCGGTACTATATTGATGTGGATAGAATATTAGCTTCCTCTATTACTGGTAATCGATACTGTATCGATGTGAATAGAACTGGAGTCTTTTCTATTACTGTTGATCGATACCATATCGGCGTGGATAGAACTGGAGTCTTTTCTATCACTGCTAGTCGATATACGCATGCCAAATTCTGGAATCGGGATCCCTAGACTAGGATTGAGTCTAGTCTGAATTATGTAGCTACGAGTATAGTTGACAGTGTGTTATTGATTACGTTTCAGATTCGTTACATATTGTTGATACCTGATTACATGATTTATATTTGTTATATGATTGCATGTTTCATTGATTTATACTGGGAGTTATTCTCACCGGTTTATCCGACTGTTGTCTTGTCTGTATGTGTACTTGACAACAGGTGGGACAGGTTCAGGGTCGAGGAGATGAGGAGAGTTCGAGTTAGAGTGGAGACTTCGGACTTTGATCTAAGATAGGGTTTGAACAATTGATATTAGATGTTAAACTCTAGTTTGAATAAATGTTTTGTAATACAGGATTTGTATTTTATATACTGAGATGTATATATGTTTTTATTTCACTACGTTCCGCAATTTGAAAAGAAAAATTTTTAGACCCTGTTTTATAATTGATTAATTAGTCCCAATGATGATTAAGAACTTGATTAGCGTCCGGGTCCCCACAACAGGTGGTATCAGAGCGATAGATCCTTTAGATTGAGATAGTCTGAGTTGATAGATTCTTTAGACTAAGATAAAAGAGAATGAGCGGGGTAGATTGAATTTTCTTTCCTTGCATGTGATTGCTAGCATGAGAATTATTTCAATGTTGAATTACATTGTGTGTGCTAGCATGATTTATTGCTTTCCCTATTACATGTTGTTTGTTATCTGAGTTGACTACAGCATGTAATTACCAAGACTGAATCAGAACCGAGTCTGAATCAGAGATATATGATCAGAGAAGAGCTGAGACGGATTATATAGATTGTGTATTGATTGGTTTGATATTCAGATATACCGCCTCGGAGATTTCCAGAAAAGGGCAGTACTTCGAGTGAATAGATAGATGTATCAGAAATTCAGATAGAAATGCAGTTGAAAGAGTTTCAGTTATTTCAGCCGCCGATTCTGAGTGGTATCAAGACGTCTGAAGATTGTGAGAACTGATTTGATGACATAGAAATACTGTTTGGTTTACTTGATTATTCAGATGAACAGAGAATTAAACTGATATTTCACCAGTTACGAGAGACTACCAGGAGTTGGTGGATTACCATTAAAAGACTGTTAGAACAGAGAGGTACAGTGATTTCGTGGGAAATATTCAGAACTGAATTTTATCGAAGATTTTTCTCATTTTCGTACCGAGAGGACAAGAAAGCAGAGTTTGAGAATTTGAGACAAGGTCAACTGAATATTGAAGAATATGTTGCTAAATTCTCTACTCTACTGCGTTTTGCTCCTAATGTAATTGGGAATGATGAAGCTGTAGCGGATCAGTTCATCAGAGGATTGTATTCGGAGATAGTTGCATTGATGAACATACAGCGACCTCACCATTTTGCTGATGTCTTGAGTAGAGCGAAGAGAGCGGAGGCGAGTTTGATTAGACAATTAACAAGGTTGTGTGTGAAGCAACCCCGGACACAACAATCCCCTCTTCGAGTTGATCGTGGCAACACGAGTGGAAAGCAAGATCTGCTGAAAGCTCAATAGAAGCCATTCAAGAAGTTGGGGAGTGGTTCCTCTAGTTCTAGTGATTCTAGTTCGAGTTACACTGGAGTGTACTGCAGAACCTGCGGAGGAAGACATCACACAGGACATTGCCAAGGAGTGCTTGGTCGTTGCAATATCTGTAAACAACCAGAGCATTTTGCTAAGATTTGTCCACAGAGAGGTCCCCGAAGATCTTAGTGGGCTGGACCATTTGGATATGTGATTGAGGAACAGACCCAGGGTACACTTGATGACATAGTGACAGGTACTGATCTTTTATGGTTATGTTGCATATGTATTGATATACTATTGCATTTCTTAAGATTATCCTGGAATGAGTTGCATGGAGATATGCATTATCTGTTGGGTCTGTATTGCTGTAGTATTAATCCTTGTACCTTCTGGGGAAAGAAAGATTGATCTCAGAGATTTCTGTGATATATTGTATACTACAGTAAGATGAGAATGAGAATCGAGACAGAGTATGGTGTACTTGTATTGTTTGACTTGACTGCATTACTGATATTGGTGATATAATGATCAGGTACAGAAAGACAGAAATATTGTAGAATCTGTTCCAGACATGGTAAGATTTAGATTAGAGATAGCTAATGAGTAGAGATTTTGCAATAAGGATTCTAGATTTAGAATTCCTTTGATATTGTCGTATTTGACTCGATTGTTACAGAAAGGAACAGATGGTATCCTTATGTACTCAGTAGATGTACTGAAATCGAGCTTAACATTGGCAGATTTGCCAGTGATATACGAGTTGGCAGATGTTTGCCTAGATAAGATTTTAGATTTGCTTTATATCAGAAAGATAGATTTCAGAATTGAATTCAGATCAGATACTGATTGTTGATTTAGAATTCAGTACAGAATAATATTGTATGTACAGAATGATACAGAATAAATTGAAAGATCAGTATAAGAGTACTGACCAGGAGTTACATCTGATTTAGTGTTTCTCTTTGGCATGTGTCAGTATCTTCAGAGATGTTCTGATAATTCTATGCTTGTTAAATCTATGAGATTTTGATATAATTGCAGCATTTGATTGATCGAATCGACTATCGGAAGACTGTATTGATTATTCTGAGAATAAGGATTATTGTATACAGAAATTATGCAAATATGAATCCTGCTTGAAACAGATTGTATTCAGAATATGCGATACCTGCAGTTAGTATACCGATTGATTCTGATACAGTTGAGATTGTGACTAGTGACTGATAAGATACTGATATCAGAAATATCAGAAATTTCAGAAATGTCAGAATTGTCAGAAATGTATTTTGTTTGATTTGGCAGATTATTTTATTCGACTGTTGCTTTATATCTGCTGAATATTGTTATTGTTCTAAATCAGTATTTGAGACATCTTATATTGCTTTGGGAGCATATTTTATTTGCAGATGGGATATAACAGTTGATTAGAATGACATGAAGATGTTTACCAGAAATCATTGTATTATGAGTTCACTGAACTCACTAGATCTGTATAGGATATTGATATTTCAGCTCTGATTTGATATTACTGTTGTTTTGAATTCGTTTATGATACAGATTGTTATGAACCGTTGAGATTATATACAGTTCAATTGTATCAGAGTTAATTTCAAGAGTTACAGAAGTTCAGAAAGGAGATCAGAATGTGTCAGAATGTTTCAGAATTGTATGACAGAATTGATTTTGAGAGTCGGAGCCGAATACCAGGTAGGTATTTCTTCCTTAATTTATATTATTAACTGATTGTTTGTGCCGAATAAGTTCGAATCAGATATCACAGATAGTGTGAGACATGCACCGTAGTGGATTCAGTTTTCAGTTGATGATTGAGAATGTATGATACTCGAACAGATAGTGGTGATATAGACAGATGAGATCAATTATGACAGAATTTGTATTGAAATGTTGGCAGAAATTGTACTGATATGTCTGAATCGCTAACAGAAAAGACAGGAAGATAGAAATCAAAAGATTTATTACAGAATTGTATAGTTTTAAATAGAAATGGGAGTACATTTCTATGGTTTTTGTAATGACATTACTGCAATTTTTACAGATTGTAATATGATATGATTAAGATTGACAGATTGTTCAATCTATATCTATCAGTTTGTACCAGATAACGTACAAACATGACCAAATGACACAGATCGATGTCAGAGAAGTGGTCAGAAAGATCAGAATGCCACAGTAGATTATGTCAAATTGTGATTTTGATTGATTTGGTACTGGTAATAGAGTATATCATGAGTTTTCTCTTAGATTGTTTTACAGATTGACAGACAGTCAGAATGTACTAGCCAGATATTGGAAGATTTTGGTACAGCTTTTTGCTGGATATCAGCACTATACAGCTTTAGTGCTGGATGTTAGCACTAGTTGTTATGAATTATTGTCACTGTATAAATTCCTGTATGACAATAATTATTAAGACAGTTCAGAATGGACAGATTTAAGAAACCAACGTCGGATGATGACGATTGGTATTTGAAGCTGAAGACAGTATATGTCCTTGATTGAGATAAACAGATTTGATGATAGCTGATGGTCCTGATATGTGATGAGCTGTGGATTGGTTTATACGGACGTTGTATAGCCAGTAATACGAGATTGATTCTGTCAGAAGGATTGGAGAAGTATTATGACATTGTACTTAGTGAATTCTTATTCCAGATTGGAATCAGAATCAGTAGAAGTAAGAGAATTCAGAATGAAGATTATCCTGTTGTTGAAAACACAGTAAGATTGTCAGTAGGTCAATGAGAATATCTGAAAGACAGAATCTGATATGAGATTGAAATTTCAGAATTGATTCAGTGAGATAAGTTTTCTGATTTACCTCTTGTATATGTTTCGTGTTGATATCTGACTTGATTACCTGTGATTTCGAGGACAAAATCATATCTTAGATGGGGAGAATTGTAAGGTCCGAGATTATAGAAATGATATTATTTTAAACCGAGATTATTGAATTAGAGAATTATGGAGTGTTGAATTATATTCCAAGATGTTTGAACTTATTTAGGATTGAAATTGAATCGAAAAGATTGAATAGGGGCCAAATTGCAAATAGTGGAAAGTTGAGGGACTAAAGTGCAAATATGGAAACTTTGGTTGGACACTTGTCTTGCCAAGCTTGGGAACGTGTAGCCTTCATCCAATTCATATATTTCAAGCCATGAAAACCGAAATCTCCATGGTTGACACCTCCAAGCTTTCTTGTATCTTAAAAAAAATTGATTTTGCAAGATCCGGCCATCCGATTTTCGATCCGAGCATAGTTCTGCGCTCCTCTCATCAAGAGCTACTAGAGGATGTAAGTTTCATTGAATTCCAGCATGTTTCGAAATCTAGATGTTGGAGGAATTGTGATTTTATTATAGATATGTATTCTTGAGTAGCTAGAGATCATAACGCCGTAAACGGATTGGTTATCGGATGTCGTATGCAATTGTTGAAAAATTCAGCATGTTGGCCGAAATTATACGGTGCTGAATTATTGTGTTTTGGATTGGTATTGTTGTGGATTATGAGTTGTTGATGTTAGTAGAGTGTTGTCTCAGTTATCGAGATACCGAAATTGCGTGGTTATGTCGTCGAATTTGATATAGAATGAAGTTAATCAATTTCATGTCTTGAGTTGAGTTTGATATTGATAATGTGAAGTTCGAATTGTGCTTGTTCAGAATTGGTGAAGAAGATTCGGACTGGAGATCGTAGCTTCAAAACCCGAAGAAAAGGAAGGTATAAGTCAATGTGGTATTGGGAGATGGACTTGAGTCGGTTTAGACTTGGGTTTCCCTAAATCACATACTTTACTTTATTGCATTGATATTTGCATTGATTGATGGATATACTTGTTTTCTTGAGTTATAGATTACAGGTATTAGAAGAGTAATCTTATGACAGAAGTGCCGTTAGTGGTGGGATCACCACGGGCACATTGCACGATGTCATAAGATTGTGTATTGGCGGATGTGCCAAAGACTGTCACTGGATGTTTGGCTATCGATGTGGATAGGATGGTGGCTTTTTCTATTACTGTTAATCAGTATTGTATCGATGTGGATAGATTAGTAGCTCTTCTATTACTGTTAATCGATGTCATATCGATGTGGATAGAATAAGAGTTGCTTCTATTACTGTTAATCGGTACTATATTGATGTGGATAGAATATTAGCTTCCTCTATTACTGGTAATCGATACTGTATCGATGTCAATAGAACTGGAGTCTTTTCTATTACTGTT
This sequence comes from Primulina eburnea, assembly GCF_022965805.1. NCBI lineage: Eukaryota > Viridiplantae > Streptophyta > Magnoliopsida > Lamiales > Gesneriaceae > Primulina > Primulina eburnea. Next base: position 11,423,041 of record NC_133118.1, on the reverse strand, counting down.
GATCGATACCATATCGGCGTGGATAGAACTGGAGTCTTTTCTATCACTGCTAGTCGATATACGCATGCCAACTTCTGGAATCGGGATCCCTAGACTAGGATTGAGTCTAGTCTGAATTATGTAGCTACGAGTATAGTTGACAGTGTGTTATTGATTACGTTTCAGATTCGTTACATATTGTTGATACCTGATTACATGATTTATATTTGTTATATGATTGCATGTTTCATTGATTTATACTGGGAGTTATTCTCACCGGTTTATCCGGCTGTTGTCTTGTCTGTATGTGTACTTGACAACAGGTGGGACAGGTTCAGGGTCGAGGAGATGAGGAGAGTTCGAGTTAGAGTGGAGACTTCGGACTTTGATCTAAGATAGGGTTTGAACAATTGATATTAGATGTTAAACTCTAGTTTGAATAAATGTTTTGTAATACAGGATTTGTATTTTATATACTGAGATGTATATATGTTTTTATTTCACTACGTTCCGCAATTTGAAAAGAAAAATTTTTAGACCCTGTTTTATAATTGATTAATTAGTCCCAATGATGATTAAGAACTTGATTAGCGTCCGGGTCCCCACACTAGGCATGCAACTTTTTGTTGCTTTTGAGGCTTGATTTTCTCTCAACCTAGACTCAACTTCTCTCCTCATTCCACTCTACCTCTTGGCCGAAATTTTAGAGAAATCTCTCTCAAAATTTTTCTTGTTTTGTTCTTCATTTTCTTGGAGAATAAAACCCTTCTCTTTGATAAATCCTCAAACTTTTCTAGTGCAATTTTTGAGGGGGTTTACCTTGCTAGTTGTAATGCCCGGAAATTAATCACTGTAATTGATGATTGATTGATTTATAATGTCATGTGATTATGAATGGACCAATCGGGATACCGAGAAGAGTATTTAAAATGAAAGTAGGGATTTTTGGTGCGAACCAAGACCGCACCCGCGGTCCCTACGACACAGCACCCACGGTGTAGATGATGAAAAATGGATAGGATTGCCGTGGGGTGACCGCACCCGCGGTGCTTACGAGACCGCACCTGCGGTGCAGGACCGCACCCGCGGTGTTGCGTGTTGCGCGGAAAATGAGCCACCTCTTAGCATGCATGCAAGGATATATATAAACCGTTATTTCCTTCGAAATTAGTAGGAAAAGAATAGGAAAGATCAGGGGAGGTTTGCGAAGTCCTTACGCCTTTATATTTCAATCCGTCCATTTGATTTTGATTCTGACTTCGGTATTGAGTTCCTAGCGACGTAGGCTACAACTGGACGTAAGTTTTGCTATGTTTTGACATGCTTTGAAATTATGATATTGTCAGAATTGAATGGAATTCATATATGATGTTCTTGACATATTAGACATCATAGAATCGAAGTCAGATTAAGAAACGGACTGATTATGAAATTGTTTTGAAATTCTAGGGTATATTGATTTATACCAGACAGATTTGGATTATGAATGAATTACAGATTGTAACGGATATGAGTTATGATTTGTAATTAATATCTGGTGATTTGGTATTGACGGGAATACTGAGATTGTACTGTTATACCGTTGATTTTGAATTAAGTCCAGATTGATCAGATTGTTATCGATTTGGGACGGTATATTGACATGAGATTGTTGGTATTGTCAGTATCAGACAGGCTGTGAGTTGAGGACTTCGACTGAGCCAGACACCGACGAAAGAAAGGTATAAGTCAATGTGATATTGGGAGATGGACTTGAGTCGGTTTAGACTTGGGTTTCCCTAAATCACATACTTTACTTTATTGCATGGATATTTGCATTGATTTGATTAATAGACTTGTTCTCTTGATATTTAGACAACAGGTATTGGTTGAATTGTCTTGTGACACACCGTGCCGGATAGTGGTGGTATCGCCATGGCACATTGCACAATGTCACAAGATAGGATGCTAGCGATAGAGCTACAGTCCATGACGGTTAGGTCAGGACACTGGATGTATGGTTATATCGAGTAATGGAATCCATTACGGAATTCGATATAGGAACACCATATTTGGTTATATCGAGTAAAGGGGTTGGAATTCTTCTATTACGGAATTCGATATAGGAATACCGGGGCACTGGTTATATCGAGTAATAGAGATTATGGTTCCATCCTTTACGGAATTCGATATAGGAATACCACATCTGGAAACCGGGATCCCTAGACTAGGATTGAGTCTAGTCTGAATTGTAGATCTACGAGTATTGTCGACAGCATGATATTGATTATGTTTCAGATTTGTTACATATTCTGTTACCTGATTACATGCTTTATATTTGTTTATATGATTGCATGTTTCGTTGATTTATACTGGGATTTATTCTCACCGGAGTTATCCGGCTGTTGTCTTGTCTGTATGTGTACATGACAACAGGTGGGACAGGATCAGGGTCCAGGAGATGAGGAGAGATCGTGATTAGAGTGGAGGCTCCGGACTTGGATTGTAGATAGGGTTAGACACTTGACATTAGTTGTTTAAACCTTAGTTGAATGTATGTTTGTAGTACAGGACTTGTACTTTTATATACTGAGTTGTATATTAGTTTGATTTCACTACGTTCCGCATTAAAAAAAAATATTTTGACCCTGTTTATAATTGATTAATTAGTCCCAATGATGATTAAGAACTTGATTAGCGTCCGGGTCCCCACAACAGGTGGTATCAGAGCGATAGATCCTTGAGATTGAGATAGGAGCTAGTGAGCGGGGTTGTAATGCCCGAGATTTAATTACTGTAATCAGATGTTGATTAATTGACGTAATGGAAGTCATAGGAACTCAAATGACGAAGCCGGGCGTTGGTTTATGTTAAGCCAAGATGTTGAACCGAACATCTCAAGATGTTAGGCCGAACATCTCGCGCCCGAGCGGCAGAAAAGCACCGCACGAGCGCGCATGTATAATTTGTGAGGGCCGAGAGTTCTTCGCCCTAGCGAGCAACTTCTGACCGCCCGAGCGAGAGGAGATGTTCAGCCGAGGATCTCGACCGAAACTGACTCGCCCTAGCGGTAGGTTTTGACCGCCCTAGCGAGCGACGTGTAAAATGAAGAATGAGCCACTTGCTTTTATGCATGCAACGAGTGTATATATATATAAATACACGATTTCTTCCTCATTTCCTTCAGTGGAAAATCGAGAATTCGAGGGAAGTGTACTTCTTGATTTTAGAATTCGATTTACGTGAAATCCGTCCGTTCGATTTTAAATCCGACTTCAGTACGGTGTTCCTATCAACGTAGGCTACGACTGGACATTGGGAATGGACCGAGACAGAGTCGGGACTTCTTCTTCTTCTGAGCGAGAAGATAAAGGTATAAATTAATGTTGAGTTGGGATTGCACAACTCGAGTGAGGTTTGACTCGAGTTTCCCTAAATCACATACTTTACCTTATTGCATTGATATTTGCATTAAGTTGATTGATGTACTTGTTCTCTTGATACTAGATGACAGGTATTAGACGAGTTATCTTGTGACAGAAGTGCCGGATAGTGGTGGTATCGCCACGGCACATTGCACGATGTCTCAAGATAGGATATTGGCGATAGAGCTACAGTCCTTGACGGTTAGGTCAGGACACTGGATGTTTGGTTATATCGAGTAATGGAATCTATTACGGAATTCGATATAGGAACACCATATTTGGTTATATCGAGTAAAGGGTATTGGAATTCTTCTATTACGGAATTCGATATAGGAATACCAGGGCACTGGTTATATCGAGTAATAGAGATTATGGTTCCATCCTTTACGGAATTCGATATAGGAATACCACATCTGGAAACCGGGATCCCTAGACTAGGATTGAGTCTAGTCTAAAAAGTAGAGTCACGGGATTGAGTGACATTTATATCTTATGGTATTGATTAATACGGATTTATGTTCCTGATATTGGTACATGCCTAGAATAGGATTTATTCTAGATATTGAATTATGTTCCTGATTAGGGTACATGTTTAGAATATGATTTATTCTGGTTATTGATTTATATCATGATTTTGATATATGATAATATTTTATGTTATATGCTTTTATATTGATTATATAATTGCATGTATACATGATTTATACTGGGATATTTATATCTCACCGGAGTTATCCGGCTGTTGTCTTGTCTGTATGTGTGCATGGCAACAGGTGGGATAGGAGCGGGGTCAAGACGAGAATGAGGCTGGACTAGATAGCGTGGAGATCCGGGCTTCAGAAGCAACTTAGGATTCAGCACTGATATGTAGTTGAACCTAGTTGGATTATGGTAGATGACATCAGATTTGTATGTTCATGTTTAACATGTAATTTGATTTTAATTACATTACGTTTCCGCTTTGCATTTTAAAAGAAAAAATTTTAGACCCTGTTTATTATGAATGATTAAATATTCCTAAAGACGATTAAGGAATGGATTAGCGTCCGGGTCCTCACAACAGGTGGTATCAGAGCTGTAGGTCCTTGAACTATAGGTTCTTTAGCACTGAGATAGAAAAGAGTGAGCGGGGTAGATTGATTTTCTTACCTGCGTTTGATTGCTAGCAGGTGATTGATTATAATGTGGATTACATTGTGTATGCTAGCATGATATGATGCTTTATTGCCTGGATTTATATGGCACATGAGCAAATATAATGTTGAAATTACATTGTATATACTAAGATTTCAGTATGTGTTATTGTTTAGAAAGCTACATGTTACCTGAATATCTGAGTTGATTTGGTAATATGTATTATTTGAAACTGGATTAGAACCAATTCTTGATCAGAGGTAAGCTGATCAGGATTGGGATTGAGACGGATTTGTCTCTTGTTACTACTAATATCTGTGATTATCAGATATTCCTCCTAGAAGGATTCCAGAAAGGGGTAGTACATCGTATGATCAAATGGATGTGTCTGAAACTCTGATGGAAACACAGATGATAAGATTTCAGTCATTTCAACCACCGATTTTGAGGGGTGTTGAGACACCAGCTGATTGTGAGACTTGGCTGGAGGAGATCGAAATGCTGTTTGAATTTCTGGGATTCACAGATGAGTGCAGGATTAAACTGGTTGGGAATCAACTACGGGAAGTCGCTAGGAGTTGGTGGCTGATAACCCGGGAAGCCATAGCACAGCGTGGTTTCACGATTACATGGAAACTTTTCAAAGTGGAATTTTATCAAAGGTTTGTACCTCTATCATATCGAGAGGACAAAAGTGCAGAATTTGCAAATTTGAGGCAGGGTCCATTGAAGATTGATGAATATTTGGCCCATTTCTTCACCTTGTTAAAGTTTGGTTCGCAAGTGGCTAGAAATGATACAGCTGTAGCTGATCAGTTTATCAAGGGCTTGAATCCAGAAATACGCACCTTGGTAACTGTGAAACAACCGAGTAATTTTACTGATACTCTGAATCGAGCCAGAAGAGCAGAAACCGTTCTAATGAGACAAAAGGAAGCTTCATATGTTCTTCCAACACCGATACCACAGCAACTGCCTTCCAGAATCGAGATTGGCAGTAGCAGTGGTGGAAAGAAAGAGATGTTGAAAGTTCAAAAGAAGCAATTCAAGAAGTTTAGGAGCGGCTCATCTAGCTCCAGTGGCTCTAGTCCGAATTATACTGGAGTTTATTGCAGGAATTGCGGTGGGAGACATTCCCCAGAGCTATGCCATGGAGTGACTGGTCGGTGCAATTTCTGTAAACAGCAAGGACACTTTGCTAGAGTCTGTCCACAGAAGGGTTCCCGAAGATTTCAGGGAGCAGGATCATCTGGGAGTGGTGATCGAGGAACAGACCCAGGACATACTGGATGATACAGTGACAGGTACTGATCTTCTATGATTAGATTGCATATGTATTGATATATACTAATGCATTCTTTACGATTATCTTTGACTGAGTTGCGTTGATATACATTGTACCTGTTGAGTCTGGATTTACTGTAGTACTGATTCTTTACCTTTCTGGGGAAAGAATTTGATATCAGTGATATTTTGTGATATATTGTATACTACAGTAAGTCGAGAATGAGATTGAGTTAGACTAGCTTGTACTTGTATTGTCTGATGATGACTGCGTGATTGATAGTGATATATTGAACAAGTACAGAGCTATTATAGAGTCTTGCCAGGAGATGGTAAGATTCGGACCTGAAATGGCCAAAGAATGAATAATATACGGTAAGGATTCTTGATTTTGAATTCCTTGATATCCGTATTATATATGTTCCGATGATTATCGAAAGGAATGGAGTAATTCCTTATGTATTCCGTTGACGACTGAAAATGAGCTTATCAGGGATTGATTTACTAGTAGCAGGAAGTTTGCTATAGTCTTGCAGATGAGATTTCAGGTTGTCCTTGATTAGGGAGAGTGATTTCAGTCTTGATTTGATTCCCGGTTTTGGTTTCATTTTAGAATTTCTTATAGACTGATACTGATTGAATTGAGAGAATTGAAAAATCAGTTGAAAGACTTATTGCCTGAAGAGTAAGAGTTACATTTGATTATATGTTCTCTATAAAATACTTCAGTTTCAATTATGGATTGATGAATCCTGTGTTCAGCAATATTCTGATGATATTATGCTCGTTTTATCTATGACATTTGGATATATTCGCAGCGTATGATTGAATTGAATATTCTGGGAACTGGGATTGTGGTATACAGAATTGTCCGGATATAAATCTCGATTGTGACAGATTGTATTCAGAGTCTATGATATCTGAAGATAGTATACTGACTAAATTATAGTACTGTTGAGACAGGGATCAGTGACTGAGAATGGCATTGAATATGACAGAATTTCAGAGATGTCAGAAATGTCAGAGATTGCGTCTTTTGCAGTTATTAGATCAGTATTGCGTATTGATATTTTGAATCTGATCTGATATTATTATCATTCTAAGTCTGTGTTTGATATCGATTGTTATGAACCGTTGAGATGATAAGCAGTTCAGAAATTGAATCAGACTGTTCAGAACTTGATTTTGATAGTTAGAACAGTGTGTCAGAGCCGAATACCAGGTAGGTAATGTTTTATTTTATATTATTAGCTGATTTGTTTGGGTCAGATATTCGAATTTGAATGACAGGTATTGTCAAATGCGCACAGTAGTAGATTCAGTATTATTCTGATAACAGGAAATGTGTGATAATTCGAATGGACAGTTTTGATATAAACAGAGGAAATCAGTCATGTCAGAATTTATATTGAAATGTCTAAATCGTTGACTGATGAAGACAGAAAGATAGAAATCAGAAGATTTATTACAGAAATTGTATAGTTCTGACGAGAAATGGGGAGTATAATTCGATGAATTTCATAATGAGATTACTTCAATACTTTCCAGATATGATATGATATGATTATGATTGACAGATTTTTCAATCTATATCTATTAGTTTGTACCAGATAACGTACAAACATGACAACTGACATAGATCGATGTCAGAAAAGTGGTCAGAAAGATCAGAATGCCACAGTAGATTATATCAGATTGTGACTTTTGATTGATTTGGTACCTGTAATAGAGTATATCATGAGCTTCTTTTAGATTGTTTTACAGATTGACAGACATTCAGAATGTACTAACCAAATATTGGAAGATTTTGGTACAGCTTTGTGCTGGATATTAGCACTATACAGCTCTAGTGCTGGATGTTAGCACTAGTTGTTATGAATTATTGTCACTGTATGAATTCCTGTATGACAATAATTATTAAGACAGTTCAGAATGGACAGATTTAAGAAACCAACGTCGGATGATGACTATTGGTATTTGAAGCTGAAGACAGTATATGTCTTTGCTTGAGATAAACAGATTTGATAACAGCTGATGGTCCTGTTAGGTGATGAGCTGTAGATTAGTTTATACGAATGTTGTATAACCAGTAATGCGAGATTGATTCTATCAGAAGAACTGGAGAAGAAGTATTATGACATTATACTTCGTGAATTCTTATTCCAGACTGGAATCAGATATTTGAGTTTTGGTTTAAACTCTGTGCACATTTCTTCTGATATATCTGAATTGATTGTTGTGAGTTCGAGGACGAACTCAGATCTAAGAGGGGGAGAAATGTAATGCCCGAGATTTAATTACTGTAATCAGATGTTGATTAATTGACGTAATGGAAGTCATAGGAACTCAAATGACGAAGCCGGGCGTTGGTTTATGTTAAGCCAAGATGTTGAACCGAACATCTCAAGATGTTAGGCCGAACATCTCGCGCCCGAGCGGCAGAAAAGCACCGCACGAGCGCGCATGTATAATTTGTGAGGGCCGAGAGTTCTTCGCCCTAGCGAGCAACTTCTGACCGCCCGAGCGAGAGGAGATGTTCAGCCGAGGATCTCGACCGAAACTGACTCGCCCTAGCGGTAGGTTTTGACCGCCCTAGCGAGCGACGTGTAAAATGAAGAATGAGCCACTTGCTTTTATGCATGCAACGAGTGTATATATATATAAATACACGATTTCTTCCTCATTTCCTTCAGTGGAAAATCGAGAATTCGAGGGAAGTGTACTTCTTGATTTTAGAATTCGATTTACGTGAAATCCGTCCGTTCGATTTTAAATCCGACTTCAGTACGGTGTTCCTATCAACGTAGGCTACGACTGGACATTGGGAATGGACCGAGACAGAGTCGGGACTTCTTCTTCTTCTGAGCGAGAAGATAAAGGTATAAATTAATGTTGAGTTGGGATTGCACAACTCGAGTGAGGTTTGACTCGAGTTTCCCTAAATCACATACTTTACCTTATTGCATTGATATTTGCATTAAGTTGATTGATGTACTTGTTCTCTTGATACTAGATGACAGGTATTAGACGAGTTATCTTGTGACAGAAGTGCCGGATAGTGGTGGTATCGCCACGGCACATTGCACGATGTCTCAAGATAGGATATTGGCGATAGAGCTACAGTCCTTGACGGTTAGGTCAGGACACTGGATGTTTGGTTATATCGAGTAATGGAATCTATTACGGAATTCGATATAGGAACACCATATTTGGTTATATCGAGTAAAGGGTATTGGAATTCTTCTATTACGGAATTCGATATAGGAATACCAGGGCACTGGTTATATCGAGTAATAGAGATTATGGTTCCATCCTTTACGGAATTCGATATAGGAATACCACATCTGGAAACCGGGATCCCTAGACTAGGATTGAGTCTAGTCTAAAAAGTAGAGTCACGGGATTGAGTGACATTTATATCTTATGGTATTGATTAATACGGATTTATGTTCCTGATATTGGTACATGCCTAGAATAGGATTTATTCTAGATATTGAATTATGTTCCTGATTAGGGTACATGTTTAGAATATGATTTATTCTGGTTATTGATTTATATCATGATTTTGATATATGATAATATTTTATGTTATATGCTTTTATATTGATTATATAATTGCATGTATACATGATTTATACTGGGATATTTATATCTCACCGGAGTTATCCGGCTGTTGTCTTGTCTGTATGTGTGCATGGCAACAGGTGGGATAGGAGCGGGGTCAAGACGAGAATGAGGCTGGACTAGATAGCGTGGAGATCCGGGCTTCAGAAGCAACTTAGGATTCAGCACTGATATGTAGTTGAACCTAGTTGGATTATGGTAGATGACATCAGATTTGTATGTTCATGTTTAACATGTAATTTGATTTTGATTACATTACGTTTCCGCTTTGCATTTTAAAAGAAAAAAATTTTAGACCCTGTTTATTATGAATGATTAAATATTCCTAAAGACGATTAAGGAATGGATTAGCGTCCGGGTCCTCACAGGGGTAGAATGAGATTTTCTTTCCTTGCTTTTGATTGCTAGCATGTTTACTGCTTTAATACATGTTACCTGACTTATCTGCTATTGATATGGAATTGTGTATTATTGGAATGGATCAGCTGTAAGATGATCCAGGGAGGCTTGAAACAGGATTATTGTTGGGATTGCTAATCCTTTTGATTTCAGATATGCCTCCTAGGAGAATGCCAGAACAGGGGAGTACCTCGAATCCTCCCATGGATGTGACACCTACAGCAATGGAGAAATTGTTGAAACGATTTCAGTCATTTCATCCACCGACTTTGAAAGGAACGGAGAATTCCGTGGAATGTGAAAGTTGGTTGGACGATATTGACTCACTGTTTGAATCCTTAGAGTATACTGAGGAGAAGAGGGTGAAACTGATAATACACCAGTTGCATGTGTTAGAGTAGGTGCCCGTCGAGCCAAGTGTTGGCCGAGTGTTCACAATGAAACTCTATGTATAAGCAATCTTTATTTTAATAATATTTGAAATTATTATTTTGGCAAATCTTTATCTGTATACCCATGCTAGCTGCATAGATAAAGCCCTTGAATATACGAATAGTAGAAAGAATATGAGATGCTCATATGATGAGTATCATGAAACTCATATTTGTAATACTGTATATTCTAAACGGTTCCTAGTCGATTCAGCCGCCACTAAGAAGGATATAGGCCGCTCGAGTTAGAGACTAGTATCTGCGATGTGAGTACCATGTTTCATTGGTAGGGGACATTGTGATGTCCAAACATGCAGATAGGTGCTCCTTGTAGAGTGCACTGAACAACCCTCCATAAAAGGACTTTCCAAGTGGTTCTCACTTATCGAGTGAAAAGTCCTGGTTTATGGTTGTACAGAATTAGTCCTTATGACCCGGGACAACATTGAGACTCTATGTGCTAGAATTACACTTTGACTTGTTTACCGACTCTCATGGGGTCATCAGGTGGCAAGGTTGGGTGTTCTGTCGAAACACATAGGAGTCGATGCATTGTAGTCGGGGATTCACCGCTTACCTTCGGGTATGGATATCCTATGTGTTATCATGTGTATGTAGATCGAAATCTCTGGCCAGAGTATGGTTGTAATTATGAAAGGGGTTTCATAGATTACACCATCGATGCAACTACGACATGACACATAGTATCGATTCTTGGACAACTCTCGATAAACCAATGGTTGTCGAATCGATCGGGATATATGAGTTGAAGGGACCGTACTGTACGCTAACCATAATTGAATGGTTCTTGCAGGCACTATCATGTGATACCTAGGGAATCACGTAAGCGATGCTGCTAGGCGTTTAACGTGATTGGTTGGGTACTATCAGACTTGAGTTCTGACGTTCTTACTATCAAGGAGTTGATAAGTAAGAATGGAGCAATTGGGGTATGCTCGAATAAGGACATGTTTAGTCCGAATCACATGGAGATGTGAACCCACGGCTAGTTGTATCAATGAACCATTGAGGGCCACACAAGTACTAGCTTTGTAAATCCCGATGAGAAGTAAAAATAGTTCAATGTGTTGAACGGCTTATAAAGGAGTTTATAAGCGTAAGGAAAATTAGAAGTATGACTTCTATAAAGGAGAAAATAGTTCAATGTGTTGAACGACTTATAAATGAGTTTATAAGTGTAAAGAAAAATAGAAGTATGACTTCTATGAGAGAAATATAAATTTTAATTTATGGAAGTGTTCCTAGATTAAAATTTGGCCAAGTGACTAATGTTTTTGAAAATTGTGATTTTCATAAACATTATTATGGACTAAATTAAATTAATTCAAGTGTTGAATTAATTAAACACTAGTGGGCCTAGTAGAGCCCAAATAATTAACTTAATTCAAGTGTTGGATTAATTAAATAATATTGAGTCTTGTAGAGCTCAATTAAAATAATTATTTAACTAGTGGGACTTGGGTAAATTCAAGTAATGTTTAAATAGTCTCAAATGTGTTTGAGATATTTAAATTTAGTCCAAAGTTTTTAATTTGATTAAAAACTATATAATATGCATGCATGGGAGGTGAAGAGTTGGGGAATACTTTTGATTAAAATAATGGTTGGCATGCAACTTTTTGAATCAACTTTTTGCAACCCCAAGACTAGTCTCTCCTCCCTCATTACACATGTATGATGGCCGAAATTCCTACACCAATTCTCTCCAAGTTTTCTCCATTTTTGTGTTCTTCAATTGTTAAAGAATACACACACTTTTCTTTGAAAAATCCTCTTAGTTTTCTAGTGCAAATTAAGAGGGGATTTACCTAGTTAGTGGTGGGCCTTATTTTGAAGGAAAGTTTCAAGTTTTGGAGGAGAGCTTGTAGATCTTCATGCCATTCAAGAGCTAAGGTGTTTACACCTTAGTTGGAGCCATAAAATCAATCCTTGTGATTGATAGGTAATTTTCTCAACACCCTATGTATGTTTTTGAGATTTTTGTAAATATTGCACAACTTCTAATGGTGGCCGAAATTTTCCCTTAAAAATTTGATTTTTATGCTTCCGTTGCGTTTCCGGCCACCGTAACCGGTCCGCTTTCAAGTGGTATCCGAGCTTAGGTTACGGATTTTGTGTAATATTTGCATAATATTATGTTGAGATCGATTTCTAACCGTTTGAGATTTTTTGTGCAAGAAAATCATCAAGGCCGAATTTTTGAAGAAAACAAAAAAAAAAAAAAATGTTTTTCCGGGCAGCCGAGGGGCTGCCCGAAAGGGGCTGCCCGAAAATTTCGGGCAGCCGAGGGGCAGCCCAAGGGGCTGCCCGAAATGTCTTTTTAAAATAAAAAAAAAAATTTTTTTGTTGTTGCCGGAATCCGGCGACGGAGCTCCGGCGACGGCGATGACGGCTAGGGTTTCCAAAAGTGTTTTGGTGAATCTTAGTGTCATGGGCCTTGAGATGTTGGGCCATTGGATGGACAACATAATTTGTGAAATTTAAATGGGCCAAAATATTTTTGGTGTAAAATGGTTTTTGGGCCCTTAAGTTTAAATTTACAATTGTTGCACATATTTTCTCATAAAATAAATAATTGAAGTAGGACTTTAATTATTTATAGTAAATTGTGATTTACAAGAAATTCGATTATAAATAAATTAATTTGAAAGTAGACAAAGGTGTTTGTATACTTTGTTAATTTAATTTATAATTGTGGCGGTTAGTGATTGGATCAAGATATATAATATTGGATCAATTAATTATAGTGATAATTAATTGATGGTGTATGATATGTGATATTATGCATGAAGGATGATCAAAAGCCCAAGCCCAATTTGCTAGGTGTATGCTAGGATATTTGTGTTGTATGATTGTAATAATTATCAATTTAAAGTGGGCTTGGTTTATGGCCCGTTCCCACCCCATGAGATGTATCCCTATGTGCCATGGATATTTAATTGTAAATATTAGAATAGTGGAAGATCAAGATTGGAAGATGGTGGCCTTGGTGATTATGAAGATCGAAGACATGTAATATTGGATGCTAATGTAATAATATAGTTGCATTTGCATCCCGTGCATTTACCCTAGGATTGGACCTAGGCCCGTGTTTAGCTCACACGGGCCATTAGTTTTGGGGCGATTGATCATCCTTGTACTGTTTTCTATTTATAATATATGCATGATATGTTATAAATAATGAGTATGTGCGTTATTATTATTATAATAACAAAGTTGCATGAATCCGGCAAACATACGATCAAACATGGCGAGCTTTTAAAATAAAATTAATGATGAGACCTTTCAAAATTAAAAACCCTCATTTTGAATAAGATTCAAAATTAATATCAAGCCCGAAAAGGGGAATTATAAATTTGTTTATAATTTCCTTGTCTTCCATCGACAATGGGTGCATGATGAACGCTACCCGTACTCGGGGCTCGGCTCATATTATTGAGGGGGCCCTGGGTGCCGGAAAGCTGTGACATCCATTGACATGGTGATGTGAACTACGTGGAACTCCCATGATTTCGGCTCATATTATTGAGGGAACTCATGGCGACCGTCCATTAAGGTTCAATATCGATGGGTTAGGCTTGACACGTAAAGATGAACGACGTCATATTATTGGGTCCTAATCAAACGTGAGACAAAAGTATACGTAGAGGGTTGCATGGCGATGCAATTGGAAACTACCTTTTAGGAATTGTGATGGCCGATATTATTCGGGATCACAATTCGCTAATTGGACCTTACGTACCTACTGAGGAAAGAGTTTCCCGTTTTCACTAGAGGGTAGTGAAAGATGTTAAAACAGTGGGAGTAAAAATTTATAAAGTTAAAGTCCATACTTTATATCTTACCAAATATTTTAAATAGTCATCAACATTTATCTGTTTTTACTTTTCAGTACAAATCAACAATGTCTTCGATGCGCAATTCGATATCTATAATACTCGACAAACACATATTAACTGGACCTAATTACCTCACTTGGCTAAGAAATTTGAAAATAGTCTTAAATTCGGAAAGGGTAACATATACACTGACTCAGTCGCCCCCTGTTGAGGCTCCGACTGACTGCACTCCTGAGGAATTGCAGGCTTACGAGGAATGGTGTGACCATGACTTGATAGCTAGGTGTTATATGCTGACTTCTATGAACGATGAGCTACAGAGGCGTTTTGAGGGTGCAAAGAATGCTGCTGACATTCATTTGCACCTCAAGGAGCTCTTTGGAGAGCAAACGCGTCCTCTTAGGCATGCAACCGTCAAGGAGCTGATCACTTTGCGCATGCGAGATGGGGCCTCGGTCCATGAGCATGGCCTAAAGGTGATCGGGCTCGTGGACAAGCTCGTTGGCATGGATTTGATCTTGCCTTCGGAGTTGACCACCGACGTGTTGCTGTTATCGCTGCCTAGCTCATTTGATCCTTTTGTGGTGAATTTCAACATGAACAAGATGGAACCGACCCTTGAGGAGTTGGTGAACATGCTTGTTACGTTTGAATCCACCATCAAGAAAGAGAAGTTGGTTCTTTATGTGGGTTCTTCATCTGGTACGAAGATTGATCCACATGGGAAGGGAAAGAAGAGTTCTTTCCAACGTCCCGAGAAGAACGTGCCCCTGTTGAGGCAATCTCCGAACCCTGTTGAGGCAGCCAGACCAGTTAAGGCTGACAAGACTAATGATGTATGTCATCACTGCAAGAAGCCTGGACATTGGAGGCGAAATTGCAAAGAATATCTTGCCCAGAAGTGTTCTGGAAACGGTATGTTCTAGATTTTAGTAAACATTTTAATTAACTCTACTTCTTGGGTATTAGATACCGGTTGTGACTCACATCTCTGTAATGGGTTACAGGTGATGGGAAGAAGTAGGAAGCTTAAGGAAGGTGTGACCTTCTTGAGAATGGGCAATGGAGCAAGAGTTGCTGCCAAGGCTATTGAGGATGTTTACTTATTGTTGAACAATAGTTTAAGTTAATTTTGTGAGATGTTTTGTTTGTACCTAATTTTGTAAAACATTGTTTCCATTTCTATTATGATAAAAATGGATATTCTTGTTTATTTAGCAAAGGTGTTTGCAACATTTACAAGAATGAATGTTTAATTGGTACTTGAGAACTTGAAAAACGATCTCCATAACTTAAAAGTAAAAGATATTCTACTAAATGTCCATTCAAAGGCAAATACCATATGAGATATGGATGGGTAAGCCTCCCAAATATTCTTATCTTAGAATATGGGGAGCCCTGCTTATGTGAAGCAGGAAAGTGGGAGATAAATTGGATTGTTGATCCATTTTATGTTACTTTGTGGGATATCCAAGGAATTGAGTTGGATATTATTTCTATCATCCCCAAGAAACAAAGGTGTTTGTTTCTAGGAATGCAACCTTTTAGGAAAGGGATTTTCTATTGGATAGAAAAAGGCAGATGATAGAACTCGAAGAGGTTCGAGAGAAACCCACAATTATAGAACCCACACCCGATGAGCCAAGAGAGGAGATACAAGCTCCTAGCATATACGAGAAAGTCTCGAGACCACCTATGAGGTATGGTCCGCTTCTTGAAGAGGGCCATGATGAGCCTAACCATGGATGTGATCCAAGGACCTTCAAGAAAGCGTTATCTGATGCCGATTCATCCAAGTGGCTTGAAGCAATGGAATCTGAGATGAATTCCATGCATTCGAACCAAGTGTAGGATCTTGTGGATCCACCTGAGGGAACTGTTCCCACAGGGACTTGGGGAGGATGGGAAGGTGTTGACCTTCAGGGCGCGATTGGTGGCAAAAGGGTGTACTCAAAGACAAGGAGTTGACTTTGAGGAAACCTTTTCCCAATCGCAATGCTCAAGTCCATAAGGATTTTATTAGCCATAGCTGCATAGTATGACTATGAGATATGGCAGATGGATGTCAAGACAAACTTTCTTAAATGGGGATTTTAAGAAAATTATTTACATGTCTAAACCTGAAGGGTTTACATCTATCGGAAGTGAGCATATGGTATGCAAACTTCAAAGATCTATTTATGATCTAAAGCAGGCATCTAGGAGTTGGAACCTCAGATTCGACAGTACAATCAAATAGTTTGATTTACTAAGAATCATGAGAGACCATGTGTGTATAAGAAGGTCAGTGGGAGTGTTGTGACATTCCCGGTATTTTATGTTGATGACATTCTACTCATTGGGAATGATGTAGGAATGTTGCAATCAACTAAGATATGATTAGCGAGTGAGTTCTCGATGTAGGACTTGGGTGAAGCATCTTTTGTATTGGGATACAGATCTATTGAGATAGATCGAAAAGATGGCTTGGTATCACCCAGTCCACATACATGATACCATCGTGAAGCGGTTCTCGATGGATGAGTCCGTGAGAGGACGTCTACCTGTGTGTCATGGCGTGTCCATATCCAAGTCTGTCTCCCAAGACAGATGCAGAGATAGTGGCGATGACACGCATTCCGTATACTTCGGAAATTGGTAATATCATGTATGGGATGATATCTACACGTCCTGACGTGGCATTTGCACTATGTGTAGTGAAAGGATATCAATCGAACCCTGGTCTTCCACACCTGAAAGCTGTGAAGGACATCCTCAAGCAGTTGAGAAGGACCAATAAGTTGTTCTTGGTCTATGGGGTAGAGAACTGAAATTGGAAGGCTATACCGACTCTAGCTTCCAAAGCGATATCGATAACTCGAAGTCAACCTCTATTTTGTATTCATGCTCAATGGTGCTGCTGTCTCTTGGAAGAGTTCCAAGCAAGACAATATTACGGATTCCAGCACAGAGGCCGAATACATTGCTGCATCAGATGCAGCAAGAGAGGCTGTTTGGATAAGGAATTTCGTCCAAGAGTTGGGCGTCATTCCTAATGGAGTTGCTCCTATCCCGGTGTTGTGTGACAACACGGGAGCTTTAGCTCAAGCAAAGGAGCCAAGGTCTCATCAGAAATCCAAACTCGTATTGAGAAAGTACCACATCCTCGGAGAGATTGTGGAAAGAAGAGTAGTGTCTATTGACAAAGTCGGCTCCGCAGATTATGTTGTTGATCCACTAGCTAAGCCTTTACCTGGACCATTATTCGACAAGCATCGCGAATCAATGGGTTTTAAGCATATGGGTAGTTGGCTCTAGTGCAAGTGGGAGATTGTTAGAGTAGGTGCCCGTCGAGCCAAGTGTTGGCCGAGTGTTCACAATGAAACTCTATGTATAAGCAATCTTTATTTTAATAATATTTGAAATTATTATTTTGGCAAATCTTTATCTGTATACCCATGCTAGCTGCATAGATAAAGCCCTTGAATATACGAATAGTAGAAAGAATATGAGATGCTCATATGATGAGTATCATGAAACTCATATTTGTAATACTGTATATTCTAAACGGTTCCTAGTCGATTCAGCCGCCACTAAGAAGGATATAGGCCGCTCGAGTTAGAGACTAGTATCTGCGATGTGAGTACCATGTTTCATTGGTAGGGGACATTGTGATGTCCAAACATGCAGATAGGTGCTCCTTGTAGAGTGCACTGAACAACCCTCCATAAAAGGACTTTCCAAGTGGTTCTCACTTATCGAGTGGAAAAGTCCTGGTTTATGGTTGTACAGAATTAGTCCTTATGACCCGGGACAACATTGAGACTCTATGTGCTAGAATTACACTTTGACTTGTTTACCGACTCTCATGGGGTCATCAGGTGGCAAGGTTGGGTGTTCTGTCGAAACACATAGGAGTCGATGCATTGTAGTCGGGGATTCACCGCTTACCTTCGGGTATGGATATCCTATGTGTTATCATGTGTATGTAGATCGAAATCTCTGGCCAGAGTATGGTTGTAATTATGAAAGGGGTTTCATAGATTACACCATCGATGCAACTACGACATGACACATAGTATCGATTCTTGGACAACTCTCGATAAACCAATGGTTGTCGAATCGATCGGGATATATGAGTTGAAGGGACCGTACTGTACGCTAACCATAATTGAATGGTTCTTGCAGGCACTATCATGTGATACCTAGGGAATCACGTAAGCGATGCTGCTAGGCGTTTAACGTGATTGGTTGGGTACTATCAGACTTGAGTTCTGACGTTCTTACTATCAAGGAGTTGATAAGTAAGAATGGAGCAATTGGGGTATGCTCGAATAAGGACATGTTTAGTCCGAATCACATGGAGATGTGAACCCACGGCTAGTTGTATCAATGAACCATTGAGGGCCACACAAGTACTAGCTTTGTAAATCCCGATGAGAAGTAAAAATAGTTCAATGTGTTGAACGACTTATAAAGGAGTTTATAAGCGTAAGGAAAATTAGAAGTATGACTTCTATAAAGGAGAAAATAGTTCAATGTGTTGAACGACTTATAAATGAGTTTATAAGTGTAAAGAAAAATAGAAGTATGACTTCTATGAGAGAAATATAAATTTTAATTTATGGAAGTGTTCCTAGATTAAAATTTGGCCAAGTGACTAATGTTTTTGAAAATTGTGATTTTCATAAACATTATTATGGACTAAATTAAATTAATTCAAGTGTTGAATTAATTAAACACTAGTGGGCCTAGTAGAGCCCAAATAATTAACTTAATTCAAGTGTTGGATTAATTAAATAATATTGAGTCTTGTAGAGCTCAATTAAAATAATTATTTAACTAGTGGGACTTGGGTAAATTCAAGTAATGTTTAAATAGTCTCAAATGTGTTTGAGATATTTAAATTTAGTCCAAAGTTTTTAATTTGATTAAAAACTATATAATATGCATGCATGGGAGGTGAAGAGTTGGGGAATACTTTTGATTAAAATAATGGTTGGCATGCAACTTTTTGAATCAACTTTTTGCAACCCCAAGACTAGTCTCTCCTCCCTCATTACACATGTATGATGGCCGAAATTCCTACACCAATTCTCTCCAAGTTTTCTCCATTTTTGTGTTCTTCAATTGTTAAAGAATACACACACTTTTCTTTGAAAAATCCTCTTAGTTTTCTAGTGCAAATTAAGAGGGGATTTACCTAGTTAGTGGTGGGCCTTATTTTGAAGGAAAGTTTCAAGTTTTGGAGGAGAGCTTGTAGATCTTCATGCCATTCAAGAGCTAAGGTGTTTACACCTTAGTTGGAGCCATAAAATCAATCCTTGTGATTGATAGGTAATTTTCTCAACACCCTATGTATGTTTTTGAGATTTTTGTAAATATTGCACAACTTCTAATGGTGGCCGAAATTTTCCCTTAAAAATTTGATTTTTATGCTTCCGTTGCGTTTCCGGCCACCGTAACCGGTCCGCTTTCAGCATGACGTTGCTAAACACTGGTGGATCACGACAAAAAGGGCATTGGAACAGCGAGGTACGGCCATTACCTGGAATGTGTTTAAGACTGAATTCTATCTACGGTTCTTTCCAGTTTCTTATAGGAAGGACAGGGGAGCTGAATTTGCAAACCTGAAATAAGGCCAGTTGAACATTGAGGACTATGTGGCTAAGTTTTCGACATTGCTCCGATTTTCTCCCCACGTAGCTGAACATGATGAGGCCGTTGCGGACCAGTTTATAAATGGCCTAAATCCTGAGATTTTTACGCTGGTGAATACTGGGAGGCCCAACAATTTTACCGATGCCCTGAATAGAGCCAAGGGAGCCGAGGCAGGCCTGATGAGGAAGAAAGAGGCTTCGTTTGTGCTTCCAGCACCGGGACAACAACCACCTCCTCGATTTGAAGGTGGCAGCAGCAGAAGTACCGGGAGGAAGGATTTCTTGAAGGCTAGAGGGAAGCAATTCAAGAAATCAGGGACTACCTCTTCCAGTTCGAGCGGCTCTAGACAGACCGGTCATAGCCAGAGTTATGCAGGACCGTACTGTGGTACTTGTGGAGGGAGGCATTCCACAGATCACTGCCGAGGAGTAGTTGGTAGCTGTCGTATCTGTAGACAGCAAGGACACTTTGCTCGAGTGTGTCCCCAGAGGAGTGCCCAGGGATCACAGGCTGCTGAGTCGTCTGGATCAGCGGCTCAGACAGGTAGACGACCGTCTGCCGTGCATACTTTTCAGCCAGTACCGTCTACTCTGTCACAGCAGAGGCCAGGAGGGGGCCAGACCGCGAGCCAGCCTCCTAGACAGCAGGCCCGATTGTTTGCTTTGACTGAGGAGCAGGCACAGGATGCACCTGATGATGTTGTGGCAGGTAACTGTTTTATTTTTGGTTATCCTGATTATGTATTGATTGATACTGGTGCATCACATACTTTTATTTCCGAGAGGTTTGCATTGAGTCGTGCATTACCAATTGAGTCATTGTCTGCGGTAGTGTCTGTTTCTTCCCCGTTAGGAACAGGTTTGATATCAGTGAAATCTGTGAAACCTTGTATACTGCAGTACGATGGACATACGATTGAGCTAGACTGTATTGTGCTTGTTTTATCTGATTTTGATTGCATTATCGGTATCGATATGTTGACCAAGTACCGAGCTACAGTCGATTGTTTCCACAAGATAGTTCGATTCAGATCTGAAATGGCTGAGGAGTGGAAATTTTATGGTAAGGGTTCTCGTGCTAAAATTCCTTTAATATCTGCAATGAATATGACTCGATTATTGCAGAAGGGAGCGGATGGATTCTTGGTATATTCCGTTGATTTACTGAAAACGAGCCCATCATTGGCGGATTTGCCAGTGGTGTGTGAGTTTGCTGATGTCTTTTCAGATGAGATTCCCGGATTGCCTCCGATTCGAGAGATAGACTTCAGCATTGAGTTAATGCCAGGAACAGTTCCGATATCGAGAGCTCCATACAGGATGGCACCGATCGAATTGAGAGAACTGAAAGAACAGTTGGAGGATTTATTGGCCAAGGGTTACATTTGACCGAGTGTTTCTCCTTGGGGTGCTCCAGTACTGTTCGTGAGAAAGAAAGACGGGTCGATGAGACTTTGTATCGACTATAGGCAACTGAACAAGGCAACGGTAAAGAATAAATACCCATTGCCTCGTATTGATGATTTGTTTGATCAGTTGCAAGGTTCATCTGTATATTCCAAGATCGATCTGAGATCTGGATACCATCAATTGAGAGTCAGGGACTCTGATATCTCAAAGACAGCATTCAGAACCAGGTATGGACACTATGAGTTTATTGTCATGCCATTTGGTTTGACGAATGCACCGGCGGTATTTATGGGATTGATGAACCACGTCTTTCAGAAATACTTGGATGATTTTGTGATCATATTCATTGATGATATATTGATTTATTCAAAGAATATGATTGAGCATGCTAATCATCTGAGGATGGTGTTGAGAATTCTGAGAACTGAGAAGTTGTATGCGAAATTGTCGAAATGCGAATTTTGGTTGAAACAAGTAGTGTTTTTGGGTCACATTATATCAGGAGATGGTATATCTGTTGATCCTAGTAAGGTTGAGGCAGTGATTTCTTGGCCGAGACCTACATCTGTGCCGGAAATTCGCAGTTTTATGGCTTTGGCAGGATATTATCGCCGATTCATTAAAGATTTTTCGAGTATTGCCAAACCGATTACACAGTTGACTCAGAAGAATGCCCCGTTTAATTGGTCTGAGGAATGTGAGACCAGTTTTCTTGAGTTAAAGAAAAGATTAACCAGTGCGCCTGTGTTGATGATTCCTTCAGGTACTGGTGATTTGTGGTTTATTGTGATGCATCTCACAGAGGGTTGGGATGTATACTGATGCAGCGAGGGCATGTCATTGCCTATGCCTCTAGACAATTGAAACCACATGAAACCCGTTATCCAATTCACGATCTTGAATTGGCAGCCATTGTCTTTGCTTTAAAAATATGGCGGCATTATCTGTACGGTGAGAAGTTTGAAATATATTCTGATCATAAGAGCTTGAAATATCTGTTTTCGCAATCAGAGCTGAATATGAGACAGCGGAGATGGCTGGATTTACTGAAAGACTTTGATTGTGAGATTAAATATTATCCAGGGAAGTCCAATGCAGCAGCAGATGCGCTGAGTCGAAAGGTATGTGCACTATCCTTATCGACGATAGGTGTATCGAATTTGATTGAAGACTGCTGTTTGTCTGGATTAATATTTGAGACAGATCGTCAGCCACTGAGATTGTGTGCTGTTCGAGCTGAACCAGAGCTGCTTTTGAAAATTAAAGAAGCTCAGAAAGTTGATCAGAATGTACAGAATTCGATGGAGATGGTTAGATCTAGACATCGATCGGAATATCAGGTTCGAAATGGTATTTTGTATGTGAATAATCGTATTGTTGTGCCAAATGTTTCAGAATTGAAACAGCGAATACTGACAGAAGCGCACAACAGCCGGTTTAGCATTCATCCTGGTGGCAGGAAAATGTATAATGATTTAAAGACACAGTATTGGTGGAAACAAATGAAATCTGATGTGACTGAATTTGTAGCCAAGTGTCTGAATTGCCAACAGGTGAAGGCTGAAAGAAAGAAACCAGGAGGATTGTTACAGAGTTTGTCCATTCCTGAATGGAAATGGGATCACATTTCCATGGATTTTGTGACACAATTGCCGAGATCCTCCCGAGATTGTGATGCGATTTGGGTCGTGATTGATCGATTGACCAAATCTGCATGTTTTATTCCATACAAGATGACATATAGATATGACCAGATGGCTGATATTTATGTCAGAGAAGTGGTTAGATTGCACGGAGTGCCGAAGCCGATTGTTTCAGACCGTGATCCTCGGTTCACTTCGCACTTCTGGCAAAGTTTGCAGCAAGCTCTTGGTACGAAACTACAACTGAGTACCGCATATCATCCACAGACCGATGGGCAGTCAGAGCGGACTATCCAGACCCTGGAAGATATGCTGAGAGCTGTAGTACTTGATTCTAGTACTAACTGGCAAGATGTATTACCCCTTTGTGAGTTTTCGTACAACAATAGCTATCAAACGAGCATTGAGATGGCACCATTTGAAGCGTTGTACGGAAAGAAATGCAGATCCCCATTATATTGGGATGATATCTTTGAAGTTCCTGAAACTGGACCGGATATGATAAGAGATATGACCGAGAAAGTGAAATTGATTCAAAAGAAAATGAAGGCAGCTCAGGACAGACAAGCCAAATATGCCAACCGCAGACGACGACCGTTGGTATTTGAGGCTGAAGACCGAGTATTTTTGAAAATTTCACCTTTCAGAGGAGTTGTCAGATTTGGCAAGAAAGGGAAGTTGTCTCCAAGATATGTTGGTCCATATGAGATTCTTGAAAAGATAGGAGATCGTGCCTATCGACTTGCATTGCCGCCTTCATTGTCTGAGATACATGATGTCTTTCATGTATCGATGCTGCGGAAGTATCTCCCTGATGATTCACATGTTATTCAACCAGACGAGACTGAGCTGGATGAGACATTGACTTATGTCGAGAAACCAATCAGGATTATCGATCGTAAAGAAAAAAGCTCAGAACAAAGAGGATTCCTCTTGTGAAAGTTCAATGGACTCGTCATGGTGTTGAAGAAGCCACTTGGGAGACTGAATCTGACATGAGACAGGAATTCCCAGCATTGTTTCACTAATGTAAATTGCTTATACAGTTTCTGTATATATTCCTTATTGATATGATAGATTGCTCGTGATTTCGAGGACGAAATCGTATCTTAGGGGGGGAGGAATGTAATGCCCGGAAATTAATCACTGTAATTGATGATTGATTGATTTATAATGTCATGTGATTATGAATGGACCAATCGGGATACCGAGAAGAGTATTTAAAATGAAAGTAGGGATTTTTGGTGCGAACCAAGACCGCACCCGCGGTCCCTACGACACAGCACCCGCGGTGTAGATGATGAAAAATGGATAGGATTGCCGTGGGGTGACCGCACCCGCGGTGCTTACGAGACCGCACCCGCGGCGCAGCAACGACCGCACCCGCGGTGTTGCGTGTTGCGCGGAAAATGAGCCACCTCTTAGCATGCATGCAAGGATATATATAAACCGTTCTTTCCTTCGAAATTAGTAGGAAAAGAATAGGAAAGCTCAGGGGAGGTTTGCGAAGTCCTTACGCCTTTATATTTCAATCCGTCCATTTGATTTTGATTCCGACTTCGGTATTGAGTTCCTAGCGACGTAGGCTACAACTGGACGTAAGTTTTGCTACGTTTTGACATGCTTTGAAATTATGATATTGTCATAATTGAATGGAATTCATATATGATGTTCTTGACATATTAGACATCATAGAATCGAAGTCAGATTAAGAAACGGACTGATTATGAAATTGTTATGAATTTCTAGGGTATATTGATTTATACCAGACAGATTTGGATTATGAATGAATTACAGATTGTAACGGATATGAGTTATGATTTGTAATTAATATCTGTTGATATGGTATTGACGGAAATACTGAGATTGTACTGTTATACCGTTGATTTTGAATTAAGTCCAGATTGATCAGATTGTTATCGATTTGGGACGGTATATTGACATGAGATTGTTGGTATTGTCAGTATCAGACAGGCTGTGAGTTGAGGACTTCGACTAAGCCAGACACCGACGAAAGAAAGGTATAAGTCAATGTGGTATTGGGAGATGGACTTGAGTCGGTTTAGACTTGGGTTTCCCTAAATCACATACTTTACTTTATTGCATGGATATTTGCATTGATTTGATTAATAGACTTGTTCTCTTGATATTTAGACAACAGGTATTGGTTGAATTGTCTTGTGACACACCGTGCCGGATAGTGGTGGTATCGCCATGGCACATTGCACAATGTCACAAGATAGGATGCTAGCGATAGAGCTACAGTCCATGACGGTTAGGTCAGGACACTGGATGTATGGTTATATCGAGTAATGGAATCCATTACGGAATTCGATATAGGAACACCATATTTGGTTATATCGAGTAAAGGGGTTGGAATTCTTCTATTACGGAATTCGATATAGGAATACCGGGGCACTGGTTATATCGAGTAATAGAGATTATGGTTCCATCCTTTACGGAATTCGATATAGGAATACCACATCTGGAAACCGGGATCCCTAGACTAGGATTGAGTCTAGTCTGAATTGTAGATCTACGAGTATTGTCGACAGCATGATATTGATTATGTTTCAGATTTGTTACATATTCTGTTACCTGATTGCATGTTTTATATTTGTTTATATGATTGCATGTTTCGTTGATTTATACTGGGATTTATTCTCACCGGAGTTATCCGGCTGTTGTCTTGTCTGTATGTGTACATGACAACAGGTGGGACAGGATCAGGGTCCAGGAGATGAGGAGAGATCGTGATTAGAGTGGAGGCCCCGGACTTGGATTGTAGATAGGGTTGGACACTTGACATTAGTTGTTTAAACCTTAGTTGAATGTATGTTTGTAGTACAGGACTTGTACTTTTATATACTGAGTTGTATATTAGTTTGATTTCACTACGTTCCGCATTAAAAAAAAAAATTTAGACCCTGTTTATAATTGATTAATTAGTCCCAATGATGATTAAGAACTTGATTAGCGTCCGGGTCCCCACACTAGTGGTGGGCCTTATTTTGAAGGAAAGGGAGTTGGAGGCTTGTAGATCTTCAACCTTGAAGAGCTTTGTTGTTTACAACAAAGTTGATGCCATACATCAACCTCAAGAGGTTGATAGGTAATTTCTTAAACATCCTATGTATGGTTTTAAAATGTAAATATTGCACAATATACACGGTGGCCGAAAATTCTTGCTTGAATTTAAAAATTTTTTACTTCCGTTGCACTTCCGGCCACCGTAACCGGTCCGCTTTCAAGTGGTATCCGAGCTATGGTCACGGTTTTTGTGTAATATTTGCATAATATTATGTTGAGATCAATTTCTAATCGCTTGAGAATTTTTTTGCATAAAAACACAAGGGCCGAAAATTTTGGAATCAAATAAAAAAAAAAAAATATTTTTCGGGCAGCATGTTGCTGCCCGAGGGCTGCCCGAGCTGCCCTTGAAATTTCGGGCAGGAAAATTTTGGAATCAAATAAAAAAAATATATATTTTTCGGGCAGCATGTTGCTGCCCGAGGGCTACCCGAGCTGCCCTTGAAATTTCGGGCAGCCCGACTGCTTTTAAAATAAAAAAAAAAAAAATTTGTTGCCGGAATCCGGCGACGGCGATCACGACCATGGTTTCCAAAAGTGTTTTGGACAATCTTAGTGTCATGAGCCTTGAGTTGTTGGGCCATTAGATGGTCAACATATTTTGTGAAATTTAAATGGGCCAAAGTATTTTTGTGAAAATGAGTTTTGGGCCCTTAAGTTTAAATTTACAATTGTTGCACATATTTTCTCATAAAATAAATAATTGAAGTTGGACTTTAATTATTTATAGTAAATTGTGATTTACAAGAAATTCGATTATAAATAAATTAATTTGAAAGTAGACAAAGGAGTTTGTATACTTTGTTAATTTAATTTATAATTGTGGCGGTTAGTGATTGGATCAAGATATATAATATTGGATCAATTAATTATAGTGATAATTAATTGATGGTGTATGATATGTGATATTATGCATGAAGGATGATCAAAAGCCCAAGCCCAATTTGCTAGGTGTATGCTAGGATATTTGTGTTGTATGATTGTAATAATTATCTTCCATCGACAATGGGTGCATGTTGAACGCTACCCGTGTGGGGACCCGGACGCTAATCATTTTCTTAATCATCTTTGGGATTCAATTATCAATTCTGATAAATAGGGTCTAAAAATTTTTCTTTTTGAAATATAAATGCGGAAGGTAATGGAATCTAACAATATACATCTCTGTATAAAAACAACTACATTTCGGTATAAAAGTACAATACTGTACAATTTACGTCTAAGGTTCAGTTACTATGTTCAAGTAATAAACCAAGTCTGCTACAAGTCCGGAATCACCACGCTAACTCGTCTTCTCTCATCATCCTCATGACCCTGAACCAGCCCCACCTGTTGTCATGCACACATACAAAACAAGACAACAGCCGGATAACTCCGGTGAGAATAAATCCCAGTATAAAACATGGTAAGCATGCATATAAATAATCTAAATCATAAAACATGCTATCATGAACATATTCAACAGTAATAGATTTCATAATCTATGAAGTCTACTCAAAATAAGCATGCAACTCAATTCAGATAACCATGCAATTCAAATCAAATCATATAAACATGCTATCATACTGAAAGCAATAAACATGGGTTTCATAGTCTATGAAACCACGTCTCTAACCACATGCAGTTCTAGTCAAATCATGTCTAGACTCGACTCAACTATAACTCTAGGGATCCCGTGATGAATAAGACGTCAATGGCTGTTACCTACTCAACCGATCGTGGTAACTGTACGTCTTATTCCTAGACTTCGGCCATGGCTGTATCGTGGTGCTACAATCGGAGGGTGTCTGCTCCTATGTACGATACACCGAACGTCTAGAAGTCTGACTATCTGTCAAACTTTCCTATCTCAAATGCAATGTATAACAATCTGTAAACAAAGCATAAATATCTTAAAATGCAATGTATAAAAATCTGTAAACAAAGCATAAATATCATTAAAATGCAATGTATAACAATCTGTAAACAAAGCATAATATAAACAATAAGGCTAGTATGTGATTTTAGTGGGAAACTCAAATGAGATCTGATTTGAGTTATATCTTCCCCAGATATCACATGAATTATACCTTTGTCTTCCTGATCTGACGAAGACGATGTCTCGAATCTGTCCATATCAAATCTGAAATGACAATATCGAATACGCTGTATCAGTGAATAACTCAAGACACAATCTGTTCTGATCAATACTCAACTCAGTACATAATCTGATCAATATCTGAATAAGATACAATCTGATCCATATCAATAATATCACAATCTAATCGAAGTCATATCTGAATCTGATTAATCTAAATCAATACTGAATCTGATCAATCAAAACCAACTGATGTTTCGACGGCATAATAATACAATCTGAATAACCCCGTCAATCATAACATCACATATATAATACTGGAACTCATAATCTGTGCCAACACAATTCATAATCTGAATATCGGTATATTCAAAATCAGTACTACACAATTCTGATATTCAAATCTCAGTCAATATCTTTCAAAAATCATAACAATTACAGAAACAATCTGTTTTTTAATCTGTCTTCAATTCTACAATGTCTACGGTAGTAAAAACGCCATATCTGAATTATATGCAATTCTGACAATATCATAATTTCAAATCTTGTCTAAACGTAACAAAACTTACGTCCAGTTGTAGCCTGCGTTGATACAAACACAGTGCCGAAGTCGGATTCAAAATCGGACGGACGGATTCTTCGCAAATTGAATTCTAAAATCACGAACTAAAATTCTTTCCCAACTCTCGATTTCTTTCCCCTTTCTGAAGAACAATCGCTTGTATATGCATATATATATATACACGTTGCACCTCCACATGACAAGTGGCTTGTTCTTGTTTTGCATGACTGGCGCATATGCGCGCCTTTTCTCGCGCATATGCGCGAGGGCTTCTGGACCCCTCGCGCATATGCGCGTGTTTCTTCGCGCATGTGCGCCTGTCGTCTCTTGTTCGGCCGAACATCTCGAGATGTTCGGTTGAACATCTTGGATTATAATGTAACGATGCCCGACTTCTTCATTCAAGTTCGTATAACCTCAATCATGAAATTAATCAACGTATTAAGTCTCGGGCATTACAACCCGTACTCGGGGCTCCGCTCATATTATTGGGGGAGCCTTGGGTACCGGAAAGCTGTGACATCCATTGACATAGTGATGTGAACTACGTGGAACTCCCATGATTTCGGCTCATATTATTGAGGGAACTCATGGCGACCGTCCATTAAGGTTCAATATCGATGGGTTAGGCTTGACACGTAAAGATGAACGACGTCATATTATTGGGTCCTAATCAAACGTGAGACAAAAGTATACGTAGAGGGTTGCATGGCGATGCAATTGGAAACTACCTTTTAGGAATTGTGATTGGCCGATATTATTCGGGATCACAATTCGCTAATTGGACCTTACGTACCTACTGAGGAAAGTGTTTCCCGTTTTCACTAGAGGGTAGTGAAAATGTCAAAACAGTGGGAGCGATAATTTATAAAGTAAAAGTTCGAACTTTATATCTTATTAAATATTTTAAAATAGTCATTAACATTTATCTGTTTTACTTTTCAGTACAAATCTTTGACAATGTCATCAATTCGCAACCCGTTTTCCGTTATTCTCGAAAAACACGTTCTAACCGGACCTAACTATATCACTTGGCTAAGAAATCTAAAGATTGTCCTAAACTCGGAGAAAATTGCATACACACTGACTGAGTCGCCCCCTGCTGAGGCTTCGATGAACGATGAGCTGCAGAGGCGATTCGAGGATGCTAAGAATGCTGCTGACATTCATATGCACCTCAAGGAGCTCTTCGGTGAGCAGACTCGGCCTTTGAGGCATGCCACAGTAAAGGAGCTCATCACTTTACGCATGCGAGATGGGACTTCGGTCCATGAGCATGGCCTAAAGTTGATTGGTCTCGTGGACAAGCTCGTTGGCATGGATTTGATCTTGCCATCGGAGTTGACCACGGATGTGCTACTGTTGTCACTGCCGAACTCGTTCGATCCTTTTGTGGTGAATTTCAATATGAACAAGCTCGAGCCCAGCCTTGAAGAGTTGGTGAACATGCTTGTGACCTTTAAGTCCACAATCAAAAAGGAGAAATCGGTTCTTTATGTGGGCTCTTCATCTAGCACGAAGACCGGTCCACCTGGGAAGGGAAATAAGCGTTCTTTCAAGTGCCCCAAGAAGATCGAGCCCTTGAAGAGGCAGACTCCGAGTCCCGTAGTGGCAGCCGCGCCAGCCAAGGCTGAGAAGACAGTTGACATCTGTCATCACTGCAAGAAGCCTGGAAATTGGAGGCGTAACTGCAGGGAATATCTTGCCCAGAAGGGTTTTGGCAAAGGTATGTTTTACATTGAAGTAAATATCTCCATTAACTCTACTTCTTGGGTATTGGATACCGACTGTGGCTCACATCTCTGTAATGATTTGCAGGTGATGGAAAGAAGTAGGAAGATCAGAGAAGGTGAGACCTTCTTGAGGATGGGCAATGGAGCAAGGGTTGCTGCCAAGGCTGTGGGAGATGTTTATTTATGTTTAAACAATGATTTTAAGTTTGTTTTGTAGAAATGTTTTGTTCGTACTAGACTTGATTAAAAACATTATTTCCATTCCTATGCTTGATATTGATGCATTTTCTTGTTTATTTGGCAAATCTGTTTGCAATATTTACAAGAATGAATGTTTAGTTGGTACCGGAGAACTTGAAAACAATCTCTACATCTTAAAATTAAAAGATATTCCACTTAACAATGTCCAAGCAATAACAACAACAAATAAGCGCAAACAAGATACTCTTAATGTAGTGACCCGTTCCAGAATCACCTACTAATCAGAACTTAAGCATGCAAACTTAACACTAAAAACTGAATCAGGTAAACAGCGGAAAAACAGTAATACAACCCAATCGAAAATCTGTAAGTAAAAATACTTAAACAACCAGATCGAACTAAAAAGATCTAAAACAAATACCAACAACTACAGGTCAACCTCTGCCAGCTCCCTGTCCACTCCCTCCTGGACCGTCCAACCTGAGACCTGCCCCATTGAATAGGGTGTCCAAAACAGAGATAAACCGAGGACGTGAGCATAAAACGCTCAGCACCGAAAGCATGAGTATACAAGACTATGACATGCATGTATGCAAAATGTACTGAATACCAGGATCTGGGTATAACAAAATACTGCTCAGGTAAATGACGTCAAGGTATGTAGCACTCTGCGCCGTCGCACCAGGAGGTGGCTCCCATACCAAAATAAACCTGTGGATATACCGGTGACCTGACCACCGTCGGCCAACGGGGTCCAACCATCCACAACAAACGAGGGCTGAGCACCCTCTCAACAGGCTATCTCAAAGATAATCAGGCCCAATATGATTATGCAAATGCCGCATAATAAACCATGCATCATATGACAGATAATAATGCAACATATAAACATGCAACACATAGTAAAGCATACTCAATCCTGCTATCTCGGATAGTACTTTCGTACCTCAAACCAGTAGATCCTAGCAATCAGCCCTAGAACCAAGCCTGCGTCCGTAGTCAGCCCACTGATGCCGCTAGCTCCCAACTAGAGCACAGCTCCGCTACAAAACCAGTAGCTCCTCGCTAGTGCCTGAACCTCGGGAAAAGACTAGAAACCTATCGGAAACGACTAAAACGCTCTGGAACATTCGGAATTGGTGAGTTAGAAATGAAGCCTCGCGCCTCTATTTATAGACAACGATCGGACGATCCGATCCATTTCGGACGCTCCGATCCGTAACACTTCGGACGATCCGAACATTGCATGTCTTCCACGTGTCCAGCCACCTGTCTTCGGACGATCCGATCCACTTCGGACGATCCGAACATTGCATGTCTTCCACGTGTCCAGCCACCTGTCTTCGGACGATCCGAACATTGCATGTCTTCCACGTGTCCAGCCACCTGTCTTCGGACGATCCGATCCACTTCGGACGATCCGAACCCACTTCGGACGATCCGAACCCGGTTCGCTCCTTCCGATCCCACCGAAATATAATTAATCCAATAATTAACTCAAATTAGGCATCGGGATACTACATTCTCCCCCTCTAAAAAGGATTTCGTCCGCGAAATCGAGTCTGAAGAATGACAATCTGAACAACAATACATTCAACTTAAGAATGAATTACAACTGAAAATACAACTGAAATTACAATCATAACTGAAAATTATTACAACTAGAACAACTCTGGATGCTCTGACCGCATGCGACTCTCTAGTTCCCAAGTAGCTTCTTCAGTACCTCGGCGCTGCCACTGCACTAAGACAAGAGGAATAGTCTTATTCCGCAGTACCTTATCCTTCCGGTCTAAGATCGAAACCGGTCTTTCCACAAAAGACAAATCCGGATTCAGCTGAACTTCTGTCGGATGCAAAACATGAGACTCATCCGCTACGTATCGTCTCAACAAAGACACATGAAACACGTTGTGAACACTAGACAGATACGGTGGCAAAGCTAATCTGTAGGCCAAATCTCCCACGCATTCTAAGATCTCAAAAGGACCAATGAATCTCGGAGATAGCTTACCCTTCAGTCCAAATCTCAGAATCCTCCGAAAAGGTGATACCTTGAGAAACACTTTCTCGCCTGCATCAAAATGAAGAGGTTTGCGCTTGGTGTTCGCATAACTCGCTTGTCGATCCTGAGCGGTCTTAATCCGCCGTTTGATCACAAGAACTTTGTCCATGGCATGCTGAATCAATTCTGGACCCTCGACCTGTCGTTCTCCGACTTCCTCCCAGAACAGAGGAGTACGACAACGTCGACCATACAATGCTTCAAACGGAGACATACCAATACTCCTATGAAAACTGTTGTTGTATGCAAACTCTATCAGTGGCAGATGATCCTGCCAAGCTGGCCCGAAATCCATCACACAAGATCTCAACATATCCTCAAGAGTACGAATAGTCCTCTCTGACTGACCGTCAGTCTCTGGGTGATATGCAGTACTCAAACTCAAGGTAGTACCCAAAGCTTGCTGAAAGCTGCCCCAAAATCTAGAGGTAAATCGAGGATCTCTGTCACTAACGATACTCACGGGCACACCATGAAACCGTACAATCTCCTGAATGTACAACCGTGCCATCCGATCGAAAGTGAAATCTCTGTTATACGGAAGAAAATGGGCAGACTTAGTAAGCCGATCCACTACCACCCAGATAGCATCTCTATTTCCCACAGACATAGGCAAGTGAGTCACGAAGTCCATTGTGATGTGCTCCCACTTCCACTCCGGAATAGGAAGATTCTGCAACAAACCTCCAGGTCGTCGATACTCAGCCTTCACTTGCTGACAGACTAGGCACTTGGAGACATACTGATAAACATCACGCTTCATACCTTTCCACCAAAATCGAGTCCTCAAATCCTTATACATCTTGTTGCTCCCTGGATGAACACTCAACTTGCTACGATGAGCCTGGACAAAATCTCCTCCCTCAAAGTGTCATCTTCCGGTACAACAACACGACCAGATAAGCACAAAAGACCCTCGGACTGATAGTGGAATCCAGAAGTATTATCTCCATCAGCCAACCGAGCTAATTTCTGAATCTTAGAATCAGACATCTGAGCATCTCTAATACGAGAATACAAAATTGGCTCAGACAAAATAGTAGCTACACGGATACTCTCTGCTCCCTTCCGATGCTTACAATTGAATCCCATCGAACAGAAATCCTGAATAATCCCAGATACAGCACCAGTCTGAAGAGCAGACAATCTCACCTTGCGACTAAGAGCATCGGCCGTGAGATTTGCAGATCCTGGATGATACTTGATCTCACAATCATAATCTTTGAGTAGATCCATCCAACGACGCTGACGCATGTTCAACTCGGCCTGAGTGAACAGATACTTCAAACTTTTATGATCAGTGAAAATCTCAAATCTCTCACCATACAGATAATGGCGCCAGATTTTCAAAGCAAAAACGATCGCTGCTAATTCCAGATCGTGAACAGGATAATTTTCCTCATGAGGCTTCAACTGCCTCGACGCATAAGCAATCACATGCTCATTTTGCATCAGAACACACCCTAGTCCCTGCAAAGAGGCATCGGTGTAAACACTGAAACCACCAGATCCAGACGGTAAAGCCAAAACAGGCGCAGATGTCAAACGTCTGCGAAGTTCCAAGAAACTCTCTTCGCACTCTGACGTCCACTCAAATGAAACATCTTTCCGAGTGAGCTGAGTGAGTGGCTTAGCAATCTGAGAGAAGTTGACAATGAAACGGCGATAATACCCAGCCAATCCTAGAAAACTGCGGATCTCGGCTACTGTCGTCGGACGCGACCAGTTCAATACCGCTTCCACCTTGCTCGGGTCAACTGAAACTCCCTGGCTAGAAATGACATGACCAAGGAATACAACCCTGTCAATCCAAAACTCGCATTTACTCAACTTCGCATAAAGCTGATTCTCGCGAAGTGTCTGTAAAATAATCCTCAAGTGTTGTAGGTGTTCTTGCTGATCATGCGAATAGATTAAGATATCATCTATAAACACCACAACAAACTTATCCAAGAAGTCCCGAAATACTCGATTCATCAGATCCATAAAAACTGCTGGTGCATTCGTCACCCCAAAAGGCATAACCAAAACTCATAATGCCCATACCGGGTCCTGAATGCAGCCTTCGATATATCTCCCTGATGAACTCGAAGCTGATGATACCAGACCTTAAATCAATCTTGGAATACACAGAGGTGCCTTGCAGTTGATCAAATAAATCATCAATCCGTGGCAACGGATACTTATTCTTGATCGTAGCACGATTCAACTGCCGATAATCTATGCAGAGCCGCATAGAACCATCCTTCTTTTTGACAAAAGAACTGGTGCTCCCCACGGGGACACACTGGGTCGAATATACCCCTTGTCAAGAAGATCCTGCAACTGCTGTTTCAATTCTTGCATTTCCGATGGAGCTAGACGATAAGGAGCTCTAGAGATTGGTGCCGTGCCTGGCACTAAATCGATGCCGAAATCCACTTCCCGAACGGGAGGAAAACCAGGAATCTCCTCGGGAAAAACATCCGGAAAATCGCAAACCACTGGAATGTCACTGATACCGACACTATCTGCGGACGAATCGATAGCATAGATAAGGTAGCCTTCCCCGCCCGACTCTAAAGCACGACAGGCTTTCAGAGCAGAAACCACAGGCATCGGGGGTCGCGCTCCCTCTCCATAGAAAAACCAACTGTCGCCCTCAACTGGACGAAACTGCACGAACTTCTGGTAACAGTCCACAGTAGCTCTAAACACAGTCAGCACATCTATTCCCAGAATGCAATCAAAATCCTCCATCGCAAGAATCATCAAATTAGCAGCTAAAACATTACCCTCAAACTCTAGAGAACAACCCAAAACTAGACGTTTAGCTAGCACCGATTGACCCATCGGTGTGGAAACAGATGCCACAACGTCTAAAGAAGTGAAAGGCAACGCATGACGCTTAGCAAATCTCGCAGATATGAATGAATGCGATGCACCAGTATCAATGAGAACGTAAGCAGGTAATCCACACAATAAAAACACACCTGCGATAACTCTCTCGTTCTCCTCAGCGGCCTGATCCTGGTTAAGAGCAAAGACCTGCCCTTGAGTACGCGGTCGGAGGTTAGAACCCTGAGTAGACTGTCCCTGCTGTGGCCTCTGATGAACTGAAGCCTGAGAACCAGATCCTGATCCTCCGCCCGTCTGTGGACAATCTCTCTTCATGTGGCCCATCTCACCGCACCGGTAACAAGCACCCGCAACCTTGCGACAACGCTCCGTCGGATGATCCTTCCCGCAATGCTGACACGGGCCTTTCTTCCTCCCAAAATGGTGAACTCCCCCTGATCCAGAGGAAGAAGAAGTAGATCCAGCCTTCTTAAATGTTTGGGCTCGGGGACCCAAAGAACTAGTAGGACGAGCAGACTGCATGGCTCGACCCCTCAGCAAACTGCCCTCAGCTTGGCGACAACGGTTCACAAGGCCCTCATACGATGTCGGATCATCGCAGACAACAACTCGATCATAAATCTCCTGATTGAGGCCCTGAAGAAAATGGTTATACTTGGCACTAGCATTGTCACTGACATGCGGTACATACGGAAGCAACTCAAAGAACTTCTGCTGATACTCATCAACAGACAAGCTTCCCTGCTTCAGATTGATCAACTCAATCGCCTTGGTCTGCAGAAGAGCTGGCGGAAAGTAAAGCATCATGAAAGCGGCTCGGAAATCGGCCCAAAGAACTCGACCCTGTCGCTGGACTATCGGTGCAGAGGTAGACCTCCACCACTTACGCGCACCACCCTCCAGCAAGAAATCAAGGGTATCCATCTGCTGCTCCGCCGAGCACTGAAAAGTCTTGAAACAGCTCTCCATCCTCTCAAGCCAGTTCTCCGCAACATCCGGAGTCTCACCGCCCGAAAGAGGTTTCGGCCCCATCTGCAAGAACCGATGCATGCTAAAACTCCGAGGCTCATCACGACGGTGATGACGGCATTCTCGATGCTCTCGGCGACGCTCCCGATCGTCGCGGTCTCCCCAGAGTCCAACGCTGCCATGACTACTAGCATCATCGTCATACCCAGACATCTCTTAGCTACAAAAGTTACCAGAGATTAAACTCAAAAAGAACAGTTCTAAATCCCAAAATCTTAATGCATGCTCTGATACCATAAATGTAGTGACCCGTTCCAGAATCACCTACTAATCAGAACTTAAGCATGCAAACTTAACACTAAAAACTGAATCAGGTAAACAGCGGAAAAACAGTAATACAACCCAATCGAAAATCTGTAAGTAAAAATACTTAAACAACCAGATCGAACTAAAAAGATCTAAAACAAATACCAACAACTACAGGTCAACCTCTGCCAGCTCCCTGTCCACTCCCTCCTGGACCGTCCAACCTGAGACCTGCCCCATCGAATAGGGTGTCCAAAACAGAGATAAACCGAGGACGTGAGCATAAAACGCTCAGCACCGAAAGCATGAGTATACAAGACTATGACATGCATGTATGCAAAATGTACTGAATACCAGGATCTGGGTATAACAAAATACTGCTCAGGTAAATGACGTCAAGGTATGTAGCACTCTGCGCCGTCGCACCAGGAGGTGGCTCCCATACCAAAATAAACCTGTGGATATACCGGTGACCTGACCACCGTCGGCCAACGGGGTCCAACCATCCACAACAAACGAGGGCTGAGCACCCTCTCAACAGGCTATCTCAAAGATAATCAGGCCCAATATGATTATGCAAATGCCGCATAATAAACCATGCATCATATGACAGATAATAATGCAACATATAAACATGCAACACATAGTAAAGCATACTCAATCCTGCTATCTCGGATAGTACTTTCGTACCTCAAACCAGTAGATCCTAGCAATCAGCCCTAGAACCAAGCCTGCGTCCGTAGTCAGCCCACTGATGCCGCTAGCTCCCAACTAGAGCACAGCTCCGCTACAAAACCAGTAGCTCCTCGCTAGTGCCTGAACCTCGGGAAAAGACTAGAAACCTATCGGAAACGACTAAAACGCTCTGGAACATTCGGAATTGGTGAGTTAGAAATGAAGCCTCGCGCCTCTATTTATAGACAACGATCGGACGATCCGATCCACTTCGGACGCTCCGATCCGTAACACTTCGGACGATCCGATCCACTTCGGACGATCCGAACATTGCATGTCTTCCACGTGTCCAGCCACCTGTCTTCGGACGATCCGATCCACTTCGGACGATCCGAACATTGCATGTCTTCCACGTGTCCAGCCACCTGTCTTCGGACGATCCGATCCACTTCGGACGATCCGAACATTGCATGTCTTCCACGTGTCCAGCCACCTGTCTTCGGACGATCCGATCCACTTCGGACGATCCGAACCCACTTCGGACGATCCGAACCCGGTTCGCTCCTTCCGATCCCACCGAAATATAATTAATCCAATAATTAACTCAAATTAGGCATCGGGATACTACACTTAATTCGGCACAATTATGGCATGCTCGATTAGGTCATATTTCCTCAAGAAGGATGAACAAGCTAGTTGGAGTTGGCATGTTTGATATGTCCGATATTAATGTTCTCACGATTTGTGAATCCTGTCTAAAAGGAAAGATGACCAAAATTCCCTTTAAGGGCCATGCGGAGCGAGCCAAAGGGTTATTGGATTTGATCCATACCGGTGTGTGCGGTCCGCTTAGCATCACTACTAAGCATGGACATGCCTACTTCATCACCTTTACCGATAACTTTTCGAGGTATGGGTATGTGTATTTGATGAAATACAAGTCTGAAGCCTTTGAAAGGTTCAAAGAATTCAGAAGTGAAGTAGAGAAGCAATTGGGACGAAGCATCAAGACACTTCGATCGGATCGAGGTGGTGAGTACTTGAGTGCCGAGTTCCAAGAGTATCTTAGGGAGAATGGGATTCTCTCGCAGTGGACTCCGCCCGCTACACCGCAGTTAAATGGTGTTTCGGAGTGTCGTAACCGGACTTTGATGGACATGGTTCGGTCTATGATGGGGTTCACGGAGTTGCCGCCATCCTTTTGGGGATATGCGCTTGAAACAGCGGCACTGTTGTTGAACAATGTCCATACAAATGCAGTTGACAAAACTCCATATGAGATATGGATGGGTAAGCCTCCCAAGTATTCTTATCTTAGAATATGGGGTTGTCCTGCTTATGTGAAGCAGACAGTGAGAGATAAATTGGATAGTCGATCCATTTTATGCTACTTTGTGGGATATCCAAGGAATTTAGTTGGATATTGCTTCTATCATCCCCAAGAAATAAAGATGTTTGTTTCTAGGAACGCAACCTTTTTGGAAAATGAATTTCTATTGGATAGAAAAGGCGAGAGGATAGAACTCGAAGAGGTTCGAGAGACACCCACAGTTGTAGAACCCACACCCGAGAAGCCAAGTGTAGAACCCGTAAATCAGTCTACGTATAAGTCATGCATAATTCTAGATTTTTAAATTTAATTAACTTCATTGCATGATTATTTTAAATGCATTTCTTTGAAGTTAATTATTTTATTAGTTCAGTTCAGTAGTTGATTTTTTAGCATTTCAGTTATTTCAGTGAGGTCGGACTGGAGATGGAGTATTGAGATAAGTTAATAAAAACTTATTTAAGAAGTGGTAATTTAGCATGTTATTTCATTAAATTATGTTTTTAATTATTTTATGTAATTTATGCATAATTAATGCATGATGGAATTTAGTTCATGAAATTTTAAAAGTTCGTGCATTAAGATTTTTAAGATGCGTTTCACGTTCAGACGAGGATCGGAGACCGGAGAATTTTCAGAAAAATTATTTTATTACATGAGTTATTTTTATAAATTAAGGTAAATCATTTTTAAGTGTATTTTACAAAAATGGGAATTTTTGGGTATTTTTACCCGTAAGATTTTATTTTTAATCGGTACTCAAATTTTATAGAATCGGAGGAATTTTTGTAGGTTCGGTTAGTATTTATCTTTCCAAAACGAAATATTTTTCAGGAGTGTGTTTGAATTAAATGAGCTTACTTTTAAGTTTATTGAGTTTAAAAACTTTTTTATTTTAATTGAGACTCATTAGTGCACATTTTAATTAACCTAAACTACAATTAAACTATACCTGACCTACCCTACACCATTTACCTTTCCACCATCCGACAAACCCTCACTTCCCTCATTATGTAGGTGGTTCAGCATCATTTTCTTTGAATAAATTGCAGCTGGTTGTCTCCATTTCCTTTATTCTCACAGAAAATAATTCCTACGGTGCTCCTTTCTTCATTCCTCTTGCGTTTATTTATCATATGGCATTCTCTACTCCATTATTTTATTCTTCCAGCATCCCCCAGCTACTCCCTCTCTCGGTTTCAACACCATTCTTCAAGAAAATTTCGGTGGTCTCTTGTTCTTGTTTAAGGGAGCCTCACTCTCCTCATTTTTGGTCATCAAACTTTATAAGGCACGCAGGTATTTTCTTTTATGTATCTTTCACGCCACATACATACTGATGAATGCTATTTTTATGAGAAAAGTTCGATCCAGTTTCACGCATGAAACATCTTCGATTTTTTTTTTCGCATGAGATTTTCGGTTTTCTTCAATATTACTGTCATGTATGCGTGTGTGCAGGATACCATTCGATCCAGTCAAGTAACGTGAGAAAATGCTTCATTTTTTGTTTGAGTTCATGCACGTTTCCTTTTCCCCACTCACGCTTTGTTTAAACTACTGCAAGGGGGCTGCTGCGTGTGGTCTAGATCAGGGTGTGGTGAGTTGGGCGAGAGAGGAGCGTAATCCTTGAAGTCATGGCAGTGGGTGAAGGAGATCGCGTGATGGGTTGGGACCAGCGGTGCAAGGGCATACCGAGGCTTGAGCCAGGCTGTGAAGGGCCCGAGTAAAAGCTCATGGTTTGGCTCGATCCCTGCTGGGACCGTCCCTGCACTTGATCGAGCGGACTTAGGAGAGGAGCTGCGTTTTGAGTGGTTTTGGGTTGAGCTGCGGTTTTGTTTGGTTTCGGTAGTTTAGATGGAGTCATTAAGTGCCTAGTGGTGTGTAATAAAGCTAGGTCCATGTGGTGGGTTTAGAGAGGACCGAAGGTGAGGAAATGGGGGGACATGTGTTGTATTGAGATAATGACATAGGGTGGAGCCATGTATAGGATGAATGATAGTGCAAGTGGAGTGGCCGAGAATTGATTTCAAGAGCTGGAAAGTTCAGCCGTGGTTTAGCGGCTTTATGATATTAATTTAGGACCTTTTAGGTGTTTGTAAATTATGGTAAAAGTTGGAAAAGATTTGGATAATTGTTGAATCGAATTGGGTTAAAATCGGGACCTCGGTCCAAGTTTTAAAACAAATAGACTAAGTTGGTTTTTAGGCTCGAGTTTACGTCTAGGAATACTTTTAAATATGTTTGGGACAATTTTAGGAGTTTGGTAAGTTTTGAATCAATATAATGAGTTTTGGAATTATTCGGGATTTAATCGCCGTACGAAACGCTAATTAAAGAATTAATTGAAACACCTAGATTTAAGCTTAATAAAATTATGGGAAATTATAGTTAAGCTCAAATAATTATTAGAAGTCTAAGTTTTTAATTTCGGAATTTTATGCTAAGGTTTGGTTTAATTCGGGATTTAAAATGCATTAATATGTTGTATTTAGATATTTATTTAAAAGTCATCGATTTAAGCCAAATAAAAATATGGGACAATTCATGTAGGCTTAAATAATTATTGGGACATGTTAGAGTCAATGGAATTAAGAAAATGTCAAAGAAGTGAAATTTTATGTCCAGGGGTAAAATGGTAATTTTTGGGTTTCCAGGGGCAAAATGGTCATTTTGCACCCGGGGTGAGATTTTGGTCATGGCAGCGCCACGAGCACATTTTATCATGATTTAAATATTTATACATCACGTTTATGATTTTTACGCAATTATGATAAATACGGGTGAGATTTTAGTCCTAGCAGCGCCCTGAGCACGGATCAAAATATTTTTAAATGTTCATGCATCACGTTTACGATTTTTACGCTATTATAATAATTATGGTGCATGCTTAATTTAAAGGAATTAAGTGAGGAAGTGAAGAGCACTCCGTCTCCGCCGCGCCGCGTCGTTATTTCGTTTGTTTTCTGTCAAAACAAACCAAGGCATGTATATACTTTTTCTAAACCTCAATCAAGTCATATAGGTATTTTTAAATATCGCAAGTACATGATTTTAATTGTTCATATTTAATTATGTTGGTTAATTATATTACGTGCATAGAAAATATTCATTTTTGAGATTTATGCGATATGGCTTGTGGTTCATTCACTATGTGGGAGCATTATTTATACGGTCGCCAGTGACCGCTCAGTTCAGGTTGGTATCATCAGGTCGCCAGTGACCTATCAGTTACGGATGGTACCATCGGGTCTTCAGTGACCGCCAGCTCAGTTTCAGGCTCCCCGGTAGTCAGTTACCGATCAGTTCAGCTTAGTGCAATGGCCACAGGCGTAAAACATAATCTCAACAGAAAATTTTACCAGTTATTTCAGTACAGGGCTCCAAGGAG
This sequence comes from Primulina eburnea, assembly GCF_022965805.1. Taxonomy (NCBI): domain Eukaryota; kingdom Viridiplantae; phylum Streptophyta; class Magnoliopsida; order Lamiales; family Gesneriaceae; genus Primulina; species Primulina eburnea. The sequence goes on along the minus strand of NC_133118.1, from coordinate 11,380,997 downwards.
CAAACGTTTTTACCGTGATTATCAGTTCAGTTATGCACGTATTATAATTGCTCAGTACAGATTATTTTCAGCAGCAGTACAGATTATTTCCAGCATCAGTACAGATTATTTTCAGCATCATTACAGATTATTTTCAGCATGAGTATAGATTATTTTCAGCATCAGTACAGATTATTTTCAGCATCAGTACAAATTATTTTCAGCATGACTCATGACATGATATTTTATCCCATGCATATTTTACTTCAGATTTTACTTGTTACCTGCGATATATGCATGCTGAGTCTTTAGACTCACTAGACTTGATTGTTGTAGGTACTGATGAGGTCAGGGTAGAGGACGGGGACCAGTGAGCCAGCTTGGGTCAGCAGTAGTGGCACCCGAGGACCTCAGTGCAGCAGTGTTTATTTTATTCCACTGCTTTTATTTTAAACATTGAACTTGATTCACCAGCGAGATAACTCCGGTGAGAATAAATCCCAGTATAAAACATGGTAAACATGCATATACATAATCAAATCATGAAATATTCTATCATGAATGAAATTAAAGTAATAGATTTCATAGTCTATGAAATTAAATCAAAATAAGCATGCAACTCAAATCAGCTAAACATGCTATTCAATCAAATCATATAAACATGCCATCATAACTGAAAGCAATAAACATGGGTTTCATAGCCTATGAAACCACATCCATAACACATGCAGTTCTAGTCAAATCATGTCTAGACTCGACTCAACTATAACTCTAGGGATCCCATTGTGAATAAGACGATCTATCACCTACTCTCCAATCGGGGTGACGGTACGTCTTATTCCTAGACTTCGATCTGATCTGTATCCACATCTACCATAGGAGAACGATCTTCCCCTAAAGCTGTGATATCACCGAACGTCTAGAAGTCTCACTGATCTGTCAAGACTTTCCTATCTTAAATACAATGAATTTTAATCTTTAAACAAAGCATAATCATATCAAAACATAAATAATAGTCTAGTATGTGATTTTATTGGGAACTCAAATGGGATCTCAAATGAGTTATGTCTTCCCGAATATCACATGAATTATACCTTTGTCGTCCCTGTCTGACGAAGACGATGACCTGTATTCAACTCTGTCCATATCCAATCTGAAAAGACAATATCGAATACATAGTATCAATGAATAACTCAATTCACAATCTGTTCTGATCAATACTCAACTCAGTACATAATCTGATCAATATCTGAACAAGATACAATTCAATTCATGTCATCGATATCACAATACAATCTGAATCAATACTGAATCTGATCAATCTAAATCAACTGATGTTTCGACGACATAATAATACAATCTGAATAACCCCGTCAATCTGAACATCACAAATATAACACTGGACTTCATAATCTGTGTTAATATAATTCATACTCTGAATACTAACACAATTCTGATATAGAATCTCAGTCAATATCTTTCAAAAATCATAACAATTACAGAACCAGTCTGTTCATTAATCTGACTTCAATTCTATAATGTCTAGGGTAGCAGAAACACCATATCTAAATCATATTCAATTCTGACAATATCATAAATTCAAATCTTGTCTAAACGTAACAAAACTTACGTCCAGTTGTAGTCTGCGTTGATAGGAACACGGTACTATGCTCGGATTTGAAAACAGACAGACGAATTGTTCGCAACTTAAATTTCCCCCGAAGCTTCCCTTGGTTTTCCTTTCTTGATTCTGAAGAATAATCGCTTGTATATACTTATATATATATACACGTTCCTTAGGTAAAAGGCAAGTGGCATCGTGCATGCTCTGCACGTTTCGCGCATATGCGAGAACAATGTCGCGCATATGCGCCAGTTATAAAAACTAGCATTTGTCTTCTCGCGCATATGCGCCAATTATTCGGTGCATATGCGCCAATCATTCTGCCTATCCCGCGCATATGCGCCATTTATGTCGCGCATATGCGCCATTTATGCAAACTAGCGCTTTGACTTCTCGCGCATATGCGCCACTTTTCTCGCGCATATGCGCCGTACCTACTGCCCCTCCCCCGCATGTGCGCCATTTACGTCGCGCATATGCGCCAATGCTACTGGACGTTCCGCGCATGTGCGCGCATTCAAGTCGTGCATGTGCGCGGGGACTTGTATTGGCACCTTTTGTCAATTCTTTTCTCGACTCTCCCGGTCTAATTGGTTCCGTCTATAAGTATCTCAATTAATCAATAAATCATTTCAGATTAATTTCTGATTAAAGTAATAAAATCTCGGGCATTACACCCCGAGTGGTTGGGTAGGTGACAGACTGTCTTATTCACACCGGGATCCCTAGAGTAGAAATGAATCGAGTCAAGAACTAGAGATTGAATACAGATTTGTATTCCTTTACATGTCTTAGATTATACTTCATGTTAGTTGATATATGCTATGCTTTGTACTTGATTTAAATTACATTACATGCATCCATGTTTTATACTGGGATTTGTTCTCACCGGAGTTATCCGGCTGTTGTCGTGTCTGTATGTGTGCATGGCAACAGGTGGGGCAGGATCTGGGTCTCGAGCTAGATGAGAGATTGATGATAGCGTGGAGATCTCGGGCATTGAAGATTTCTAGTGTTTTCTTTTTAGACTTGTACTACTTATGTTTGTAGTTGGTATTTAAACACTAGCGTATGATTGTACTAAACAGACCGTGTATGTACATTGTGTTGTTTAATTAATATAAAGACATGTTATGCGTTAATTATACATTTGAATTAATGTTAAAAGCAAAATTTTGACCCACATTTTCGAGCAAAGATCCAATAAATCCCAAAAGAATTGAGTCTCTACAACAATAAATGGCTATTGTGACACTTTTTTGTAGACACTTTTAATTAAATGTTGTTACAAATACTTAATAATGACACTTGTAAAAAATTAATAATGTGTAAAATAAAAAAACATATTAGATTAGTTATCATGACATTTTTAATTGATGTCATCTTTTATATGGAGGGAAACAATAACTTTTCCCACATCGTAAAAAAATCGTTAAAAACTAAAAAATTTCACTATAAATAAGTGTGAGAATATTTGGGTTAGATAAATATTGGAGGAGGGAAAATAATTGTCTCCCTCCATATAAAAAATTACATCAATTAAAAATTTCAAGATAACTAATCTAATATGTTTTTTTATTCTCACATTTATTTTATCTAATTTCTCTCCTCCTATATTTATCCAACCCAAATATTCCCACATTTGTTATTGTCACTATAAATAACATACACAACACTTTTAGTTTTCATTATAAATGATTTTAACTGACATATAAATTTGTCATTATTACTATAATAACAAGGCATCTATAATGTATTTAAATATGAGTTTTCCTAACATTTAAAATTGTCATTATATGAATTATTAGTAACACGTATGAAGTTGTCATTAACATCTTATAATGACATTAAAAAATGTCAGTAAGTTTAAGACGACATTGGAATAGATGACATTTGTTGGAGGTGTCACTAAAACTTAAATGCCACTAAATATTGAATATGATGACATTTATGAATGTCACCATAAGCATTTTTTCTTGTAGAATTAGAGCCCGGGTCCCCACACCAAATATCTTTTGAAACTTTGAAAATTTATATCAAATCAAAATCATAACATAATTCAATTCCGACTTCGAATATGAGTTTGTTGTCGGTTATTCTACCACATATAGAATCTCGACTTCAAATCATTTGGACTTTATATGACCAAGATATGTCATATTTTATTCTTTATAATTAATTCATTAATTTTCAACTTATTTACGAAAATTCAATCAAAATAAATTGAATATTTTTCAACTTATTTACCAAAATGCCATCAATACTATTTTATTTTCGGGGTGTCACATTTCTCCACAACTTAAAATATTTCGTCCACGAAATCTCAAACATTTATATATACCTAACATTTCAAAACTTATAATATGTCACAAGTTATAGTACATATCAAAACTAAAATCAGTAAATGGATCACTATACATTGAATACAATGGAACTGGTGGAATAGAATCAAACAAGTGCAGATATGATTCTCACATCTTTCTTTCCAATTCCCACGTCGACTCCTCCACACCATGTCGTGTCCTTTGCACTCGAACTAGCGGAATCGATTTATTACGCAATACTTTCTCCTTCCAAACCATAATGCAAACAGGTTGTTCAACGTAGGAAAGAGAAGGATCAAGTTCAACCTCATAAGGTGCAAGTACATGTGATGGATCTGGTTCATAATTTCTCAACATAGAAACATCAAATACATCATGAATGGTAGATAAAGCTGGTGGCAATGCCAATCGATAAGCAAGATCCCCAACTCGATCAATGATCTCATATGATCCAACATATCGAGGAGAAAACTTCCCTTGCATGCCAAATCGAAGAGTGCCTCTAAAGGGAAATATTTTAAAAAACACTTTATCGTCTTTCTGGAATTCTAAGGGTCGTCTTCGTTTATTTGCATAACTCGTTTGACGATCTTGAGCAGCTTTTATCCGCTGTCGAATTAACTGAACCTTATCATTCATTTCCTGTATCATTTCGGGTCCAATCAATTGTTTTTCACCAATTTCATCTCAGAATAACAGTGATCTACATCGCCTCCCATACAAGGCTTCAAATGGTGCCATACCAATACCGTTTGGAAGCTCTTATTATAAGAAAATTCAACCAATGGTAATACATCTTGTCATCCCATTCTAAAGTCCATCACAATATCACGTAACATATTTTCAAACGTTTGAATTGTACGCTCAGCCTGGCCATCAGTTTGAGGATGATAAGCAGTACTCATAGCCAAACGCGTACCCATCGCTTTTTAGAAACTACCTAGAATTTAGAAGCAAACCTGGGATCACGATCTGAAACAATTGAGAATAGCACACCATGCAGTCTCACAATACTCTCGATGTATAAACTGGCCATTCTCTTATAGGGATAAGTCCATGTATACGGAATAAAATGTCCAGATTTCGAAAGCCGGTCAATAATAACCCAAATAGCATCACAACCCTTGGGCGAACGAGGTAAAGAGTCACGAAGTCCATAGCAATATGTTCCCAATTCTATTTCTGGATTTCAAGACTAAGGAGTATTCCTCCCAGTTTCATTCTCTCTGCTTTCACTTGCTGGCAGACAAGACATTTCGAAATAAATTCAACAATGTCCTTCTTCATACGTCTCCACCAGAATTGTGGTCTCAATGTCAAATACATCTTTCGACCTCCAGGGTGAATACTTTATTTGCTACAATGTGATTCACGAAAAAGGGCAGATTTCAAATCAGAATCATGAGGAACTACCAGCCGACCATTAAGTCGTAAAGAACCATCAGAAAAAATCTGAAATCTAGACTGATGTCCTGCAGATACAAGGTCTTTCGACTTCTGAATTTGAGCATCGCTTCGTTGGGCCTTTTGGATTTTTGATATCAAGTTAGGCTCAATTTGCAATGCTGAGACAGTGACAGAATTCCAATTCGAGTAAAAAGTCAAACCAGAAGTACATATATTCTCATGTACTTTGGCGACATTGACAGATGCTAACACAAAATCATGCACCTTACAACTAAGGGCATACGCAGTAACATTCATCGATCCAGGGTTATATTGAATCTCACAATCAAAATCTTTCAGGAGATCCATCCACCTGCGTTGCTTTTATATTCAAATCATATTGAGTAAAGAGATATTTCAGAATCTTATGGTCTGAATAGATAACAAACTTCTCTCCATACAAGTAATGGCGCCAAATCATCAAAGCAAACACAATGGCGGCCAATTCAAGATCATGAACAGGATAACGAGTTTCATGAGATTTCAATTGACGAGACGCATAAGCAACCACTTTGCCATGTTGCATCAGAACGCAGCCCATTCCTTTACCAGATGCATTTGTACGCACCACAAATTCTCCGGTACCTGAGGGAATATTAAGCACAGGTGTTGTGGTCAATCTCATCTTCAATTCAAGAAACTAGCTTCAAATTCATCTGACCAAATGAATCGCTGATTCTTCTGTGTCAGCTGAGTAATAGGTTTAGCTATTTTCTAAAATCCTTCAATAAAAAGACGATAATAACTAGCTAAACCCATGAAGCTACGGATCTCAGGAACATTCGTTGGTCTCGGCCAATTCAATACAGCTTCAACCTAGCAGGATCAACAAATATGCCATGTCTAGAGATGACGTGGCCCAAAAATACCACTCGATCCATCTTGAATTCGCATTTGGACAATTTAGCATCTAAATGGCCATTGCAAAGAGTTTAAAGTACCAGTCTCAGATGTTCAACATGCTCCTTTTTCGATTTCGAGACAAGAATATCATCAATAAATACGATAACGAATCGGTCAAGATAATCTCGAAAGACACTATTCATTAAATCCATAAATACAACAGGAGAATTCGTGTAATGCCAGAGATTTTTATTCTGGTAATCTGTAATTATTGATTTAAGATTTGATATGATTATGAAGGATCGCTCTGAGACTCGATTTGGGGTTGCTTGTGAGATTTGATGTGCGAGGGTAGTACCTCTCGCTCACATGCGCGACATGATGCACGCACAAGCGCGAAATGGGCAGAAGACCTCGCGCATATGCGCGATGTGAGTGCGCGCATATGCGCGAGTCACACGGGAAGCCAAGTGCAATTCTATAGAACCTCGCGCATATGCGCCGGTTGAGGTCGTGCATATGCGCGAGACGTGCAGCACCTAGGAAGAGCCACTTGGTCATGGCATGCAAGATATATATATATATATATATATATATATATATATATATATATATATATATATATATATATATATATATGTATCGATTGTCTCTTGTGCTTCAACATTCAGAAACAAGAGAGAAGCTCAGGGAAAGGCTTCAACTTTCTTCGATGTAGAGAATCGTGATTTGGGAAAGATCTAACCATCCCATTTTGAATCCGACTTCAGTACTGTGTTCCTATCGACGCAAGCTTCATACGGACGTAAGTTTCTAATTTTTTTGATATGATTTGAAATTATGATATTTAAAGAATCGAATAGGATTCATATATGATGTTCTTGACATGTTAGACATCATATAATCGAAACCAGATTGAAGAACGCATACCATATGAAATTGTTATGATTTTCAGAATGGATTTGACTGAGATTTGATATTAGATTTTTGTTGTTATCGATTATGCGTTGCATGAATTGATATCTGACTACTGCTGGGTAGATTGAGTTTGTACTGTTATGCCGTTGAAACAGGATTCGATTGAATTCTGATTATATCCAGTCTTGATTGAGTGGGGTATTGATATTGTATTCCTCGCTATTGTCATTGCCAGATTGAGTATTGATAGATTTGAATCAGAGACTTCGACAGAGTCAGATTGATAGAACGAAAGATATAAATCAATGTTCATTCGGGATTGCACAACTCGAGTTGGATTTGACTAGAGTGAAAGGGGATCGGTTACGGTGACCGTAAGCGCAACGGAAGTTCAAAAATTTTATTTTCTTGTAGAAAATTTCGGCCACCATGTATCTTGTGTAGCTAATACAAAAACAGAAAAATGACATTCATAGTGTGTTTAGAAATGTACCTATCAATCTTAAAAGATTGATGATGGCTCCAACTTAGTTGATATACAACTAAGCTCTTCAATGGCAAGACAATCTTCAAGCTTCCTTTGAGCCCACCTTGCTCAAATATTAAGCCCACCACCAACTAGCTAGAACCACTCTAATTTTGCACTAGAAAAATTAGAGCATTTTTCTTTGAGAAGTGTATTGTTTCTCCAACAATTGAAGAACAAAAAATTGAGAGAAAATGAGGGAGAAAAAGAGAGAATTTCGGCCATGGGAGGAAAGAATGAATGGGAGGGAGACTAGTCTTGGTTGTGGGAAAAGTTGTTGTGTATTCCAATGCCATGCCTTTGGACATTGTAAAAGTTGTCTCCCAACTCTTCACCTCCCCATGCATGCAAGTCTTATTTGATTTTTAACAATTAAAAATCCATGGACTTATTTTTAATTATCTCAAACATATTTGAGACTAATTAAACATTACTTGAATTTACCCAAGTCCCACTAGTTCAATAATTAATTTAAATTGAGCTCTACAAGACTCAATATGATTTAATTAATTCAACACTTGAGTTAATTTAATTATTTGGACTCTACTAGGTCCACTAGTGTGGGGACCCAGGCTCTAACTCTTTTCTTTGGGATTAAAAGGATCATTAATATAAAAAGAGGGTCAAATTTTCGCTTTTCAACATTTATTCTAATGTTGTATAAACAAGCATAAAGTCTTTACTTATTTTACAAACATAAAGTACAAACATGTCTTGTTCCATCCATACTCAACAACTAGTAATTAAATACAATACATGTCAAAAGTACAACTACTAGTTCTTCTGCTAAGCCCGAGATCACCACGCTATATCCATCTCTCATCCTCTGCGTGACCCAGATCCTGCCCCACCTGTTGTTATGCACACATACAAACATAACAACAGCCGGAAACTCCGGTGAGAACAAATCCCATTATAAACATGTATACATGCATATAATTAAACTAAAACATGACACATTCTATTATGAATGACATCTATATAAACATGCAATGCGAATCAAATCATGTCTGGACTCGACTCGACTATAACTCTAGGGATCCCGGTGTGAATAAGACGTCAATGGTTGTCACCTACTCTCCCACTCTGGGTGACTGTACGTCTTATTCCTAGACTTCGGTCTGAGCTGTATCAACGACTGCAATAGGAGTCAGGGCTGCTCCTAAGCTGAGATACACCGAACATCTAGATAGTTGACAATGGCTGTCAACGACTCTCCTATCTTAAATGCAATGTATATCAATCTGTAAACAAAGCATGCTCATATTCATATCTGAATATCACAATGATCTTATATGCTTGAATACAATTCTATAATCAAAACATAATCATGTTACAAGATTTGGATATAATTCTATAAACAAGTCATAAACATGTTACCATATATACAACAATACTAGTATGTGATTTTGGTTGGGAAACTCAAATAATATCTTATTTGAGTTGTGGCTTCCCAAACAAACATGGTTTATACCTTTCTTGTTGTAAACTAAATCGAAGTCTCGAAGTCGGGATACAAACTGTCACTCCAAATCTGAAATGGCAATGTTGAAACATACAATATCAATTCCCAACTCAATTCAATACATATACTATCAATGATCAATCTCGGTATAAACTTTAACGGCATAACAACGTAATTCTCGATACCGATAACTCAACCAATAATCAGTATATTCCCTACAAGCCATTACATCAATAACAACACTCATAACCTCCCCAAAATCTGCATCTTTTCAGCACATATATGCTGGAAATTCCATAACAAATTGCATATGACCTCCGATATTCGATTCGTTTGCCAATAATCGTTACTTAGAATCACAAGAACATATATCCACAAGCATACCAAAGTTTCTCCAACATGTAACTTTCAAAACATGGTGAAACTTAAAAATACTTACATCTTCTTGTAGATAGTAATGAGAGGAACAAGAATTTAAAGTCGGATTCAAATTTGGTTGGTTGGATTTTGCATAATCTACTTTCTACAATGGCATGAAGTTGTTAAGCTTTGCTGAATTCTCTTCCCTCATTTTTTGCCGTAGGAGATGAAGAATGAAAGGATTACACAATATATAGGTCATGCCATGTGTCATCTTAATGTGCATGCTGGATTTCTCGCGCATATGCGCGTCCTCAACTCGCGCATATGCGCGAGACATAATGTCTCGGCAATGCAGAATTTATCACCTCGCGCATATGCGCCATTGCTACTGGAGGTGTCGCGCATATGCGCCGCTTCTTTCCGCGCATATGCGCCACTGCTACTGTAGAAATGTTTCATTTCTTGTCTAGCCAACCACGGGTGCGTTATTCTCCATACCGCGGGTGCGGTCCTGCTTGGCCAACAATTTTCAAATTTCTTTCTATCAATGATAATTCTTGGCCATTACATTTCTCCCCCTCTTAGACATGATTTCGTACTCGAAATCGAAGGCAATCAATATATATGATGTAATATAATCAACACTGAATAAATACTTACATCATGTAAATAACTCGGGATGTTTCTGTCGCATGTCTGCTTCTGTTTCCCAAGTCGCTTCTTCGATGCCATGACGACTCCATTGGACTTTCACTAACGGAATAGTCTTTGTTCTGAGCTTCTTTTCTTTTCGATCAAGAATTTGTATCGGTTGTTCAACATAGCACAAGGTCTGATCAAGTTCAGCTTCGTCCGGCTGAATGACATGAGAAATATCTGGCATGTATCTACGCAACATCGATACATGAAAAACGTCATATATACCGGATAGAGAAGGAGGAAGAGCCAGTCAATATGCTCGATCGCCAATCTTCTCTAAGATCTCGTAAGGACCGACGTATCTAGGAGATAACTTCCCACGCTTGCCAAATCTGACAATGCCTCTGAATGGGGAAATCTTTAGAAACACTCTGTCTCCTTGTTCAAATACTAACGGTCTACGTCTGATGTTTGCGTATTTCGCTTGTCTATCTTGTGCCGTCTTCATTCTCTTCTGAATAATCTTTACTTTCTCAGTCATGTCCCGAATCATATCTGGTCCAAGTTCTGGTACCTCTGAAATGTCATCCCAATATAGCGGAGATCTGCACTTCTTGCCATATAAAGCTTCAAACGGTGCCATCTCAATGCTTGTCTGATAGCTAATATTATAAGAGAATTCGCAAGGAGGTAGGGAATCTTGCCAACTAGTGCCAAAGTCTAGCACTACGGCTATCAACATATCCTCTAACGTCTGGATAGTCCGCTCTGACTGTCCGTCTGTTTGAGGATGATAAGCAGTACTCAGGTGTAATGTCGTACCTAAGGCCTGCTGTAAACTGTGCCAGAAGTGTGAAGTGAACCGTGGATCACGATCTGATACGATAGACTTCGGCACACCATGTAATCTGACTACCTCTCGAACATATATCTCCGCCATCTGATCGTGTCTGTAAGTCATTTTGTATGGGATGAAACAAGCTGATTTGGTCAATCTGTCAATAACGACCCAAATCGCATCACAGCCTCGGGATGATCGGGGTAACTTCGTCACGAAATCCATGGAAATGTGGTCCCATTTCCATTCAGGAATAGACAAACTCTGAAGTAACCCTCCGGGCTTCTTCCTCTCGGCCTTCACCTGTTGGCAGTTCAAGCATTTAGACACATACTCTGCGATGTCTGACTTCATCTACTTCCACCAGAACTGTGTCTTAAGATCATTGTACATCTTTCTGCCACCAGGATGGATGCTGAACCGACTACAGTGTGCTTCGGACATAATCTGATGTCTTAAGTCTGAAACATCTGGCACTACGAGACGATTATTGACGTACAAAACATGCTCACGCACCTGATATTTGGACAAATGCCCTGATCTGACCATTTGAATCGATCTTTGCACATTCGGATCTGTTCTTTGTGCTTCTTTAATCCTCATGATCAAGTTTGGTTCGACTTGAATAGCTGCAAGTCGTAGTGGCCTCCTATCTGTATCAAATTCTAATCCAGAAAAACAACAATTTTCAACTAGCTTTGTAACACCTATCGTCGATAAGGATAGGGAACAAACCTTTTGACTCAAGGCGTCCGCTGCTGCATTAGACTTCCCTGGATAATATTTGATCTCGCAATCAAAATCTTTCAGCAGATCAAGCCATCTACGCTGTCGCATGTTCAACTCCGACTGAGAAAACAAGTATTTTAGGCTTTTATGGTCTGAGTAGATCTCAAATTTCTCGCCATAAAGATAATGACGCCAGATCTTCAGTGCAAATATGATAGCCGCCAATTCAAGATCATGAATGGGGTATCGAGTCTCGTGAGTCTTCAACTGTCTTGAGGCATATGCGACCACATGACCTCGCTGCATAAGAACACATCCCAAACCTCTGTGAGAGGCATCACAATATTCAACGAAATCACCCGTACCTGAAGGAATCATCAAGACAGGTGCACTGGTCAGCCTCTTTTTCAATTCTAGAAAGCTAGACTCACACTCCTCAGACCATAGGAATGGCGCATTCTTCTGTGTCAATTGTGTAATTGGCTTCGCAATACGGGAGAAATCTTGGATGAATCGTCTATAGTATCCTGCTAGACCCATGAAACTGTGTATCTCTGGCACAGAAGTCGGTCTCGACCAACTGATCACAGCTTCCACTTTACTCGGATCTACAGAAATACCATCTCCAGATATTATATTTCCCAAAAAGACAACTCGATCTAGCCAAAATTCACACTTTGACAATTTGGCATACAATCTCTCATTTCTCAGTGTCTGCAACACAATTCTGAGATATTCTGCATGCTCAATCCTGTTCTTAGAATATACCAAAATATCATCGATAAAGACAATCACAAAATCATCCAAATACCTCTGAAAGATTTGATTCATCAAGCCCATAAATACCGCCGGAGCATTTGTTAAACCAAAAGGCATGACAATAAATTCGTAATGCCCATACCTGGTTCGAAATGCTGTCTTCGGTATGTCTACATCTCGAACTCGGAGCTGATGATATCCGGATCGCAAATCAATCTTAGAATAAACAGAGGATCCCTGCAACTGATCAAATAAATCATCAATTCTAGGCAAATGATACTTATTCTTTATCGTTGCCTTATTCAGTTGCATGTAATCGATACACAACCGCATCGATCCATCTTTCTTTCGCACAAATAGTACCGGAGCGCCCCAAGGAGATACACTAGGTCGGATATATCCCTTGGCTAGCAGATCTTCCAACTGTGCCTTCAATTCCTTCAATTATATCAGCGTCATCCTATACGGAGCTCTCGAAATATGAGTGTTACATGGAATAAGATCAATACTAAAATCTACCTCTCGCACTAGAGGTGTAAGGCCCGAGAAATATATCCTGTTAATCCGAAATGATTTGATGAGGATTACTATAATTTATTGGTGATAATCGATATGATTATAGATAAAACAGATCGGACCGGAAAAGACGAGAAAATACATCAAATAATGAGAAGGGACGAAGCCATGGCGCACATGCGCGAAGAAATGCGCGCACATGCGCGCGCGACATGTCCAGAAGGTTCGGCGCATATGCGCGATGTAGATGGCGCACATGCGTGGGAGGGACAGTAGGCTTGGCGCATATGCGCGAGAAAAGTGGCGCATATGCGCGAGAAGGAAAAATGCTGGTTCTAAGAACTGGCGCATATGCGCGACTTTGTGCGCGCATATGCGCGAAACGTGCAGAACATGCACAAAGCCACTTGCCCTTGGATCATTTAATGTATGTATATATATATATATATATCAACATGCGAAATCCTTCAGAAAAAGGAAGAAACGGAGGGGAAAAGCTTTTAGTCCTTACTTGCGGGAATTTGAACGTTACGCAAAATCCGTCCGTCTGTTTTTAAATCTGAGTACGACACCGAGTTCCTATCGACGCAGGATTTATCTGGACGTAAGTTTTGCTACGTTTAGACAAGATTTGAATTTATGATATTTTCAGAATTGAATATGATTCGGATATGGTGTTTCTACTACCGTAGACATTGTAGAATTGAAGTCAGATTAAAGAACAGACTTTCAGTAATTGTTATGATTTTTGAAAAATATTGACCGAGATTATATATCAGAATTATGTTAGTATTCAGAGTATGAATTATGTTGGCACAGATTATGAGTTCCAGTATTATATTTGTGATGTTCAGATTGACGGGGTTATTCAGATTGTATTGTTATGCCGTCGAAACATCAGTTGATTTAGATAAATCAGATTTTGATATGATTCAGATTGTATTGTGATATCGATGATATGAATCAGATTATATCTTGTCCAGAATCCACAACAGGTACTATTCTTTATGATTAGATTGCATATGTATTGTTATATACTAATGCATTCCCTATGATTATCTTAGACTGAATTGCATTGATATATGATGTATCTATGGGGTTTGTATGTACTGTAGTATTGATGTCCTTACTTATTGAGGAAATGTTGATATCAGAAATTTCTATAGAATATTGTATACTACAGTAAGATGATTCGACCGCATTATTGATGTTAATATGCTAAACAAGTACAGAACTATTATAGATTCCAGTCAGAAAAGTATAAGATTCAGACCAGATATGGCTGATGAGTAGAGATTTCACAGTAAGGATTCTAGATTTCGAATTCCTTTGGTATCTGTGTTGTATATATGACTCGATTAATACAGAAAGGAGCAGATTGCATCCTTATGTATTCAGTAGATCTACTGAAATCGAGCCTAGCATTGGCAGATTTGCTAATGATGTACGAATTGGCTGATGCTTGCCTAGATAAGATTTAGAATTGCTTTATACCAGAAAGATAGATTTCAGAATTTAATTCAGATCAGATCATAAACTGATTTTTGTGTTAGAATTCAGTACAGAATGATATTGAATGTACAGAATGATACAAAATGAATTGAAAGATCAGTAGAAGAGTACCGACCAAGAGTTACATCTGATGTAGTGTTTTCTTTGGCATATGTCAGTATCTTCAGAGATGTTCTAATGATTTTATGCTCATTGTATCTATGAAATTTTGATATAATTGTAGCATTTGAGTTATTAAATCGAATATCTGAAGATTGTATTAGATATTCTGAGAACTATAATGATTGTATACAGAAATTATTCAGATAAGAATCCTGCTTGACAAAGATTGTATTCAGAATATGCGTTATCTGAAATTAGTATACAGATTGACTTTGTCTCAGTTGCGGTTATGATCAGTGACTTAAAGCTATGGAGATTAGAAATTTCAGAAATGTCAGAATTTTAAGAGATATATTTTATCTGATTTGGGCAGAATATTTTATTTGACAGTTGCTTTATATCTGCGGCGTATTGTTATTGCTCTAAATCAGTATTTGAGACATCTTATATTGTTTTGGGGAGCATATTTTATTTGCAGATAAGATATACCAGTTGATCAGAACGACATGAAGATATTTATCAGAAATCCTTGTTTTATGAGTTCACTGAACTCACTAGATCTGCATAGGATATTGATATTTCGTTTCTGATTTGATATTACTGTGTTTTGAATCCGTATATACTACAGATTAGTGTGAACTAGAGGGAGTATATACAGTTTCAACCGAATCAGAGTTGAATTCAAGAGTTACAGTAATTCAAGAATGTGATCAGAATGTTCAGAACTTGATTGTAATAACCAGAATAGGGTATCTATCAGAGTAACAGATATGTGATTCTGTGTTTTGTATGAGACTGATTATCTTGTGATGTCAGATGTGTCAGAATTGTACAGCAAAGCTTGATATCGATAGTCAGGGCTGAATACCAGGTAGGTATATTTTCTTTCATTTATGTTATTAACTGATTTGTGTATATCAAATAGTTCGAATCTGAAAGAACAGATATTGTCAGAAGTTTACAGTTATGGATTCAGTGTTCAGTCTGATGATTGAGAGTGTATTGTATTCGAACAGATAGTTGTGATATAGACAGATAAGATCAGTTATAACAGAATTGTGTTGAAATGTTGGCAGAAATTGTACGGATATGTTTAAATCGCTAACAGAAAAAACAGAAAGATAGAAATCAGAAGACTTATTACAGAATTGTATGGTTCTAAATAGAAATGGGAGTACATTTATATGGCTTTCGTAATGAAATTACCGCCATTTTCTATAGATTATGATATGATATGATTAAGATTGACAGATTGTTCAATCTATATCTATCAGTTTGTACCAGATAACGTACAAACATGACCAAATGACACAGATCGGTGTCAGAGAAGTGGTCAGAAAGATCAGAATACCACAGTAGATTATGTCAGATTGTGATTTTGCTTGAGTTTGTATTCGTGACAGAATATATCATGAACTCTCTCTTAGATCTTTACAGTTTGACAGACAGTCAGAATATATTATTCAGATATTGGAAGATATTAGTAGAGCTTTAGTGTTGGATGTTAACACTAGTTGATATGATTTATTGTCACTATATGAGTTACCGGGTGACAATAGCTATCAGATTATCAGATGGGTGATGAGATAGTTGCAGATGAGACATTGTACAGTGAGTACTACAGGTTTTTTTTGAAAAAGATTCAGAAGAGAATAAAGATAACTCAGAATGAAAAAATTGAATAAACCAACGTCGGATGATAATGATTGGTATTTGAGGATGAAAATTTACTATATCTTTGAGTGAGATAATGTAGTGACCCGTTCCAGGATCACCTACTAAGCAAGAACTTAAGCATGCACTTTACTTAATAACAGTAATCAGAGATAACAGCGGAAATAGTCAACAAACTATAAATATACAATCCAATCGAAGTCTATAATAACTCAACTAAAAACTACAAGTACAACCATATCGAATCAAAACAATACCGATAAACTAAACCAACCAGCTACTCAACGTCCTCCTCCTGCTCCTCCTGAGCTGTCCAACCTGAGGCCTGCCCCGTGGGAATGGGGTGTCCAAGAATAAACAAAACCGAGGACGTGAGCGATAAGAACGCCCAGTACAAAAGTATGAGTATACAAACCTATATGAAATGCACATGCTATGATCATGATACCGGGGTAGTCAAGAAACAGGAGTCACAAAAGGATCTCAACAATGCTCAGTCTAGAGGCGCCAAGTGGATAGTGCCGCGCGGTACACCTCTGGGTCACTGCATCCACTACAAGACGGACGTGGACCTAAAATGTCCCGGACCACCGAAGCCCTCCCGACCCGTCGGCCACTGTGTACTCTCGGTGTCCATGCGTCCACAAGACAGGGCTGAGCGGTCCCAAGATATAGCTTATCTCGAAAGAGATACAGCTCAACAGCAAAGGCTATCTCGAAGAAGATACGGCTCGACGTGAAATGCAACGTGCAGTAATAAACGTGACATAATAGCATGCATCATATGACATATATCAATGCACCACATAATCATGCAACACATATATGAATGTATACTCAACCAGGATATCTCGGATAGTACTTTCGTACCTCTATCACAGCAATCCTAATCCACTGGAACAACCAGACAACAGGTCTAATCCAAGCCTATTCATCAAGTGAAAACCATCACTAAACTTATCTACCAGACTTAACTAGATAATCCTGAGATAAATACTGATAAAATTCCAAACCTTCGTCCGTCGCTAGCCCGCTGATGCCGCTAGCTCCCAACTAGAGCACAGCTCTGCTACAAGACCAGCAGCTCCCCGCTAGTGCCCAAATCTCGGAACAAGACTAGAATCTGTCAGAAACGACTGAAATGCTATGGAATTCTCTGAATTGGCGAGTCAAAATGAGGAAATCCGACCACTATTTATAGGCCATGTTCGGATCCTCCGAACATCACTTCGGAACGTCCGAACGCTACGTGTCCATCGGCTCTTGACAGCTCATGATCGGATCCTCCGATCATACACTTCGGACCGTCCGAACTTGCACGTGTCCAGCTGCTCTTGACACCTCATGTTCGGATCCACCGAACTCACTTCGGACCGTCCGAACTCTTCGGTGCTTCCGAACCATCTTCGGTCCGTCCGATCATGATCAATCACCATTAATCCGTTAATTACCCAATTTGGAATTCGGGCTACTACAGATAAACAGATTCGATACAGATGATGAGATTGATTTGTTATGAACTGTAGATTGGTATATACAGATGTTGTATAACCAGTATTATCAGATTGATTCTGTCAGAGTTAGTTTAAGAAGTATTATGATAGTATACTCCATGAAGTCTTATTCCAGAGTGGAAATCAAAGGTTGATACAAGAAAGAGATTTCCGAATGGATTCAATTAGATGAGAGTTTGATTTAAACTCTATGACACATTTCTTCTAGTATATCGGAGTTGATTACTTGTGAGTTCGAGGACGAACTCAGATCTAAGAGGGGGAGAAATATAAGCCCCGAGAAATATATCCTGTTAATCCGAAATGATTTGATGAGGATTATTATAATTTATTGGTGATAATCGATATGATTATAGACGAAACAGATCGGACCGGAAAAGACGAGAAAATACATCAAATAATGAGAAGGGCCGAAGCCATGGCGCACATGCACGAAGAAATGCGCGCATATGCGCGACATGTCCAGAAGGTTCGGCGCATATGCGCGACGTAGATGGCGTACATGCGCGGGAGGGACAGTAGGCTTGGCGCATATGCGCGAGAAAAGTGGCGCATATGCGCGAGAAGGAAAAATGCTGGTTCTAAGAACTGGCACATATGAGCGACTTTGTGCGCGCATATGCGCGAAACGTGCAGAACATGCACAACGCCACTTGCCCTTGGATCATTTAATGTATGTATATATATATATATATATATATCAACATGCGAAATCCTTCAGAAAAAGGAAGAAACGGAGGGGAAAAGCTTTTAGTCCTTACGTGCGGGAATTTGAACGTTGAGCAAAATCCGTCCGTCTGTTTTTAAATCTGAGTACGACACCGAGTTCCTATCGACGCAGGCTTTATCTGGAAGTAATTTTTTCTACGTTTAGAGAAGATTTGAATTTATGATATTGTCAGAATTGAATATGATTCGGATATGGTGTTTCTACTACCGTAGACATTGTAGAATTGAAGTCAGATTAAAGAACAGACTGTTTCAGTAATTGTTATGATTTTTGAAAAATATTGACCGAGATTATATATCAGAATTATGTTAGTATTCAGAGTATGAATTATGTTGACACAGATTATGAGTTCCAGTATTATATTTGTGATGTTCAGATTGACGGGGTTATTCAGATTGTATTGTTATGCCGTCGAAACATCAGTTGATTTAGATTAATAAGATTTCGATATGATTCAGATTGTATTGTGATATCGATGATATGAATCAGATTATATCTTGTCCAGACATTGATCAAATTATATACTGAATTGAGTATTGATCAGAACAGATTGTATATTGAGTTATGTACTGATACAACGTATTCGATATTATCATTTCAAATTCGAGATGGACAGTGTTGAATACAGGTCATCGTCAGACAGGGACGACAAATGCATAATTCATGTGATATTCGGGAAGACACAACTCAAATAAGATCCTATTTGAGTTTCCCAACAAAATCACATACTATATTATTGTTATATTCTGATATGAATATTCTTTGTTTATATGCTGATATGCTACTGCTTTGTTTATTGATTTATATGCATTACATTTAAGATAAGGAGTCTTGACAGATCCGTCAAACTTCTAGACGTTCGGTGATATCACAGCTTAGGGGAAGATTCACTCTCCAATTGTAGATGTGGATACAGATTAGGCCGAAGTCTAGGAATAAGACGTACCATCACCCCGATTGGAGAGTAGGTGATAGATTGTCTTATTCACAACAGGATCCCTAGAGTTATAGTTGAGTCGAGTCTAGACATGATTTGACTAGAACTGCATGTGTTTATAGATGTGGTTTCATAGATTATGAAACCCATGTTTATTGCTTTCAGTTATGATAGCATGTTTATATGATTTGATTTAAATTTCATGTTTATCTGATTCGAGTTGCATGCTTATTTGATTTGATTTCAAAGATTATGAAATCTATTATTTAGAATTTTATTTATAATAGCATGTTCTATGATATAGATTGTTTATATGCATGCTTACCATGTTTTATACTGGGATTTATTCTCACCGGAGTTATCCGGCTGTTGTCTTGTTTTGTATGTGTGCATGACAACAGGTGGGGCAAAATCGGGGTCGAGAAGATGACGAGAGAAGACGAGTTAGCGTGGTGATTCCGGACTTAGATAGATTTGGGTTTTATTACTTGAACTTTAGTAGTTGAACCTTAGATTAGTTAAAAGATTGATGTATCTTTATACTGAATTGTAGTTTATACGGATATGTATATTTTGTAGATCGCCATTACCTTCCGCATTTACATTTTAAAAAGAAAAAAAATTTAGACCTACCCTGTTTATCAGAACTGATAATTAAATCCCAACGACGATTAAGAAGCTGATTAGCGTCCGGGTCCCCACAGGAGGTAACCCTGGAATCTCCTCTGGAAATACATCTGCAAATTCTCGTACTACTGGCAAATCTGCCAATGTCGGGCTAGATTTCTGTACATCGACAGCATACACAAGGAACCCATATGCTCCTTTCTGTAACAACTTATTAATAGTCAGAGCCGAAATCAAGGGAATCCGAGATCTGGAACCCTTTCCGTAGAATTTCCACTCTTCTGCCATTTCTGGTCTGAATCTGGCAATAATGCAAATCGTTCTGAAATGAATGTATGCGATGCACCCGTATCTATCAATATATAAGCAGGATAACCGCAAAGGAAACAGTTACTTGCAATGACATCATCTGGGGCATCCTGTGCTTGCTCCTCTGTCAACGCAAACACCTGAGCCTGTTGTCGGGTCTGCTGACTCCCGGTATGACCACCTCTGGCTCGAGGCTGGGTCTGTGCAGGGGGCAGCTGGAAAGAGTGAACAGATGAAGCTTGCCTCTCAGGCTGAGATACTGAGGCAGACGACCCTGCAGCCTGAAATCTCGATGCACCACTTCTCTGAGGACAGACCTTGACATAATGCCCCGGTTGCTTGCATATGTTACATCTGCCCACTACACCCTGACACTGTTTTGTGGCATGCTTACCTCCACAAGTACTGCAATATCCACTTATCACCTCTAAACTCTGGCCAGGACCTCTCTGTCTTGACCCGCTGGAGCTTGACGAACTGCTCCCTGCCCTCTTAAACTGTTTGCCCTTCGCTTTCAACGAATCCTTCCGCCCGCTGCTACTACCGCCGCTATCAAATCTAGGAGGAGGTTGTGCTTGGGGTAGTGGCGGTCTCGGACTCGGAGCAACATACGGAACACTCCGTTGTCTCAGCAACCCTACTTCAGCTCCTTTGGCATGATTCAATGCATCAGCGAAGTTGTTGGGTCTCCCCGTATTTACCAACTTAAAGATATCTGGATTCAGGCCATTTATAAACTGATCTGCTACGGCCTCATCATTACCTGAAACTTGAGGTGCAAAGCGAAGCAAAGAAGAAAATTTAGCAACGTACTCTTCAATGTTCAATTGCCCTTGCCTCAGGTTTGCAAATTCAGCGCCTTTATCTTTACGGTAGGATACAGGAAAGAATCGCTGATAAAACTCTGTCTTAAATACTTTCCATGTAATCTCGGTGCCACGCTGATCTAGTGCTCTCCTAATATTCAACCACCAATACTTAGCCACGTCTTGCAGTTGATGGCCAATGAGTTTCACTCGCTTCTCGTCACTATATTCCAGAGACTCAAATAACATCTCGATATCCTCCAACCAGCTTTCACATTCAATTGCATTTTCTGTACCCTTTAAGGTCGGTGGTCGGAATGGCTGGAATCGCTTTAATAGAGTCTCCATGGACGTAGCAGTGACATCCATCGTATCACCAGATGTGCTACCCTGTTCTGGTACTGGTGGTCGTAAAGGAACGGTTGCTCTTCTAGGAGGCATGTATCTGCTATTCAAACAATTTAGTATACAATGTATACCAACCGTCTCAGCCCTCCTCTGATCATTTACATCTGATCCAGAAGCGGTTCTGATTCAGTCTTAACCAATACATGATGCAATCAAATCAGATAACACAACACATAATAGGGAAAGCAATAAATTATGCTAGCATATCAAAAGCAAGGAAGAAGACTAGATCTACCCCGCTCATTCTATTCTATCTCAATCTACAAAACCTACTGCTCTGATACCACCTGTTGTGGGGACCCGGGCTCTAACTCTTTTCTTTGGGATTAAAAGGATCATTAATATAAAAAGAGGGTCAAATTTTCGCTTTTCAAAATTTATTCTAATGTTGTATAAACAAGCATAAAGTCTTTATTTATTTTACAAACATAAAGTACAAACATGTCTTGTTCCATCCATACTCAACAACTAGTAATTAAATACAATACATGTCAAAAGTACAACTACTAGTTCTTTTGCTAAGCCCGAGATCACCACGCTATATCCATCTCTCATCCTCTGCGTGACCCAGATCCTGCCCCACCTGTTGTTATGCACACATACAAACATAACAACAGCCGGAAACTCCGGTGAGAACAAATCCCAGTATAAACATGTATACATGCATATAATTAAACTAAAACATGACACATGCTATTATGAATGACATCTATATAAACATGCAATGCGAATCAAATCATGTCTGGACTCGACTCGACTATAACTCTAGGGATCCCGGTGTGAATAAGACGTCAATGGCTGTCACCTACTCTCCCACTCGGGGTGACTGTACGTCTTATTCCTAGACTTCGGTCTGAGCTGTATCAACGACTGCAATAGGAGTCAGGGCTGCTCCTAAGCTGAGATACACCGAACATCTAGATAGTTGACAATGGCTGTCAACGACTCTCCTATCTTAAATGCAATGAATATCAATCTGTAAACAAAGCATGCTCATATTCATATCTGAATATCACAATGATCTTATATGCTTGAATACAATTCTATAATCAAAACATAATCATGTTACAAGATTTGGATATAATTCTATAAACAAGTCATAAACATGTTACCATATATACAACAATACTAGTATGTGATTTTGGTTGGGAAACTCAAATAATATCTTATTTGAGTTGTGGCTTCCCAAACAAACATGGTTTATACCTTTCTTGTTGTAAACTAAATCGAAGTCTCGAAGTCGGGATACAAACTGTCACTCCAAATCTGAAATGACAATGTTGAAACATACAATATCAATTCCTAACTCAATTCAATAGATATACTATCAATGATCAATCTCGGTATAAACTTTAACGGCATAACAACGTAATTCTCGATACCGATAACTCAACCAATAATCAGTATATTCCCTACAAGCCATTACATCAATAACAACACTCATAACCTCCCCAAAATCTGCATCTTTTCAGCACATATATGCTGGAAATTCCATAACAAATTGCATATGACCTCCGATATTCGATTCGTTTGCCAATAATCGTTACTTAGAATCACAAGAACATATATCCACAAGCATACCAAAGTTTCTCAAACATGTAACTTTCAAAACATGGTGAAAATTAAAAATACTTACATCTTCTTTAGATAGTGATGAGAGGAACAAGAATTTAAAGTCGGATTCAAATTTGGTTGGTTTGATTTATCATAATCTACTTTCTACAATGGCATGAAGTTGTTAAGCTTTGCTGAATTCTCTTCCCTCGTTTCTTGCCGTAGGAGATGAAGAATGAAAGGATTACACATTATATAGGTCATGCCATGTGTCATCTTAATGTGCATGCTGGATTTTTCGCGCATATGCGCGAGACATAATGTCTCGGCAATGCAGAATTTATCACCTCGCGCATATGCGCCACTTTTCTTGCGCATATGCGCCATTGCTACTGGAGGTGTCGCGCATATGCGCCGCTTCTTTCCGCGCATATGCGCCGATGCTACTGTAGGTGTCGCGCATATGCGCCACTTCTTTCCGCGCATATGCGCCACTGCTACTGTAGAAATGTTTCATTTCTTGTCTAGCCAACCGCGGGTGCGATATTCTCCATACCGCGGGTGCGGTCCTGCTTGGCCAACAATTTTCAAATTTCTTTCTATCAATGATAATTCTTGGCCATTACAACTAGTGTTTAATTAATTCAACACTTGAATTAATTTAATTTAGTCCATAATAATGTTTATGAAAATCACAATTTTCAAATACGTTATTCACTTGGCCAACTTTTAATTTAGGAACACTTCCATAAATTAAAATTTACATTTCTCTCATAGAAATCATACTTCTATTTTTCCTTACACTTATAAACTCATTTATAAGTCGTTCAACACATTGAACTAGTTTCTCATTTATAGAAGTCATACTTCTAATTTTCCTTACGCTTATAAACTCCTTTATAAGCCGTTCAACACATTGAACTATTTTTACTTCTCAACGAGATCTAGAAAGCCAGCACTTGTGTGGCCCTCAATGGTTCATTGATAAAACTAGCCGTAGGTTCACATCTCCATGTGATTCGGACTAAACATGTCCTTGTATGAGCATACCCCAATTGCTCCATTCTTACTTATCAACCCCTTGATAACAAGAACGTCAGAACTCAAGTCTGATAGTACCCAACCAACCATGTTAAATGCCTAGCAACTATTTGTCATATTGTAGTTGCATCGATGGTGTAATCTATGAAACCCCTTTCATAATTACAAACATACTCTGGCCAGAGATTTCAACCTACATACACATGATAACACATAGGATATCCATACCCGAAGGTAAGCGGTGAATCCCCGACTACAATGCATCGACTCCTATATGTTTCGACATGACACCCAACCTTGCCACCTGATGACCCCATAAGAGTCGGTAAACAAGTCAAAGTGAAATGCTAGCACATAGAGTCTCAATGTTGTCTCGGGTCATAAGGACTAATGGTGTACAACCATAAACTAGGACGTTTCCACTCGATAAGTGAGAACCACTTGGAAAGTCCTTTAATGGAGGGTTGTTCAGTGCACTCTACCAGGAGCACCTATCTGCATGCTCGGACATCACAATGTCACCTACCAATGAAACATGGTACTCACATCGCAGATACTAGTCTCTAACTCATGCGGCCTATATCCTTCTTAGTGGCGGCTGAATCGACTAGGAACCGTTTAGAATATACAGTATTACAAATATGAGTTTCATGATACTCATCATATGAGCATCTCATATTCTTTCTACTATTTCTATATTCAAGGGCTTTATCTATGCAACTAGAATGGGTATACAGATAAAGATGTGCCAAAATAAGAATATCAAATATTACTAAAATAAAGATTGCTTATACATAGAGTTTCATTGTGAACACTCGGCCAACACTTGGCTCGACGTGCACCTACTCTAACAATCTCCCACTTGCACTAGAGCCAACTACCCGTATGCTTCAAACATATTGATTCGCGATGCATCTCGAATAATGGTCCAGGTAAAGGCTTAGCTAGTGGATCAACAACATTGTCTGCGGAGCCGACTGTGTCAATCGACACTTCTCCTTTTCCCACAATCTCTCACAGGATGTGGTACTTTCTCAATACATGTTTGGATTTCTGATGAGACCTAGGCTTCTTTGCTTGAGCTATAGCTCCCGTGTTGTCACACAACACCGGGACAGGAGCAACTCCATTAGGAATGACGCCCAACTCTTGGACGAAATTCCTTATCCAAACAGCCTCCCTTACTGCATCTGATGCAGCAATGTATTCGGCCTCTGTGCTGGAATCCGCAGTATTGTCTTGCTTGGAACTCTTTCAAGAGACAGCAGCACCATTGAGCATGAATACAAACCCATAGGTTGACTTCGAGTCATCGATATCGCTTTGGAAGCTAGAGTCGGTATAGCCTTCCAATTTCAGTTCTCCACCCCATAGACCAAGAACAATTTATTGGTCCTTCTCAACTACTTGAGGATGTCTTTCACAGCTTTCCAGTGTGGAAGACCAGGGTTCGATTGATATCTACTCGCTACACTTAGTGCAAAAGCCACGTCAGGACGTGTAGATATCATCTCATACATGATGCTACCAATCGCAGATGCATAAGGAATGCTTGTCATCGCCGCTATCTCTGCATCAGTCTTGGGAGACATAGACTTGGATAGGGACACGCCATGACACATTGGTAGATGTCCTCTCTTGGACTCATCCATCGAGAACGGCTTCACGATGGTATCAATGTATGTGGACTGGGTGAGACCAAGCAATCTTCTTGATCTATCTCAATAGATCTGTATTCCCAATACAAAAGATGCTTCACCCAAGTCCCGCATCGAGAACTTACTCGCTAACCATATCTTAGTTGATTGCAACATTCCTACATCATTCCCAATGAGTAGAATGTCATCAACATAAAGCACGAGGAATGTCACCACACTCCCACTGACCTTCTTATATACACAGGGTTCCTCAGGATTCTTTTGTAAAATCAAACTCTTTGATTGTACTGTCGAATATGAGGTTCCAGCTCCTAGATGCCTGCTTTAGACCATAAATAGATCTTTGAAGTTTGCATACCATATGCTCACTTCCGATAGATGTAAACCCTCCATGTTTGAGACATTTAAATCTCTTCCTTAATATCCCCATTAAGAAAGGCTGTCTTGACATCCATCTGTCATATCTCATTGTCATACTATGCAGCTATGGCTAGCAATATCCTTATAGACTTGAACATTGCAACTGGTGAAAAGGTTTCCTCAAAGTCAACTCCTTGTCTTTGAGTATATCATTTTGCCACCAATCGCGCCTTGAAGGTCAATACCTTCCCATCCGCCCCAAGTTTCCTCTTGTAAATCCATTTACACCCTATGGGAACAATTCCCTCAGGTGGATCCACGAGATTCCACACTTGGTTTGAACGCATGGAATTCATCTCAGATTCCATCGCTTCAAGCCACTTGGATGAATCGGCATCAGATAATGCTTCCTTGAAGGTCCTTGGATCACATTCAAGGTTAGGCTCATCATGGCCCTCTTCAAGAAGCAGACCATACATCATATGTGGTCTCGAGACTTTCTCGGATCTTCTAGGATCTTGTATCTCCTCTCTTGGCTCTTCGGGTGTGGGTTCTATAATTGTGGGTGTTTCTCGAACCTCTTCGAGTTCTGTCATCTCGTCTTTTCTATCTAATAGAAATTCTTTTTTCCAAAAGGTTGCATTCCTAGAAACAAACACCTTTGTTTCTTGGGGATGATAGAAGTGATATCCAACTGAATTCCTTGGATATCCCACTAAGTAACATTAAATGAATCGACTATCCAATTTATTTCCCACTACCTGCTTCATAAGCAGGGCACCCCCATATTCTAAGATAAGAATACTTAGGAGGCTTACCTATCCATATCTCATATGGTGTATGCCTTTGAATGGACATTTAGTGGAATATCTTTTAATTTTAAGTTATAGAGATCGTTTTCAAGTTCTTAAGTACCAATTAAACATTCATTCTTGTAAATGTTGCAAACACCTTTGCTAAATAGACAAGAATATCCATCTTTATCACAATAGAAATGGAAATAATGTTTTTCACCAAAAATGTACAAACAAAACATCTCTTAAAAATTAACTTAAAATCATTGTTCAACAATAAGTAAACATTTCTTAAGGTCTTGGCAGCAACTCTTGCTCCATTTCCCATCCTCAAGAAGGTCACACCTTCTCTAAGCTTCCTACTTCTTCCCATCACCTGCAACACATTACAGAGATGTGATCAACATTTGGTATCCAATACCCAAGAAGTAGAGTTAACTGAAATGTTTACTTCAATGTAGAACATACCATTTCAAGAACTTTTGTGGGCAAGATATTCCTTGCAATTTCGCTTCCAATGTCCAGGCTTCTT